>NC_057712.1:13122225-13145206 GCF_004010195.1 Chiloscyllium plagiosum | reverse complement strand
TGAACCGTTCCGCAAGTAGGCGGCCTGTCTTCCCAATATAGAGGAGGCCACATCGGCTGCTGCGGTTGCAATAGATGATGTGTGTGGAGGTGCAGGTGAATTTGTGGCGGATATGGAAGTGTCCCTTGGGGCCTTGGAGGGAAGTAAGGGGGGAGGTGTGGGCGCAAGTTTTGCATTTCTTGCGGTTGCAGGGGAAGGTGCCGGGAGTGGAGGTTGGGTTGGTGAGGGGTGTGGACCTGACGAGGGAGTCACGGAGGGAGTAGTCTTTTCGGAACGCTGATAGGGGAGGGGAGGGAAATATATCCCTGGTGGTAGGGTCCGTTTGGAGGTGGTGGAAATGACGGCGGATGATACGATGTATATGGGGGTTGTTGGGGTGGTATTGTAACTGTGTTTGTCCCAATGATTCAGGTCATCATGACATCAGATCATTTATTTATAGAGTTCCAAAGTGCTGAAAAATCTTAAACAGTGTTTTTGCAATGTAAGGTAAAGTACTGAGTCATTTAGTGACCTTGCACTGGATTTTGCAATTCTAAATTTTTGCTCATAATGGCAAGCATTGTGTCAGAATGTTTGAGTTTGCATTGTGCCTTTCTTTCCAGTTTTTCAAGAAATTTTAAAGAGAATTTCTTCTGAATTTCCAAGATCCATATGTTTATGTTTCACTCAATTGCTAATTTGGGAATATTTGCTCAGGCTGTGTTTGAGTATATCATTTCCAAACGAAGACATTTTTTCAATTTTTCTTCTTATCTCACTTCATGATCTGTCCAAACTGATCTTCTCCATGAGATCCAGCTCCTGCTTTTTCAACTGTATCCTTACTATATCTGATCAGACAATCTTCTTTCCTTACCAGCAAGCCACCTGATCTCATAAATGATTCCTAAGATACTGCCTTTGAATTAAAGTGTGCTATTATTACCTCCCTCATCATAATTATACCTTGCCTGTTTGAATCTTAAACCAACTCTGCTTTCCTTCCCAAATTACAAGAAGATAAAGATGGAAGGTGTCATTAACAGTGCTCCATGCAATACTTGCTCAATGACAACTTGCTCACTTACATTCAATTTGTGTTTTGCCAGGGCCAAGCCTCCTCACCACACTATAGAATTGATTCAAACAAAAGAGCTGACTTTTGGAGGTGAGATGAGAATGACCACTTTTGACATCAAGGCCACATTTGACAAGCTGTGGCACTGGGATGGCACGGTGGATCAGTGGTTAGCACGGCTGCCTCACAGTACCAAGGACCCCGGGTTCAATCCCTGCCTTGGGTGACAGTCTGTGTGGAGTTTGCACATCTCTCTGTGTCTGTGTGGGTTTCCTCTGGGTGCTCCGGTTTCCTCCCACAATCCAACGATTTGCAGGGCAAATGAATTGGACATGTAGGGGAATGGCTCTGGGTGGGTTGCGCTTCGGCGGGCCGGTGTGGACTTTTTGGGCCGAAGGGCCTGTTTCCACACTGCAAGTAATCTAACCTAATAATAAATTGCCCCTAGTGTTGGGTGCATTAGTCAGGGGTAAATATAAGATAGGGGTCTGGATGGGTTACTCTTCTGAGGGTCGGTGTGGACTTGTTGGGTCAAATGGCCTGTTTCCATACTGTAAGGAATCTAACCTAATCAAGGAGCCCTAGTAAAACTGGAATCAATGAGAATCAGGGAGAAATTCTCTGCTGATTGCAGCCATACTTAACACATAAGACAATGGTTGTAGTGATGGAAGGTCAGTCACCTCATTTTCAGGACAAGTCTGTGTGAGTTCCTCAGGGTGGTGCCCCAGGCCCAACCATTTTCAGCTGCTTCATCAATGATCTTCCTCCCATCATAGGTCTGAGATGGGGATTTTCACTGACGTTCAGCACCATTTGTGACTTTTCAGATACTGAAGCAGTCCATGTTCAAATTCAACAAGACCTGGACAATATCCAGGCTCAGGCTGAAAAGTGACAAGTAACATGTGCACCACATGTAGGCCAGGCAATGACCATCACCAATAAGAGACAATCTAATCTCTATCCCTTGACATTCATGCTGCTACCATTACTGAATCCCCCACTATCAACCTCTTTGGGGTTACCATTGATTATAAACTCAACTCGACAAGCCACATCAATACAATCTCTACAAGAGCAGGTCAGGGACTAGGAATACTCCAGTGAGTATCTCATCTCCTGACTCCCCAAAGTCTGTCCACTGTTTCCAAGGCACATGTCAGGAGTGTGATGGAATAATCCCCACTTCCCTGGATAGGTGCAGCACTAACAACACTAAGAAGCTTGATACCATCTAGGAGAAAGTACCCTGCTTGATTGACACCATATCCACAAATATTCACTCCCTCCATCACCACCGTTCAGTAACAGCAGTGTCTACTAGATGCACTGCAAATATTCACCAAAGGTCCTTAGACAGCATCTTCCAAACCCATTACCACTACTATCTGGAAGGACAAGGGGAACAGATACATGGGAACACAACCACATACAAATTGTCCTCCAAGCCACTCAACATCCTGACTTGGAAATATAGAGGAATCTCAATTATCCAACATTCGATTATCCGATTATCAGATTATCTGGCAAGATCGCAAGGTCCCGATGCTTGGCTAAACTATATTATCTGGCATTTGGTTTTCCAGAATTCGATTAACCGAACAAAATGCTGCCCAGCTGTGTCCTTTGGATAATCGAGGTTCCTCGATATTAATTGAATGAATGAATGAATTTAGTTTATTGTCATGTGTACCGAGGCACAGGGAAAAGCTTTGTCTTGTGAGGAATACAGGCAGAACACATAATTAAATAGCACAGAAACAGTGGCAAAAGCAAAAATGCAGGTACAGGCGAATGCTGAGTTTGTGAGTCCATTCAGTATTCCATCAACAGTAGGGTAGAAACTGTTTCGAAACCGGCTGGTGTGTGTGCTCAGGCTTCTGTACCTTCTCCCCGATGGTAGAGACTGTAGAAAAGCATTGCCAGGGTGGGATGGATCTTTGAGAATGCTGGCGGCCTTTCCTTGACAGCGGGCTTGGTAAATAGATTCTATAGATGGGAGGTTGGCCTTTGTGATTGTCTGGGCCGAGTACACCACTCTCTGTAACCATCTCCGATCTTGAATGGTACAGTTGTCGTACCAGGTAGTGATGCATCCAGACAGAATGCCCTCGATGGCGCACCTATAAAAGTTGGCAAGGGTATTCGCCGTCGTGCCAAATTTCCTCAGCTGCCTGAGGAAGAAGCAACGTTATTGGGCTTTTGTAACCAACGTATCCACATAAAGAGTCTAAGAAAGCTTGTTGTATTCATACACCCATCCAGATGCCTTTTAAATGCTGTAATTGTATCAGCCTCCACCACTTCCTCTGGAAGCTCATTCCACACATGCACCAACCTCTGTGTGAAAACGTTGCTGCTTAGGTCCCTTTTATATTTTTCCCCTGTCACCTTAAACCTTTCCCCTCTTGTTCTGGACTCCCGCACCCCAGGGAAAAGACCTTGTCTATTTGCTCTGTCCATGTCCCTCATGAATTTATAAACCTCGATAAGGTCACCCCCTCAGCCTCCGATGCTCCAAGGAAAACAGTCCCAGCCTACTCAGCCTCTTCCTGTAGCACAAACCCTCTAAAGTGATCAGGAAGCACCTTCAATGCTGGACCCTGAGCAATTTGGAAGAAAGTGGTGCAAGCGGGCATCAGAACCGCCCCGCATTTGCCACGGGACTGTGCCTACATCGGTAAAACTATAGGAATTCATTTTGTGTTTTAAACGGCAGCCACAGCTTAAACCCACGGAACTCAGCAGCTGCCGGTCCGCCCACGTGACCAGGAGATGGGAGCCAGAGGACAGATCAAATCCACACTAGGCCAGACACTAACCATGACTCATAGACCGAAACTCTGGAGCTAATTAATATGGAAACCCATCTCCAAATCAAATCAAGAGACTGACTGAAACACACCCGTATTCATCAATACAGAACCATCCTGACACAAAGGACAGGCATCCACCAGACAGGAATGAACAGACTAATACACAGCAGCACCCCAAGGGAACAAAGAGGGGTGCTGGCCCCCAGCCGTCACAGAGAGAGACAAGCAGATAGAACCCGGACCCATTTACATAATCCAATTAGCACCCTACTGTGTGTACACTGCAACTCTCCTGGGAGGGCAGGAAACCCACCATTTGCACCTACTCCAGCGATAATGGGGAACTATCATCCCATTCATACTCAAAATCCTCACATCCTGACAAAGAAAGGTATATAATGTGTAGCAGCGCGCGGGAACGGCAGAACAGCCAAGATTCGGACTTCGGTTGGTCTCCGCCGGTGTTACTGTATCAATAAACGTTACCGATTGTTGAACCGCACTCTGGGCTCGGACTGATATCATTTCATCCGCGCTAACAATTGGGGGCTCGTCCGGGATGACGACTGGATCCCTGCGGCAGCACTGGGTGAGTATCTTTACTCTTTTACTTCTCGCATAAAAGTCTCCCAGTGCCCCGCAAGGGACTTCACTGCCGGCCGTTATCTAAACCTGTGAACAGAGTGAGTCCGACAGTCGTGTAACGGTAGAGTACTCTTTAAAAGTGTGTGTGTGTGTGTGTGTGAGAGTGATCCTTCGCGGGTGGGCGATTGGGGTCGCGGAACACTAGTAAATGTGTGCATGATTATTATTATTGTCGTTTATTGTTAATGTGCTACTGTGACTGATGGACTATCCATGGACCGACGACTTTAGGTACGAGACCCCGACAGATTGACCCCCCCTGTTTAAAAACCGACCAAACAAGCCTTCCTGGTTGACCTCTGCAGTGGGAGATAGGGGGCCCATTGTATATTGAGCCCGGTTTTAACGCCTTCCTTGCGTACGCAGTAGAGGCTGCGAGCTCGACGCGCGCTACAAGAAGGGAAGTCCTCCAAACCAGCCCGAGACGCGGAGCCTCTGGGCCAAGCGATGGTTACGCGCTCTGCCCATTGACTTCGCGGTCCCGAGGTGTTGGCCTCTGCAGGATCAGGCGCTGTTAGGTCTGAGTTCACGCCGCCCCCTTGCACTCGGGCCCCTGGTTCACGCCCATTGTTCGTGGGGTACACACGGCCGCTGAACATCAGGCGGTGAGAGAGAGACTCACGGAAACCCGGGGTCGTGCGCTCAGGAATCGACATGCGCCCCGTGTGTAACTATCCCCACCCCTGCCCAGGGTTGACCCGCGGGGCTAGGGTTCGACTTACAGGGAGTGGGCTCCCCGACTGGGAGATTAATAAGCTAGTGCCAGCGACATCCCTTAGCATGCCTGCTGGCTTTACTTTAGTTTAGCTTCTGTCAAGTTACACCCGCTGCGCCCCTACCATGGGTGGAAGCGCGGCTGACGACCTAGATTGGGGGCCGGAGGGTTCCCTTACCCGTTTTATAGCCGACGAGAATAAAAACGTTATTAAGGCAATGCTTCGCTCAGGCTGACGACCCGCTGACCCGCTGGATGTACAGCGCGAGTGGTGGGCCCGCCAGAAGAAAGATAGGTACGAGAAAGCTTGCGTCCTGGTGCTACAGGCACACGTTAGGCTTGCTGGCAAGGTTCAGCTTTATGTCCAAGACAAGAAAAAGCAGGCTACAGAGCACCTAGAAGCCCAGGCGCTTGCTGCCCGTACGGTTTTACCAACCTTATCCGATGCGCCCAGCGCCCCGCCGTCCCCCACCTGGGACTGGGAGGGGCTCACGGACAATCCGGACCCCCGGGAATCACGTACGGGCTATGCTCGTGCAGCCCCGGTGAAAGTTGAATATACCCCCGGGGGCGGGGAGAGGGGACGGGCCACGACCCTTGCCCATAACCCCTGCCTTAAGATGACCTGTGTCTCCCTGACCCCGGGCGACACCATGAAACTTCTGGACAGGCTCCCCGCCCTTAAGCCCCGGCACAATAATGCTGAATTTTGGCAGAGGCTTAGGGAGATGCAGATCTGCCACAACCTTCACAATAGGGACATGGCCGGCCTGGTCCGGACCAAACTCCCGGAGAACCTGTGGTCCAGGCTCCAGCCGCGCACCAGAATGGGTCCTGGTGCGCTGACCTCAGCGACAACCGTCGCGAACAGGAGGTTGCCCTCGCCGACTTCAAGGCTAATGTCAGCGAGGCGTTAGGCCATACACCGGTCTACTGGAACGCCATTGTGGGTATCACTCAGAAGCCTGGGGAGGGCGCCCAGGAATATGGGGTCCGCAAGTTTGAGGCGTTCCAAGCACACAGCGGGGTTCTCGACGTGGCCAGTCCGGAAGCCGGATGGGAGCTATAGGCTCACCATCGACTACACGGCACTCAATAGGGTCACTCTCAGAGAGCACCCTATCATAGCTAACCTGACCACCATCTTCAACGGCCTCGAACCCTCACACCGGATCTTTACGGTCCTGGACGTGGCGAATGGCTTTTGGTCCATTCCCCTGCACCTTGACTCACAGGACAAGTTTGCCTTCACGCTGTGGGACAGACAGTATACATGGACCCGCCTGCCGCAGGGCTTCCACAACAGCCCGAACATTTTCCACAGGGTCATGAGCCAGACCCTGGAGGGGTGCGACCTCTCCCCCTTCTCGAGCACCCTCCTACAGTATGTAGATGACCTTTTGATCGTGTCCACGGACGCGCGCCACCACCTGGGAGCCCTGGCCGCAGTCCTGCAGACCCTCGGCCGGGCAGGATTCAAAATAAAGTCCGGTACCTGGGACATGACATCAGCCAGGGAAGCATGACCCTACCCCCCGACCGCAAGTCGGCCATCGCTGACATGCCGCGGCCGGACACAGTCAGGGGAATCCGCCGCGTCTTGGAGCTTTTTAACTACTGCTGCTCTTTCATTGCACATTTCGCCACTATGGCCGAGCCCATTCAGCGCCTAGTGAAGGTGGGCAGGCCAGGAGCGGAGAGAGTGGTATGGGGACCCGAACAGGACGACGCTTATTCTAAGTTAAAGTCCCATCTCCTCAGCGCCCCGGCCCTGCGCCTCCCCGACCTATCGAAGCCCTCCCACATCTTTTACGGCCTCGAAGGGAGATTTTACAGCGCTGTTGTCACCCAAACCTCAGGGGACCACATGAGACCAGTGGGTTACTACTCCACAAAGGAGTCCCCGGTCGTGAAGGGCATGCACCGCTGCGTGGCGGCACTGGATTACGCCGCATGGGCGGTCTGGGTGTGTGAGCCGGTCACCATGTCCGGCCAGATAATACTACACACTAGACACACGATAGTTGAACCCCTGAACACGGGCCGCCTCCGGACGGTCTCGGATGGCCACAGGGCAACTTGGGAGGCGGTTCTCCTCCCCCGGGACCACTCCATTCAGATCGTTAGGGACACAGCACTAAACCCCGCCGACGGGATTATCGCGGTGGGGGAACCCCACCATTGCCAGGCCGCCATCGACTCGGCAGAGGGGGACTGCATGGCCGACAACCCGGTCCTTGATCCCGACCTGACCTTGTATGTGGACGGCTCACATAGGCTTGTCGAGGGGTCCTACCAAACGGGATGGGCGGTGGTCGACCATACCGGGACCACCCGAGCACAGGGAACGATGGGGGGGGCGCTGGATTGCGCCGCATGGGCGGTCTGGGTGTGTGAGCCGGTCACCATGTCCGGCCAGATAATACTACACACTAGACACACGATAGTTGAACTCCTGAACACGGGCCGCCTTCGGACGGTCTCGGATGGCCACAGGGCAACTTGGGAGGCGGTTCTCCTCCCCCGGGACCACTCCATTCAGATCGTTAGGGACACAGCACTAAACCCAGCCGACGGGATTATCGCAGTGGGGGAACCCCACCATTGCCAGGCCGCCATCGACTCGGTAGAGGGGGACTGCATGGCCGACAGCCCGGTCCTTGATCCCGACCTGAGCTTGTATGTGGACGGCTCACATAGGCTTGTCGAGGGGTCCTACCAAACGGGATGGGCGGTGGTCGACCATACCGGGACCACCCGAGCACAGGGAACGATGGGGGAACGACACCTCCGCCCAGGTCGTGGAGTTGGTCGCCCTCACTGCCGCACTCCGCCTGGGAACAGGCAAGCGGGTAAACATCTTTACCGACAGCCAGTACGCTTTCGGGGTAGTCCATGATTACATGGCAGCGTGGAGCTGCCGGGGCTTTATTACGGCTGGCGGTGGCCAGATTAAACACGAAAATACGGTCCGCGACCTGGTGGCGGCCGCACGCCTCCCCCTGCTCGCTGTGGTGGTGAAAATCAAAGCACACCAGCGGGCCACCACCGCTGAACAGCTAGGGAATCATTGGGCCGACCTGGCCGCCAAGGCCGCCGCGGGCGCAGCGCTACCGCCCGCGTATGCAGCACCGGCTACTGAGGTCCGGGACGTGAACGTCCTGGACGTCCAGAATTGCGCACAGCCCGGAGAGGTAGAGGACTGGCTGGCAAAGGGCGCAGCCCACGACCCCGATGGAGTGTGGCGGCACGGCGGCAGGGTCTTGGCCCCCGCGGCCATCAGAACGATCTTGATGCATGGAATAAATGTAATGGAGGAAGTAAATGGACAATCCACCTGGGGACTTACTCTTCAACTGGGACGTTCCAATGACATTTAAGACATGAATGTGATCCCATATATCTGAGATAGGATCAAGGATGATTTACTTGCTTTCTAGTTTAAGGGATTCTGAGAGAGCTGATCAATCTAATGTATGAAGTTTTAACTGTGGTCTTGGGCCTTGCTGTAAGTCTGCAGTAGTGAGTACAGTGGGTTCTTTCTTGATTATATGTTTTATTGAGATATGTCTCTGGATTAAATGTAAAAATATAAGCCATAAGTGTTAAGTTAGTCAGGTGCAGTTTTTAGTAGAGGAATAAGACAGTGCTATTTTCTGGGTCTATAGATTTAAAGAAGCAAAAATGGCCTTTAGTAGAGTGGTATGCTCTTCTTGTTGGATATGGGAGTTTAGGGAGAGTTTACAGGTACTGAGGATTATATCTGCAATAAATACTGTTGGTTGCGAATCCTATCAGATTGAATGGATCGGTTGGAGTGACAGTTAGAAACAATGAGGAATTTACAAGAGCAAGGGGATGTGATGGAATGCAGTTATAGGAAGGGAGAAAAGTTGCAGATACAGACACACAGATGGGTTAATTCCAGGAAAGGGAAGAGAGGTAGGCAGCTAGTGCAGGAGTCTTTTGTGGATATACCCATTTCAAACTGGTATGCTGTTTTGGGAAATGTAGGGGCTGATGGATTCTCAGGGAATGTAGCACGATCAACCAAGTTTCTGGTATTGAGACTGGCTCTAATGCAATGAGGGGTACGTCAGGTTCCAAGACATCGATTCTGTAGTCTGAGACATAGATAGACTCTCCAGCCCAAGGCACAGATAGACGTTTCTGTGGCCAGCAGCGAAAAAGCAGAATGGTGTGCTACCTCCATGGTGCCAGGATTAAGGATGTCTCAGAGAGGGTGCAGAATGTTCCCCCAAAGGGGAGAGGGACCAGCAGGAGGTCATTGTACATATTGAAACCAAAGACATAGGAAGGGAAAAGGTTGAGATTCTGAAGGGAGGTTACAGAGAGTCAGGCAGGAATTTAATATGGACATCCTCGAGAGTAGTAATATCTGGATTACTCCCAGTGTTACAAGCTAGTGAGGGTAGGAATACGAGGATAGAGCTGATGAATGTAAGGCTGAGGAGCTGGTGTATAGGAAAAGGGTTCACATTTTCGATCATTGGAATCTCTTCTTGGGTAGAAGTGACCTGTACAAGAAGGATGGATTTTGCCTGAATTGGAAGGGAACTAACATACTGGCAGGGAAATTTGCTAGAGCTGCTCGCGAGGATTTAAACCAGTAAGGTAGGGGGGTGGGGGGACCCAGGGAGATAGTGAGGAAAGTGATCAATCTGAGACTGGTACAGTTGAAAACAGAAGCGAGTCAAACAGTCAAGGTAGGTAGGGACAAAGCAGAGAACAAGGTAGGACTGATAAATTAAACTGCATTTATTTCAATGCAAGAGGCCTAACAAGAAAGGCAGATGAATTCAGGGCATGGTTAGGAACGTGGGACTGGGATATCATAGCAATTACAGAAACATGGCTCAGGGATGGGCAGGACTGGCAGCTTAATGTTCCAGGATACAAATGCTACAGGAAGGACAGAAAGGGTGGCAAGAGAGGAGGGGGAGTGGTGCTTTTGATAAGGGATAGCATTACAGCTGTGCTGAGGGAGAATATTCCCGGAAATACATCCAGGGAAGTTATTTGGGTGGAACTGAAAAATAAGAAAGGGATGGTCACCTTATTGGGAATGTATTATAGAGACCTAATAGTCAGTGGGAAATTGAGAAACAAATTTGTAAGGAGATCTCAGCTATCTGTAAGAATAATAGGGTGGTTATGATAGGGG
Organism: Chiloscyllium plagiosum; assembly: GCF_004010195.1. Lineage (NCBI taxonomy): Eukaryota > Metazoa > Chordata > Chondrichthyes > Orectolobiformes > Hemiscylliidae > Chiloscyllium > Chiloscyllium plagiosum. Next base: position 13,134,782 of record NC_057712.1, on the reverse strand, counting down.
ATTTTAACCGACTGAACATAGACTGGGACTGCCATAGTGTTAAGGGTTTAGAAACAGAGGATATGTTAAGCATGTACAAGAAAATTTTCTGATTCAGTATGTGGTTGTACCTAATAGAGAAGGTGCAAAACTTTACCTAGTCTTGGGAAATAAGGCAGGTCAGGTGATTTGAGGTGTCAGTGGAGCCAGCGAAGATAATTCTATTAGTTTTAAAATCCTGATGGAAAAGGATAGATCAGATCTAAAAACTGAAGTTCTAAATTGGAGAAAGGCCAATTTTGATAGTATTAGGCAAGAACTTTTGAAAGCTGATTGGGTGCAGATATTTGCAGGTAAAGGGACGGCTGGAAAAAGGAAAGCCCTTCAGAAATGAGATAACGAGAGTCCAGAGAAAGTATATTTCTGTTAGGGTGAAAGGAAAGGCTGGTAGCTATAGGGAATGCTGGATGATTAAAGAAATTGAGGGTTTGGTTAAGAAAAAGAAGGAAGCATATGTAGGGCATAGACAGGATAGATCGAGTGAATCCTTAGAAGAGTTCAAAGGATGTAGGAGTATACTTAAGAGGGAAATCAGGAGGGCAAAAAAGGGACATGAGATAGCTTTGGTAAATAGAATTAAGCAGAATCCAAAGAGTTTTTACAAATACATTAAGGATAAAAGGGTAACTAGGGAGAGAATAGGGCCCCTCAAAGATCAGCAAGGTGGCCTTTGTATGGAGCCGCAGAAAATGGGGGTGATACTAAATGAGTTTTATGCATCAGTATTTACTGTGGAAAAGGACATGGAAGATATAGACTGTAGGGAAATAGATGGTGACATCTTGCAAAATATCCATATTACAGAGGAGGAAGTGCTGGATGTCTTGAAACGGGTAAAGGTGGATAAATCCCCAGGACCTGATCAGGTGTACCCTAGAACTCTGAGGGAAGCTGAGGGGAGGTGCCAGAAGACTGGAGGTTGGCTAACGTGGTGCCACTTTTTAAGAAGGGTGGTAAGGTCAAGCCAAGGCACTATAGACCAGTGAGGCTGACGATGGAAGTGGGCAAGTTGTTGGAGGGAATCCTCAGGGACAGGATGTACATGTATTTGGAAAGGCAAGGACTGATTAGGGATAGTCAACATGGCTTTGTGCGTGGGAAATTATGTCTCACAAACTTGTTTGAGTTTTTTGAGGAAGTAATAAAGAGGATTGATGAGGGCAGAGTGGTAGATGTGATGTATGTGGACTTCAGTAAGGCGTTCAACAAGGTTCCCCATGGGAGACTGATTAGCAAGGTTAGATCTCATGGAATACAGGGAGAACCAGCCATTTGGATACAGAACTGGCTCAAAGGTAGAAGACAGAGGGTGGTGGTGGAGGGTTGTTTTTCAGACTGGAGGCCTGTGACCAGTGGAGTGCCACAAGGATCGGTGCTGGGCCCTCTACTTTTTGTCATTTAAATAAATGATTTGGATGCGAGCATAAGAGGTACAGTTAGTAAGTTTGCAGATGACACCAAAATTGGATGTGTAGTGGACAGCGAAGAGAGTTACCTCAGAATACAACAGGATCTTGACCAGATGGGCCAATGGGCTGAGAAGTGGCAGATGGAGTTTAATTTAGATAAATGCGAGGTGCTGCATGCATTTTGGGAAGCAGATCTTAGCAGGACTTATACACTTAATGGTAAGGTCCTAGGGAGTGCTGCTGAACAAAGAGACCTTGGAGTGCAGGTTCATAGCTTCTTGAAAGTGGAGTCGCAGGTAGATAGGATAGTGAAGAAGGCGTTTGGTATGCTTTCCTTTATTGGTCAGGGTATTGAGTTCAGGAGTTGGGAGGTTATGTTGCGGCTGTACAGGACATTGGTTAGGCCACTGTTGGAATATTGCATGCAATTCTGGTCTCCTTCCTATCAGAAAGATGTTGTGAAACTTGAAAGGGTTCAGAAAAGATTTACAAGGATGTTGCCAGGGTTGGAGGATCTAAGCTACAGGGAGAGGCTGATCAGCTTGGGCTGTTTTCCCTTATAGAAGTTTACAAAATTATGAGGGGCATGATAGGATAAATAGACAAAGTCTTTTCCCTGGGGTCGGGGAGTCCAGAACTAGAGGGCATAGGTTTAGAGTGAGAGGGGAAAGATATAAAAGAGACCTAAGGGGCACCTTTTTCACACAGAGGGTGGTATATGGATGGAATGAACTGCCAGAGGAAATGGTGAAGGCTGGTTCAATTGCAACATTTAAGAGGCATTTGGATGGGTATATGAATAGAAAGGGTTTGGAGAGATATGGGCCGGGTACTGGCAGGTGGGAGTAGATTAGGTTGGGATATCTGGTCAGCATGGACGGGTTGGACCGAAGGGTCTGTTTTCATGCTAAACATCTCTATGACTCTATGACTCTGGAAGGAAGTGCTAGATATCTTGAAATGCACAAAAGACCCCCAGGACCTGATCTCGAACTCTAGAACTCTGTGGAAGGCTTGGGAAGTGATTGCTGGGCCTCTTGCTGAGATATTTGTAACATTGATAGTCACAGATGAGGTGCCAGAAGACTGGAGGTCTTCTGGACTTCAATGAGGCATTTGACCCCATAGGAGACTGTGTAGCAAGGTTAGATCTCATGGAATACAGGGAGAACCAGCCATTTGGATACAGAACTGGCTCAAAGGTAGAAGACAGAGGGTGGTGGTGGAGGGTTGTTTTTCAGACTGGAGGCCTGTGACCAGTGGAGTACCACGAGGATCGGTGCTGGGTCCACTACCTTTCATCATTTATATAAATGATTTGGGTGTGAGCATAAGGGGTATAGTTAGTAAGTTTGCAGATGACACCAAAATTGGAGAGGTAGTGGACAGCGAAGAGGGTTACCTCAAATTACAATGGGATCTTGATCAGATAGGCCAATGGGCTGAGAAGTGGCAGATGGTGTTTAACTTAGATAAATTCGTGGTGCTGCATTTCGAAAAGTGAATCTTAGCAGGACTTACACACTTAATGTTAAGGTCCTAGGGAGTGTTGCTGAACAAAGAGACCTTGGAGTACAGGTTCATAGTTCCTTGATTGTAGAGTCACAGGTAGATAGGATAGTGAAGAAGGTGTGTTTGATATGCTTTCCTTTATTGGTCAGAGTATTGAGTACAGAAGTTGGGAGGTCATGTTGCGGTTGTACAGGATATTGGTTAGGCCATTTTGGGAATATTACGTGCAGTTCTGGTCTCCTTTCTATTGGAAGGCTTATGTGAAACTTGAAATGGTTCACTAAAGGTTTCCAAGGATGTTGCCAGGTTTGGAGGATTTGAGCTATAGGGAGACGCTGAATTGACTGGGACTGTTTGCCCTGGAGCGTTGGAGGCTGAGGGGTTTATAAAATCATGAGAGCATGGAAGGCGTAAATAGACAAGGTCTTTTCCCTGGGGTGGGGGAGTCCAGAATTAGAGGGCATAGGTGTAGGGTGAAAAGGGAAAGATATAAAAGAGATCTAAAGGTCACCCTTTTCACGCAGAGGGTGGTGCGTGTGTGGAATGGGCTGCCAGAGGAAGTGGTGGAGGCTGGTACAATTGCAACATTTAAAAAGCATGTGGATGGGTATATGAATAGGAAGAGTTTGGAGGGATATGGGCCGGGTGCTGGCAGGTGGGAATAGATTGGTTTGGGATATCTGGTCAGCATGGACGAGTTGGACTGAAGGGGTCTGTTTCTGTGCTGTACATCTCTATGACTCTATGACTCTCTAACTGCAGTCTTCCTGACATGTGTGGCAAGTGGTATTTATTTTGTCAGCTCGATGAGGTGTTTGTAGGCTCTCTCGCCTCATGTTCACCTCTGCCCATTCCAAACAAAGTCCCTTGATGTACTTCCTAAATAGGGCTTATCCATTTTGGTAGGTCACAAACCAATGACTCCAAAGAGTTGGCAGCAATGTGCAATGACATTACAAGGCATAAGAAACATGGAGATCAACGCTGTACGGTAGTCTTGGGTTTTGGATCCTCACCCTCAAATACTCTTTTCCCAGTTCGGCAAAAGCTGAGCTAACTTATTGGAGGTGGTGTTAAATTCAACATCAATAACTTCTTCCAGATGAAGCTTTTGCGATGAAAAATATGGTTTCCATTTTCCAGGATTTCACCCATTGATTTTTATATCATGAGGATTATGGTCACATATAGTGAATAAGAAGTATAAGTTAAATTATGCAGAATGCGCAATTAGAGTTGAATACAAAAGAGTGTATGAGTTCTTAGATCCATTGTATTACCTCATAGATGCCAAACCAGATAGAAAGTCTACCTTTAACACAGTTACATGACTTTACAATGGGATGTTCTAGTAGAAAGCTCCCACTTCACCATCAATCACTGTCTTGGTGCAATGCCACCAGTGTAGTCCATTCATTTATACAGTTATGCGTATGTAATGTGCAATAACATCAGTAAACATAGAATGCAGACTATGCATAATCAATGTTATTATAGCAATATAAATAGTTAGTCTTGTTAATAAACTTCATGACATCTATCTGCTGAATCTGATCTCTGTGTTATATATTAATGCGCTAATATATAGGGAAGCATTCAGACCATTTTGTACTGGGAGTGTTGTTTGACCCATGAAGCTACGTCAACATCCATAAATGATTGGTTAAAATGTCAGGTATTCTGCTGTTGGGAAATCCGAACAAATTATTTTTCTTGGCACTTGTAGTGCTGGCCTCTCAGTGCTGGCAGCAACTCTGGGAAGAATCCAGACAACATTCCATGTTACAAAAACTACATTCTTTTCAATCACCAAGTAGGACATTAGGAAACGGTTAAGATGGTCTGAACATTTTTTATGCAACTATTCATCATTTGAATCTCACTACATAGTATTGAGCGGAGCAGGGAGATTTCAAGTCTATGTTCATGTGGGCATAAAGGAGTGCCAGAAAATCCAGAATCAATATGAATCAGGGAGTAACTCATTGCTGGATGCAATCACATTTAGCACGCAGGAAGACAATGTTGAAGGTCAGCCATGAAGAGAAAATGAGGTCTGCAGATGCTGGAGATCAGAGATGAAAATGTGTTGCTGGAGAAGCGCAGCAGGTCAGGCAGCATCTCGGGAAATTCAAAGGTACACTTTCCTAAACTGCCTGACTTCATGTGGGCATAAAGGAGTGCCAGAAAATCCAGAATCAATATGAATCAGGGAGTAACTCATTGCTGGATGCAATCATATTTAGCACGCAGGAAGACAATGTTGAAGGTCAGCCATCTCAGCTCTAGGACATCGCTGGAATAGTTCATCAGGGGAGAGTCCTAGGTCTAACCATCTTCAGTTGTTTCATCAATGATCTTCTCTCCATTATAAGGTGAGGTTATTTGTCTATGATTGCACGATGTTCAGTAACATTTCTGACTCCTCAGATACTGAAGCATTCCATGTTAAGATGTAACATGACCTAGGCAATATCTACACTTGGGCTGACAAATGGCAATTGTGCCACACAAGTGCCAGGCAATGACCATCTCCAACAAGGGAGAATCTGACCATTGCATCTTGGCATTTAATTCTACCATCACTGAATCCCCCACTATCAATGTCAAATGGGTTACCAAAGACCTGAAACTTAACTGAGACTAGCTGTATAAAATACAATGGCTACAAGAGCAGATCACCAACTAGATACTCTGAGTCCAAATGAAGGGCTTATGCCCGAAACGCCGACTCTCCTGACCCTCCAATGCTGCCTAACCTGCTGTGCTTTTCCAGCGCCACACCTTTTGACTCTGATTTCCAACATCTTCAGTCCTCACTTTCAACTTGGTACTCTGTTGAGTAACATGTTTCTTGACTCCTCAAAGCCTGTCCACCATGTGATGGAATATTCCCTACCTGCCTGGATGGGTGCAGCTCCAAAAACACTGAAGATACTTGAAATGTTTCAGCACAAAACATCTGCTTGATTGATACCACATCCACAAATATCCACTCTCTCCATGACTGTAGTTCAGTTGCAGCAGTGTGTACCATCTACAAGATGCACTGCAAACATTTAACAAGTGTCCTTAGACAGTTCCTTCCAAATCACTTCCATATAAAAAGACAAGGGTAGCAGATACATAGGAACATCATCACCTGCAAATTCTTCTCAAAGCCACTCATGATCTGAATTTAGAAATATATCAGTGTGCCTCCAAATGGTAGGTCAAAATCATGGAACTCCCTCCCTAACAGCATTTTATGTGTACCGCTACCGAATATACTGGAGTGGTTTAAGAAGGCAGCTCACTGCCAACTTTTCAAGGGCAATTAGAATTGGACAATAAATGAACAAAGTTAACAAAGCCCATATTTTGCATCTTTTCTATTTTGTGTAGTATTTGGTCATTTCTTTTGAATGACCAAAAGAAAAATCATTCTCACAAGATAGCAACAAGGTTTTGACTGTGGCTGGGATTTGAGGATGACGTACATGGTGATTTGAGAAGTTCTGGTTCTGAGCTTTAAGCTTCTCTGCCAAGCATGTGTATGAGGTGACTATTGTCCTGCTCTCTTATTAGACAACCAATGGTGCTTTAGCCTGGGTGTCACCATGCCTCAGGCAAAAGGAGTAGGAATTGAACCCCCTTATGCTCCATCACAAACCAGCTATCCAGCCAACAGAGCTAGTCAAGCATGTACATTCAGGAGTCAAACTTAAACCATCCCTTTGATTTGAAATATATCAGTGAATGGAAAGACAAAGTGAGTATTTTCTGAATTCCTGACATACATCCAGGAGTTGAGGTGTTATAAAGAGAGCAGAACCGATTGTCATAGAGTCATGGAGTTACATAGCATGGAAACAGATCCTTCTGTCCAACTCATGCATGCTGACCAGATATCCGAAGATAATTCTAATCACCATTTGCCAACATTTGGCCCATATCCCTGTAAATCCTTCCTATTCATATACTCATCCAGATGCCTTTAAAATGTTGTAATTGAACCAGCCTCCGCCACTTCCTCTGGCAGCTCACTCCATACATACACCACCCTCTGCATGAAAAAGTTGTCCCTCAGGCCCCTTTTCAATCTTTCCCCTCTTACCTGAAACCTATGTCCTCTAATTTGAGACTCCCATACCTGGGCAAAAGATATTGCCAATTTACCCTATCCATGCCCCTCATGATTTTATAAACCCCTGAAAGGTCACCCCTCAGCCTCCAACGATCCAGTGAAAATTGCCCCAGCCCATTCAACCTCTTCCTATAGTTCAAACCCTTGAGTCCTGGCAACATTCTTGTAATATTTTTCTGCATCTTTGTATTTTGTGTAGCATTTGTGGAGCAAACATAAGGCACTTATGGTGGTCAGAGGGAGTAAGAAAATCACAGAGTGACTCTGTTTTCAGCATGTTTGCAAATGTTGGAGCTCTCAATGGACGTATGTTTAAGCTCAGCTGCATACCCAGAACCCTGGTCAAGCAAATACCTTGTAGGCTGAAGAGAAAGAACAATGTAATAATTTGTGAGGAAGAATCATAGAAATTTGACAATATGGAAGGGGGCCATTCAGCCCATTGCATAGGTAACAACTGCTCAGTTGCCATCCAGCCTAATTGCTCTGCCCAGATCTTGGCAGCTGTCCATTCTAATAGATGCAGTTCAGCCACAAGAATTCCCAGCAGAGTATAAGATGTTAGATGCTATGTGCTCAAAATTTTCCCACCTCTGAAAAGTCACAGACAAAAAACTATCACAACAACAATGAATAATTCACATGATTCACTGCACAGCCACGTTGAGTACTGATTCTTGTTGCTAGCCAACCATGCCATTGTATTAAATAAACTCAAAATAATATGTCAAGATCATAATAGTTCCTATAGGGAAGAACGAAGTATGGTCACGGATGTTCTGCAAAAAGCTGGCACTTTTGCTTCAGAGCCACAGACCTTTGTTCTGATAAGTACATCTTCAGTCCCTGTGAGCAAGCTGCTATGCTGTTGCACAAGTGTTGCTAACGGTTTACCCAATGCTTCATCAAGCAGTAAAGATAAACCTTTCTGCAGACACATTGCTGGTATTTCCATCTGAACTTGGTGCCGCCTACGCACTGGAACAGGAATGTGCCCTGGATCAGTTCCCATTCTATCCCTTCATAGAGACAATTTCTTACTCAGGCCACCTTGTCCAATGATACCTTGTAAATTCAGACAGACATCCTTCATCAATGACACCAACTTGAAATGTCATCACCTAGTTTTCTTCTTGAAAGATGCTAACTTACTGGATATTCTGGTTTTATATGATTTTTCTGCCACTGTAAACCCTTTCACAGTCCCAATTGCCTTACAATTAGTTGTTTTAAAAAACTGATTTCTATCATTTAAAAGGAAATTGTCAAAATGACAGAGAGGAAGCAATTGTATACTTATGCCTGAAAACTCTGTCATATTGGTAAAAATGATAGTAATTGTAAAGAAGTCAGTCAGGTGGACCTCATAGAGTATGAGCTGCCTGATTGGTGCTGTTAATCTGGTCCAATCAGGGAGCCTTGGCTGACAGATATCAACAGGAGTGTCGAGGGGTTCTGTTCACTCTGAGAGCTGGCTCTGAGGGAGCCGGATCAGTTTCAAGGTCTCTCCACATATAAATAAAGGGTGAGGAAGGTTCACCGAACCCAAAATGTTAACTCTGATTTCTCTTCCTAGATGCTGCCAGACTTGCTGAGCTTTTCTAACAACTTCTGTTTTTGTTGTTGATGATGATGGGATATCGGCCTCTATGAACTTATTTTAAAAACAATGAATGTCTTTTGCCCAAGATGGAAGTAGGAGATCATTCCCTTGTATAAGCATCTCCTTTTCCAGGAGAAAGTGAGGGACTGCAGATGCTGGAGATTAGAGTTCAAAAGTATGGCACTGGAAAAGCACAGCAGATCAGGCAGCATCCGAGGAGCAAGAGAGTCGATGTTTCAGGCATAAGCATTTCTTCATTCCTGATGAAAGGCTTATGTCCGAATCGTCTCTTCTCCTGTTCCTCGGATGCTCCCTGACCTGCCATGCTTTTCCAGCACCATACTTTTCATCTCCTTTTCCAACCAGGCTGGGGGAACACTTCACATTGATTTATTTCAATTTAAGGGGATGGTTATCTCACCTTTTTGCACTAAGATTCAGATGGCTCAAGTGTTGATGTTTAATTGACCCACTTTAGAGGCCACAATAACATCTTTAAAAATCATATTTCCCACTCTGCAAGCACATGACACCTCTGACAATGGGTCACAACGTGGCACTGAATGTTTCCAATCTTTTACAGTTAAGTGAATTTATCCATATTTTAAGCTTTCTGAGGTACCCTCAAGCTAACTGTAAAGCTGAGAGAAGGATACAAAGCATGGAAAAACATAACTTGCCCACCACTGAGGTCAGGCTCACTGGTCTATAGTTCCCTGGCTTGTCCTTACCACCCTTCTTTAACAGTGACTCCACGTTTGCCAACCTCCAGTCTTCCAGCACTTCACCTGTGACTATCGATTATACAAATATCTCAGCAAGAGGCCCAGCAATCACTTCTCTAGCTTCCCACAGAGTTCTCGGTACACCTGATCAGGTCCTGGGGCTTTATCCACCTTTAACCATTTCAAGACATCCAGCACTTCCTCCTCTGTAATCTGGACATTTTGCAAGATGTCACCATCTATTTCCTTACAGTCTATATCTCCCATATCCTTTTCCACAGTAAATACTGATGCAAAATACTCATTTAGTGTCTCCCCCATTTTCTGTGGCTCTACACAAAGGCCGCCTTGCTGATCTTTGAGGGGCCCTATTCTCTCCCTAGTTACCCTTTTGTCCTTAATATATTTGTAAAAATCCTTTGGATTCTCCTTAATTCTATTTGCCAAAGCTATCTCATGTCCCCATTTTGCTCTCCTGATTTCCCTCTTAAATATATGCTGTGCTTTTCCAGCACCACTAATCCAGAATCTGGTTTCCACCATCTGCAGTCATTGTTTTTATGTAGTTTATAATGGCTTGGCCTATCCCTGCATCTTTTCTTGAACAAAGGAACCATATTAGTTATCCTCCAGTCATCTGTCACTTCAGTTGTGGCCAGCAAATTAATAAATACAGTAGCGCCTCGACATACGAACGACCCCTTTCACGTACAAATTGGTTTACGAACAGGATTGTACGTAAAATTTTGCTTCAACGTACGTACGGAATTCAAGGTACGAACAAAGGTACGAACGCAAAACGCTTGTGTGCGACCACGTGGTTTCATTGCTCTGCTTTGCTATGCGCTTGTTGAACACATAAGCTCTTGGGCCCCGCGTGGTCTCATTCAGTTCGTCTTTGGCGCGTGCGCTGTGAACAGCCATCCAAGCATTCTTACGCTATCTGAACAATGGGAAAAATTGATTCAGTTCGCGAACTTTTCGGTTCGTGAACCGGGTCCCAGAACGGATTAAGTTTGTAAGTCGAGGCGCTACTGTATCTTTGCCAGGGTCTCTAGCAATCTCCTGCCTTGCCTCATTGAAGCCTGGGATATATTTCATCAGGCCTTTGGGATTTATGCACATTTATGCCTGCTAAAGCATCTAACACCTCCTCACTGTTAAGATTAACATGTTCTGGAACCTCATCATCTCAGCTATTTCTTCATTGTGAATACAGATGAAAAATATTCATTTAAGACCTCACCCATGTCCTCTGGCTTGACATACAGATGTCCTGTTTGGTCTCCAATGATTCCCACTCTTCACTGGTAATCTTCTTGCTCTTAATATCCTCATAGAAAGCCTTGGCTTTTCCTTAATCCAATCTGCCAAAGAGATTTCAGGGGCTTTCTTTGCCTCTTAATTTCTATTTAAAGCATCAGCGCAATGCTCCTAATACTTCTGAAGAACATCCTCAGGTTTTAATGCTCTGTATCTAACATATGCTTCCTTCTTTGTCTTTATTGAACTTTCAATCTCCTTTGACATCTAAGGTTTCCTGGGCATGCTGTCTTTCCCCTACACTGTTAGAGAAACATGCTGGTCCTGAACTCTCACTACACTACTTCTAAAAGATTCTCACTTTCCAAATGTAGACCTGCCTACAAGTAGCTCCTCTCTATCTAAGTATGTCAGATTCCTACCTATTAACTAATTGCTCAAACTGCTGCTTCAACTCACAATCTCTTCAGAAATGGGCAACTCCAAAAACATCCTCTTTAAACCCTTGGCCTAGGTGCTAAACTGGTTTACATCCGATAGCAATGACCAAGGAAATAATGCTCGTTTTCCCAACCTTTGCTGCTTACTTTTCCACTTTATTTCAATTGCTTATTGTCATGTACAGTTAACTCCTCATGATTAACTCTTAATGGTATGTCGGAAGGTCTCATGTTTGAAGCAGTTGCATGGTGTTTACTAGTCGCAAGTTGATGATACATGTGATAAAGTTTAGGATTGGCTCATGTTTAACTGGTGACAAATTATGTGTGGACTTAAAATATTCTCCAGCTGTTCCTTCAAGTCCACCTATCTCGTGGATATTTATTCAGTAATTTTCCCTTTTGTCTCCCATTGCAATTGATACCAAAAGGCAGTTTCTCCGTGGATTATGTGTCAGTGCTTTATTATTTAAACTGTTTTTGTGATCTTCCAGACCACACTGATCATTTTGTCAAGTAGATGTGCATGTTTGAGACCCATTCTTCAGTGTACTTTCACCATGCATTCCTGCATGTTAGTTACTTCAGATGTAAAATCCATCTTTGCACACTTACATTGGTTTCCCAAGATCATACCATGGTCTCTTGACTTTCAGGTGATTTTTTTTCAAACGATCAAAAGTCACTGGAGCGTGCCTGTGCATGCTTCTCACCTGGTCCAGTATTCCGAGTGGTGGAAAAATCAGCTAGCTCAGTTCCCTTAAAAAAATTCACAGGCAACAGCCCACATAGCTCCAAGAGAAAACTGTCAATCATCTAATTCTACCTACACTTTGAGTTCATTGAATATTTTCCATTTAACTATGCCCAAGGTGAGTCTTTCCTTTTTCCATTTGATTGTGTCACTTTTTTCCTCTTTGATACTAAATATATTCCCCATGAATCATCATTATATCTGATTCAGAAGGCCCATTTTCTTGATGTCATGTCTTCATCTTTTTCCCGGATTGGATGGCAGTAAACTTGTTTTATTTTTACTCATGTAAAACCTGTGATTGACTCCTTGCTATTATGTAGAAATTCATTAAGTACATTTCAATTGCATAGAGGTTCAATCTAAAACGATATAAACATTTGTTGTGACCAAGTGGAAGGTTGAAAAGAACATAGAACATAGAACATAGAAAAATACAGCGCAGTACAGGCCCTTTGGCCCTCGATGTTGCGCCGATCCAAGCCCACCTAACCTACACTAGCCCACTATCCTCCATATGCCTACCCAATGCCCGTTTAAATGCCCATATAGAGGGAGAGTCCACCACTGCTACTGGCAGGGCTTCCATGAACTCACGAATCTACCCCTAACATCTGTCCTATACCAACTCCCCCTTAATTTAAAGCTATGCCCCCTCGTAATAGCTAACTCCATACGTGGAAAAA
>NC_057712.1:13100552-13118825 GCF_004010195.1 Chiloscyllium plagiosum | reverse complement strand
GTCATGTACCCTTGCACCTGGGAGGCAACATACCAAAGGTGAGTCTCTCTCGCCCCCACAAAACCGCCTATCTGTGCCCCGAACTATCGAGTCCCCAATAACTATTGCTCTGCTCTTCTCCACCCTTCCCTTCTGAGCAACGGGGACAGGCTCCATGCCAGAGGCCTGAACCCCATTGCTTACCCATGATAAGTCGTCCCCCCAACAAGTATCCAAAACGATATACTTGTTCTTGAGGGGAACGGAATGAAGCTGATTCATTCCATCTTACCTGGCCCTAAGAACACAAAATGTACAAATTTGAAATACTCTCCTCAGGGTGGCTGTGGATGCTTGGTCAATTGATATAATTGATTGTTCATTTGCAATAGGATATACAGCAAAGGTGGATAATTGAGTTAAAGTGCAGAAAAATAATGATTTCAATGACTCGGACAACAAATTTGAAGAGTTAATTGGCCTGATCTTGTTCAATGTTTCAATGTTTCTTTTACATCGTCCCATGAATGAGTAAACAAAACACCAAGTCTGATTGCCTTGGTGTTTTGTTTATTCATTCATGGGATGAAACATTTATTGCACTTCCCTAATTGCCCAGAGGCAGTTAAGAAACAACTACATTGCTGTGGGTCTGGAGTCACATATAGGCCAGACCAGATAAGGATGTCAGTTTCCTTCCCTGAGGGACATTCGTGAAACAGATAAGGTTTTCTGACAATCAACAATGGATTCATGGTCATCATTAAACTCATAATCCCTGTGTGTTTTTATTCAGTTCAAAATTCAACATCTGCCATGGTGGGATTTAAACTCAAGGTCCCCAGATCATTACCTGAGTCTCTGCATTAACAATAGGCCCTTGCCTCCCACTATTTAGCACATTGCTGTTTGTGCACCATTGCTATGTATACATTAGCTGCCTCAAATGATTGACTACTTTTTAAAAAACAGGATTCATTGGAAAATATTTAGTTCACTTTCCTTTATTGCTTAAAACCGATCATTTCTTTTCAGGGCAGCCGGCTGATAATTTTAATCTAACCTGTGAACCAATTGCATTAGACCAGCTGCCTGTTTCACAGTGCAATTTCACTTTCCATGGACTTCAATTCAGATAAGGAGTAAAATGCGCAGATGATCTGATTTCCTTAGTTTCCTGCTGAGTCGGTTAGGTTAAGATATCTTCGGATTTGGTATAAGTGGCTCCTTACACGTTTACGCAAGTAAGCACATACCCTTGATTCATGGAACAGAAATATCAATGTTAAATCACATCATTTGGGTATTGAATGATTTCATTACCTCTGTTCTAAAGAATATTATCAATTTAATCACTGAAAGTCTTGATCAATATATGTCACTGACGTTTTCATTCTTTATACTCTCAGCTTAGTTTTAAAAAAAAGTTTTAAAAATTCATTCCTGTCATACAGACAGCAACATTTCAATTTAAGCCTTCAAATCGATTCAAAATATTCAAAGCAGGAAGTTAAATATTCAGTTTTGCAGGAAAGTTTTCACAATTTGATCTTAAAGTGTATTTTTTCTTACATTTAGGTTTTCTGAGGGAGTTTTCAGGAAGGAAAAGAGTTGAGGAAATGTGCTGTCAAACATTGTGATATAGCAGTATATCAGTGAAAATACTGGAATGAAAAGCTTTCTGTTCAGTGGAACAAATACCAATGAAAGACGAACACTTTATGCTTTAATACACCATATGTAAATATAAGTTTGTGACTTGGGGTATATGCCATTTTAACCTGGCAAATCAATGAAATAAAAATCACAAACATAGTAGGGTTGGATTTTCCAAGGAGTGGCAATCTCATGAAGGTGAGATTCCTTTCTTTAAGGAAGAAAGAAGCTCCACATTGCTGACTGGAGATTCTAGTCAGGGCTTCCTCAGAAATGTGGAGCCATGCATCCATTCTGATCATTCTTTCATAGAGCAGCACTGACAAAAGAGTGTAAATCATGTCCCCTTTCTACGGCAATCAGCAGCCATATTCCAACAGTTAAAGGTCCCACCAACCACATTCCCAGCTGCTGTTGAATAAAGTCAGTGTGATGTTAGAGTGCTGGGACAGCAGGCTGCCAGGTAAATGAACTGCCAGGTGGGTAGGGGATCGGGTAGTTGCTATAGAATGCTAGAGAGGTAAGGCATAGGATGTCAGGTGAGTAGGGTGTTAGGTTGGCAGGTATAAGTAGGACTGAAGAGTGGACGTGGCAGAGCAGATACATAAGGTGCCAAATGACATGGGGTAGTTAGGACAGATTGGACTGGGTTCAGATTTGGGGATTTCAGGCACAGTAATAGGGAAGGAATGAGGTTATATCCAGTCAGGAGTGGTGTTTTTGGTGAACCAGATTGGGATCCGGTTTGAGGTTTGGATCTGGTCCAGAGGCCATGGTGATCCAATCTGGCGGGTGGGAGATAGTTGGGTTCTAGCTGTGGAAAGGATGTAAATTTATGTAAAACTCTGTTATCTCACTTTTTAGATTATAATCAATCTAAACATCAGGTCATAGACAGAGAACACAGGAGGCTAACACCTTCAACATATTGTCAGTCCAACACCGGCAGCTCCAAATCAATTTTATAATATGCTGTGATCAGTGAAGGAGTGGGACCAAAAAGGAAGTAGTGCACCCCCCAAACCTTAATACATGTGTCAATTACAAAAGCGCGGAAACGTTACCAAAATTTTATAAAGCGTTGATTGGGCCTTAGCTAGAGTATTGCATTCAATCTCTGACACCAAACTTTATGATGGATGTCAAGGATTTGTAAATGTTGTTAAGAAGATGTTACTATTCCTTTAAGTTCTACTCAAGGGAGCCCCATGGTTCATTGTCTACAGACACTTTAACTTGAGCCATTTTAGATTAGATTAGATTACTTACAGTGTGGAAACAGGCCCTTCAGCCCAACAAGTTCACACTGACCCTCCGAAGAGCAACCCACCCAGATCCCTTCACCTAACACTACGGGCAATTTAGCATGGCCAATTCACCTAACCTGCACATATTTGGACTGAAAGCCATCTTGCCAATTAAGCTAACGAGTCCCCTTGAGAAGATCTACTTGAATTTTATCAGGGAAGAAAGATTTTAAAAAACTGGAGTTGTTTACCTGACTGTGGATACAAATATTTGAAAACGCATGCCAACAGATTCGAGAACAGCTTCTTCCTCGCTGTTATCAGACTTTGGAACAGAACTCTCATATATTAAAGTTGTTCTTTCTCTGCACCTTCTCTGTAGTTGTAACACTATATTCTGCATTCTGCTCTATTACCCTGATGTACTTATGTAAGGCTTGATTTGTCTGGATAGCACCCGAAACAATACTTTTCACTGTGTCTCAGTACATCTGGCAATAATAAAATTAAATCAAATCAAATAGAGAAAATTAAAGGCAGTTTTTGCAGAAGTAGATATAATAATTGATGAGATCATGTTTCTTATAGAAGACTGATTGATAATTAGAATTCACAGAATTAAGATGGTGATCGTTAAAATTATGAATGATATGACTTGAGAATTCTTTTTAATCCAATGAGCTACGATGTTCTAGAATGCATTGCTTCGAAGGGTGGTGGGAGTAGATTCAATAGTAACTTTTAAAATCAAATTGCGTAAATACTTGAAATGTAAAATAAATTAGAAAGCTCCAAGGTATGCAATAAATAACTCTAACAAACGGCCAACACATGCACAATGGACCAAACTCCATCTTTCTGCGCAATATGCTGTCCATGACTGATATACTTTCAAAATGTAATTTTTCCTCATTGATTTTGTATCATTTTCATGAATAATACATAAAGGAAACTCTGTGTCTAAGTAACATGCAAAAGATGAAAGGATGAGAAAGTCCTTTAAGATTTAAAAAAAGCTTCCATGAATGATTGAACAGTTTACAGATAAGCAGTGGAATTCCCTGCATCAGCAAAAGCCATATTTGATCAGCAGTCTTGATATTCATTTGCCAAACTATAATGTTATAAATGTCTAACATAAGGTGCATACAGTTCGATAATGTGTAAGTAATAATTAGCCGATCTGTAAGAAATACTGTGTCCCTTAGTGGAGAAGCATCTGATATCTTGTGCCCAACTTTGAAGAAGTGTGAAAGCAGGAGCTGGCAGGTGGTGAAGTGTCAGAGTTTGCCTTCATTGCCCCTCTGACCCTGACATAATCTCAGGATATTGGGCAAACGCAGCTTTTGCCCGAAACATCGATTTTGCCTGTCCTCGGACGCTGCCTGAATTGCTGTGCTCTTCCAGCACCACTGATCCAGAGTCTTGTTTCCAGCATCTGCAGTCATTGTTTTTACCTCGTCCTGAAGTTATGGCCTATCACTAAACAACCTGTCAAAAGCTGTGCTGTGGTCCATACCCAGAGCTAGCAATCATGAAAATCAACTTTGGTACTCCCATATTACTGTTAGAAGCAGCATTACATTTTGTTCAATCAGATCTAATTGTTTTAATGGTGATATAGTTAATGTATCTGATGAATAACAGATTTTATCCTGAAAATATGATTTTAAAATCATGATGTACCATTAAACGATTAGATGCTTTAAGCATTTTTTTAAAATTAAAAATTCATTTGTAGAATACCTTAGCTTCTCCGTTTACCTTGTGTGTGTGTGTGTCCCAATCTTGAAACTGCTCTAAAACACTGATATTGATTTTATTCCAGTCCCTTAAGTTTTTTAAATAAATTAATGAATGAATAACTGAATGAATGAATGTGTGGGTGATTTATTGTTACATGGATCTATTGAATTATTGTATTGATGCAGTGAAGAGTGTTTTGCTTGTATCTGTGAAAAATATTTAATGTGATTGGCTGCTTGATACCATTCAAACTTTGCATTGGGAATGTCCAGTAAATAAGCGTTAAATTTATTGCAACATAACTACATAATGATAGATAAGAAATTATTATTAAATCTTGGTGAAACTTACTTTGAGGTCAGCAATGAGAACCCTACTTCACTGCAAACTGTAAAATTGGCTCAAATTTTAAAGACATGAAAAGTACCAGGATGCCTGCTATTTTTGCATTTGTTTATGGGGTCTGGGTATCACAGATTGGTCAGCATTTATCACCCATTCCTAATTGCCGTTGAGAAGATGTTGGCATGCTGTCTTCTTGAATGGCTGCAGGTGGCACAAACAGTGCAGTTTGGGAAGGAGGTCCAGGAGTTTGATTCAGGATTTCAAGGCCTTTGATCATTAGCCTGTTCTCAGCCAGTTGTGGGGCAAGAGTACTTATGGATGGAAGAGAGGAAAGGATAGCCTGATCACTATATCAGGGTGGGGCTGTCCAAAACTAGAGATCATAGCTCTAGGGTGAGAGAGGAAAGATATAGATTAGATTACTTACAGAGTGAAAACAGGCCCTTTGGCCCAACATGTCCACACCGCCCCGCTGAAGCGCAACCCACCCATACCCTTACATTTACCCCTTACCTAACACTCCCGGGCAATTTAGCACGGCCAATTCACCTGACCTGCACATCTTTGGACTGTGGGAGGAAACCGGAGCACCCGGAGGAAACCCACGCAGACACGGGGAGAACGTGCAAACACAGTCAGTCGCCTGAACCCGGGTCTCTAGCGCTGTGAGGCAGCAGTGCTAACCACTGTGCCACCGTATAAAAGGGATCTAAGAGGCACCTTTTCCATACAGAGGGTGGTGCATGTATGGAATGAGCTGCCAGGGGAAGTGGTGGAGGCTAGTACAATTACAACATTTAAAAGGCATCTTGATGAGTTTATGAATAGGAATGGTTTACAGGAGTATGGGCCAAGTGCTGGCCAATGGGGTGAGATTAAGTTTGAAAAATTGGTTGGCATTGACGAGTTGGACTGAAGTGTCTGTTTCCACGCTGTACATCTCTATGACTCTATAAGTATCCAGAGGTCACAGAATTAAGTTTTCAAAGATGGACACCAAATAATATGGCAAAGGCTTGGCTGTGAGGCCAAACAATCCATTAACTTTCTCCCTTTGCAGTTAAATCTGCACTTAACTTTCATTTTTTGAAATGATTAATTTAAGGAGACTGTCACATTTGTTGAGATGTTAGCATCATGTGTTGCTGCTCCCTCTAGACGTAACCTAAAAGGTTAATTCATATTTAAAAGAACTTGTATTTTTGCCTCCAATAGAGTATTTTACTGGAAGCAGCAGTGCTTATGTTAACTGTGTGTGAATATCATAGTATTGAAGAATCCAACAGATGTTTATTATAGTTAGAAACATAGATATAAACGTTACATTCCACAGACACCTAAATTTCTGGGCTAATGTTCAAGTGATCTGAGGTATGAATGAATGCAAAATCTTTACATTGTTGGGGCTCATGCCATGATACCGTGTCATACAAGATACAGGAGTGGTTAGGATTCTGGGTCTGCACTCAATGGAGTTTAGAAGGATAAAGGGGGAGTTCATTGAAACTTACAGAATAGTGAGAGGTCTAGATAGAGTGGATGTGGAGATGTTACCACTAGTAGGAAAGACTGGGACCTGAGGGCACAGCCTCAGAGTAAAGGGCCAACCTTTAGAGATGGGGAGGAATGTTTTCAGCCAGAGGATGGTGAATCTGTGGAACTCATTGCTGCAGAGAGCTGTGGAGGCCAAGTCATTGAGTGTCTTTTAGACAGAGATAGTTAGGTTCTTGATTGGTAAGGGGGTCAAGGATTACAGGGAGAAAGCAGAAGAATGGGGTTGAGAAACATATCAGCCATAATTGAATGGTGGAGCAGATTCAGTGGGCCAAATGGCCTAATTCTGCTGTTATATCTCACAGTCCTTTGATGTCATGAATAAGCCTTTTAAAAGGATATTGACATACCATGTACTTTAAAGCTGCACTAACATATTGGCCATAAATGATTGCACAAGAAGAACTGACTGCAGTTTTGTGGGAATCTATAGTGCACTCGGGCTTATGTAAAAAGACCACACTAAAATAACTTCCATTTATTTAAGATCTTTAACATAATTAAATATCCCATTTCACAGAAATGTTAACAATCAAAATGTGACACTAAAAGCATCATGAGTTATTAGGACAAGGGTAACAGATTCTTGATAAAGAGTAGGCTTTTTGAAGAAGAACTTCAAAAAGGAAGAGAGAACTAAGAAGTGTGACAGACTTTAAAGAGAGAATTCCAGAGCTTAGAGTCTTAATAGTTGCGGGTATGGGGGTCTTGCTGCAATATAAATTGGGGATGTGCAAGAGATCAGAATTGGAATAATCTAGAAATCTTGGAATTTGGGTAAAACTGGAAGAGATTACATAAATGGGAAGAGGTGAAACGGTGAATGGGATTTGACAGGAAAAATAAGAAGGCAACCAACTAGTGTGAAGGAATTCAGATTGATGAAATAGATGAGGGCTTGTATATTTTGGAACTATGATTCACAATGATATAGAAAGGCTTCTCTTGAGGAGATATACTAATTCCATGAAAACTAACAGAGATTAGAAATTATTGAGCGGACAAGGAAACACAGAAAGGGAAAATACAATCTGGCCAGTTATTGTCCAATCAGTCTTAATTATCAGCAAAATAATGAATGCTGTAATTCAAAGTGACATCAAGTGCCACCTACTGACCACATCTTGTTCACTGAAGCTCGTTTTAACTTCCACTTGGATATTTAGTTATAGACCTCATTACTGGTGCAAAGGAGCTGGACAGCAAAGATGAGCCAGTAATGACTATCGTTGTTACCAAGACAGTAATTGACCATCCTAGGACTCAACGTCATATTGAACCTATTGGGAACCAGGGGCCAAAGTCTCCATTCATTGGAGTCATGGAGTCATGGAGTCATAGGGTCATAGACATGTAGGACATGAAAACAGACCCTTCAGTCCAACTCATTCATGCCGATCAGATATCCTAAATTAATCTACTTCTACTTGCCAGCATTTGGCTCATATCCCTCTATACTCTTCCTATCCATGCTGTTATAGTCAGATTGTGAGTTTTAAAACAATTTTTTCTCCATAGCTCACCACATGTCAATATGGGTATGCTCTAATTTTCCCCTTTTTAAGTAGTGGGTGTGTATTTCCCATACTCCTTGTGTTCATGGACCCTAACTTTGTAAGGATTGCCAGAGTTAATCAAGATTGTAAAATTAATCCAGAAGTAGTATTTATTTCACAGACATGGGGAATTGGGTTAATAGTTCTCAAGACAGTCAAACTCATAAACATATAAAGGAAGCAGATTGAATCAAGGAAAAAAAGAGCAGCCAAAGCAGGTTTTATCTGTAGAAAACACAAATGCAGGTTGCTGGTTGTTTTTTGATTGTCGGCGTATCATTAGGAGCTTTGATATAATCAGGAAATGTTGACCACTCTTTGAAAATTGTGAGGCATCCAAGATGATGGTTGAGTAGGGAAGTTGAGGCCGGGGTTCATCTGCTCTCATCAACTTTCTTTCTCTTATTTTCTCCTTTTTCACTTTTACTCTATCTCTTTTCTCATTGTTTTCTTACCTTTAAACCCTGAAGAGTAGTGGGTGAAGGAGGAGGCCTCTGGCAGCAATGCAGCAACTCCAGGGCAAACCACACATGGCTCCACCCTAGTCCTGAGTCTCCCATCGAGTGAGATGCAGGTCCTGGGCCTACTCCCCCAGCCCAGACATGAAGGCCCCATCTCCGCAGCTGGGCCTAGGCACCTGAAGGAGCGGAGCTATCAGTGAAAGGGATGTTTCGCAGATCGATGGCCGTTTCTAGGGAAGCGTTCAGATGGGCTGCAGAAGGCTTCTCCTGGCCCAGTGATGAGGTGGCTTCCAGCTGCCCAACAAGGTGGTCTCATTTGCTGCAGGCTTCCGGCTCAGTATTCCAGCAACCCAGCCTGCCATCTTGTCCATGCATGTCCTGTCATGGCATTCTCAGCCCAGAATGACAATCTTGTCCTGGCTGTATCTTCAGGAATTTCCATTGTTCCTTACTCGGCTTTCCCCACACCCAGGAGCCATTAACTGAACTGTGACAAAAATTTGTCTTAATTATATGTATTTTCATTATTGCGTATGACTTCTGTCATTAATACAGGCGCCACAGTGTGGTGACTTGTAAAACTCTTCACTGTATTTTTCGTGTAAAAGTACATGTGACAATAAATTTCTATTCTATGCAAAAGTTTCGAAAGGGTTCAATACTACAAGAGTCATGTGACCAAACATCCTTGGGTGGGGGAGAAACAATTACCAAAAAGACAACAGCATGCATTGCAGGTAACCAGCTACATATGGCCCACCCCAAAGGTCAAGTGGAAAGTCATTGACACATCTTCTTCTAGGTTATGTTTTACTGACAATTCTATTATGCTGGGATTTTCTTGGAGACAAGGTTATTAAACAATAGTTAGCAGTTCAGACCCACCAGAAGTTTCACAGAATGCTAGTTGTCCAGCTGATTTTGGCTTTTGAGCAATTTTGACCCCAGCTGCCTTTGTTGGGCTATTTCATGTGTTTTGAAGCAGCATTTTTTGCATTTCACGAAGCAGCCAAAGAATATACATCTCTTATTCTCACTTGACACCCATGGTACTGTCCAACAGTGATTAACAAACAAAAAAAACGGACAACTGATTGATTGTTTTTCACCCCCTCTTGGCGATAAATTCAGTTCTCTCAATTCTGAGTTACTCTTTGCATTGATAAATGCAGCCCTGTGGACTAAGAAATGGATGTTATTGACTTTAGGTAAGTGATTTCAAAGGGACTCATGCATTCTGATCTTTTTTATTGGATCAGATAATTCACGGGAAAGCAGATTAAACAACTAATGTAAATGTGGTTGCTTACTTAAATCAGCCCTGCCAAGAAATAAAAATAGTAATCTGACCAACATGAAATACATCTTATTGGTCTATCCAAATTAAAAACTTTATGACCATCTGAATACATCCTTTCAATATTACAAAATCTTGTGTTAAGTAGAAACCACTATGGTTAACGATGGGTATCAAGAGATAGCTCATCCATAACCATTTTTTTCTTCAATCGTGGTATATGGGCACCATCAGCAAATTGGAATTTATTGTCCATGTATAATTATTCTACAGAATTTGTTGATAAATTGCTGTCTTGAACAGCTGCAGTTTGTGTGATGAAATTTTACGTGCCACAGCCTGGAAACTGGAAGTGATGTGAAGCTTGGAGATTGAGGATTCTGACTCAATGACAATGAGGAAACTGTGATATTGGGTGGAATCACGAAAGGTTAAATTGTAAGATAAGACACCATGGTGTTGAAGGTATTACATTGGCCCGAATAGAGAATTGATTATTGGGTAGGAAACAGTGACTAGGGATAAGTGTTCCACATGGATCAGTGCTGGGACCATAAGTGTTTACAATATAATGACTTGGAGGAAGTGGATGTACTGTAGCCAAATTTTCAGATGGCATCAAAAATAGATGGAAAAACAGGTTGCAAGAAGGATACATTTTACAGAGATAAAAATCACACAACACCAGGTTATAGTCCAACAGGTTTATTTCGAAGCACTTGCTTTCAGAGCGCTGCTCCTTCATCAGGTGGCTATAGAGTATAAGATTGTAGGACATGGAATTTATAGCAAAAGTTTACAGTGGGATGTAACTGAAATTATACATGAAAAAAGACCTGGATTGTTTGTTAAGTCTCTTATCTTTAAGAATGACCATGTTGGTTTCAGTTCTTTCATATGTAAATCCCAGAACTTTCTTAAAGTTACATTCTCAAGTGAACTTTAACAATAGCTACCATGTTGTCCCAGAAAATCATTGAAGGTGTGAAGTGCCCTGTGTGAGGCTGTCTGTGCCCCGATTCTAATCTAAAACAGGGATTTACAGAATCTTACGTGGATTCATGCTGTTTTTGAGCAAAATAAACAAATTCAGCCCATAAACTTATACCATGGGTACCGAACTTGGCTATCAGCCTCTGCTCGGCCACTTTGCGTTGTTGCCTGTCCCGAAGGTCCGAGGTCGAATGTTCCAGATCGCTGAAGTGTTCTCCGACTGGTAGGGAACACTCCAGTCTGTTGATTGTTGTGCGGTGCCCATTCATCTGTTGCCGTAGCCTTTGCTTGGTTTCCCCAATGTACCATGCCTCAGGGCATCCTTGCCTGCAGCGTATGAGATAGACAATGTTGGCCGAGTCACATGAGTACTTGTTGTGTACATGGTGAGAGGTGTTCCCACATGTAATGGTGGAATCTGTGTTGACACTCTGACACATCTTGCAGTGTCTGCCGCAACAGGATTGTATGGTGTTGTCTGGAAAGCCAGGCAGTTTGCTGTGAACAATGATCTGCTTGAGGTTTGGTGGATGTTTAAAGGTGAAGAGTGGAGGCGTGGGGAAGGTCTTGGCGAGGTGCTCATCCTCATTGATAATATGTTGCAGGTCATGAAGAACATGGCGTAGTTTTTCAGCTCCTGGGAAGTATTGGACAACGAAGGGTACCCTGTTTGTTGCAGCACGTGTCTGTCTCCTGAGGAGGTCATTACGGTTCCTTGCTGTGGCACGTCGGAACTGGCAGTCGATGTGTTGAGCATCGTACCCTGTTCTTATGAGTCATGATTTGAAGATGCCGATGTTGGACTGGGGTGTATAAAGTTAAAAATCACACAACACCAGGTTTATAGTCCAACAGGTTTAATTGGAAGCACACTAGCTTTCGGAGCGACGCTCCTTCATCAAGTGATTGTCAATCACCAGAAGACATTCACCTGATGAAGGAGCGTCGCTCCGAAAGCTAGTGTGCTTCCAATTAAACCTGTTAGACTATAACCTGGTGTTGTGTGATTTTAAACTTTGTTCTTATGAGGGCCTCCTTGAGTGTTTCTAAGTTGCTCCTCATCTGAACAGATCCTATGTATGCTTAGGGATTGTCCGTAGGGGATGGCTGTTCTATGATGTTTCAGGTGGAAGCCGGAGAAGTGTAGCATCATGAGATTATCTGTGGATTTGCAGTAGAGTGAGGTGTTGAGGTGCTCATCCTTGATGGAGATGCATTTGTCCATGGATGAGACAGATACTAGAGGGTAGTTCATGGTGAGTTTGATGGTGGGATGAAACTCATTGATATCACTCTGTAGTTGTTTCAGTGATTACTTGCCATGGGTCCAGAGGAAGAACATGTCTGTCAATATATTTGGTGTATAGTCTTGTTTGGAGGTCCTGTGTAAGAAGAAGTTGTGTTTGAACCTGTGCTTGAAAATAGTGGCATATTGGAGTGCTAACCTGGTCTCTTGGCTGTTCCGTGTGTCTGGATGAAGGAACTGATTGTCAAAGGTGAAAATGTTTTGGTCAAGGATACAGCGGATGA
Source organism: Chiloscyllium plagiosum (assembly GCF_004010195.1). Taxonomy (NCBI): domain Eukaryota; kingdom Metazoa; phylum Chordata; class Chondrichthyes; order Orectolobiformes; family Hemiscylliidae; genus Chiloscyllium; species Chiloscyllium plagiosum. The sequence goes on along the minus strand of NC_057712.1, from coordinate 13,106,461 downwards.
GTTGTAGGACGGTGCTCGGAGATTGGCAGTTGTTGGTGTTGAGTACTGAGGCTGTTGCCACCATGCTGTCATTGTGGGGAATGCTGCTGTACAGTGTTGAAACGTCCATTGTGATGAGAAATGTTCCTGGTTCGACTGGTCGTGGTGCTGAGTTTCTGTAAGAAATCTGTACTGTCATAACAGAAGCTGCGGGGTCCCTTGTACAATGGGTTTCAAGATGCCTTCAACATAGCCAGAGTGGTTCTCACACAGGGTGCCATTGCCTGATACGATGGGACGTCCTGGTATGTTGGCTTTATGTATCTTCGGAAGTCAGTAGAAGTCGCCTACGCGAGAAGTACGTAGGATGAGGGCACGTAGGGAACTCTGAAGGACTGGATCTAAAGTCCTGATCAATGTGTTTAGTTCACGGGTGTGCTTTTTTGGTCAGATCGGCCAGTATTTGCCTGTAGTGTTCCTGGTTGTACGGTTGTTGGTACACTTTGTTGCAGTAATCTGTTCTATTCTGAATGATGATAGCTCCTCCTTTATCTGTTGGTTTGATGAAAATGTTGTGATTGCTTTTGAGAGCATGGATGGTGTTGCGTTGTGATCGGGTGATGTTTTGTTCTAGCTTGTGAGTGCCTCTGATGTACCTGGCATTTATATATTTCCTGTCGGTTTGAGCAAACATGTCAAGCCCAGGGCAGTGGCTCTCTGGTGGGGTCCAAGTTGACTCCTCCTTTGGTCACTCCTCTATGGATCCCTGTGATGACTGTTCCAGTTCCTCGGTGGGCTCACTGGGATCACTGCTGGCTTCATGAAACAATTCCTGGAGTCTCATTCATCTGATGAATTCCTCTGTGACTGCTGCAAGACCCATGGAGTCCACTTTAGTGGTAGGGCAGAAATTGAGACCCTCTGCGAAGAACTTCAATCTCTTCCAGTTGAGGGGTGTGGTCCGATAAGTCGATAATTGACTTCCCCATGGTAATAACATTTTTCACTGTGGTGCCAGGGTGGGCTTCGCTACTGCTGGTGGTGATGCCAAGTTTTTCCAGTTTCTTGTTCTTGGTGTGCATGTGCGTGGTGTAGTTATGTCGCCTTGCCTGTTTGGAAATGTACCGTATCTGTACTGCTGTATTCTGAATGCAGGCTGAGAGTGTGGACTCCATCTTAATTTCAAGGTTGTTGTGCCTGCTGTAGAGTTGGTACGCAAGATGATTGAGGAGTTTGTGCAAGGTGCATTGGCAAAGTCTCTCCGCGTAGTTTGTGTTGTAGATCGACTTGAGTGGGCTTGAGATCCATAATCCTTTTGGGATTTTTCCTGCTTTCCTGCATTTCTGTGGAAACTCGACGTCTGTGTTGATATGTGTGATCTTCTTGGAGATCCTCTCCACAGATTCTCCCCAGTTTACAGAAAGATATTGATAGGTTAAGAAAGTGGGCAAAAAGTATACTGTGGGAAAATGTGAAGTTTTTATTTTTGAGGTGAGTAAAAGAATATTATTTAAACGGAGAAAAGCTACAGAAAGCTGCAACAAGTGATGGAAAAAGATAGATCAGATCTAAAAGTTGAACTTCTAAATTGGAGGAAGGCCAATTTTGATGGTATTAGGCAAGAATTTTCAAAGGCTGATTGGGGGCAGATGTGCACAGATAAAGGGATGGCTGGAAAATGGGAAGCCTTCATAAGTGAGATAACAAGAGTGCAGAGACAGTTTATTCCTGTTAGGGTGAAAGGAAAGGCTATTAGGTATAGAGAATGCTATATAATTGAGGGTTTGGTTAAGAAAAAGAAGGAAGAATATGTCAGATATGGACAGGATACATCAAGTGAGTACTTAGAAGAGAATAAAGGCAGTAGGAAAATACTTAAGAGGGAAATCAGGAGGGCAAAAAGGGGATATGAGATAGGTTTGGCAAATAGGGTTAAGAGAATCCAATGAGTTTTTATAAATACATTAAGGACAAAGGGGTAACTATGGAGATAATAGTGTCCCTCAAAGATCAGCAAGGCAGCCTTTGTGTGGAGCCACAGGAGATGGGGGCGATACTAAACGAGTATTTTGCATCAGTGTTTACTGTGGAAAAGGACATGGAAGATATAGAATGTAGGGAAATAGATGGTGACATCTCGAGAAATGTCCATATTATAGAGGAGGATGTCTTGAAACACATAAATGGTCAGGTCCTGGAAACACACCTGGTCAGGTCCTGTTTCCCAGGACCTGACCAGGACCTGACCAGGTGTGCCCTAGATAAATTCCCAGGACCTGACCAGGTGTGCCCTAGAACTCTGTGGGAAGCTAACGAAACAATTGCTGGGCCCCTTGTATCATCGATGGTCACGGATGAGGTGCCGGAAGACTGGAGGTTGGCAAACATGGTGCCACTGTTTAAGAAGGGTGGTAAGGACAAGCCAGGGAACTATAGGTCCGTGAGCCTGAATTCAGTGGTGGGCAAGTTGTTGGAGGGAATTCTGAGGGACAGGATGTACATGTATTTGGAAAGACAAAGACTGATTAAGGATAGTTAACATGGCTTTGTGTGTGGGAAATCATGTCTCATAAACTTGATTGAATTTTTTCAAGAAGTAACAAAGAGGATTGATAAGGGCAGAGCGGTGAATGTGATCTGCATGGACTTCAGTAAAGTATTTGATCAGGTTCCCTAGTGGAGACTGGTGAGCAAGGTTAGATCTCATTGAATACATGGAGAACTAGCCATTTGGGTACAGAACTGGCTCAAAGGTAGAAGACAGAGGGTCATGCGGAGGGTTGTTTTCCAGACTGGAGTCCTGTGTCCAATGGAGTGCCACAAGAATCGGTTCTGGATCCACTACTTTTCATCATTTATTTAAATGTTTTGGATGTGAGTTTAAGAGGTATAGTTAGTAAGTTTGCACATGACACCAAAATTGGAGGTGTAGTGGATGGCAAAGAAGGCTATCTCAGATTACAACAGGATCTTGATCAGGATGAGCCAATGGACTGATGAATGCCAGATTAGGTTTAATTTAGATAAATGTGAGGTACTGCATGCATTTTGGGAAAGCAAATCTTAGCACGACATAGACACTAATGGTAAGGTCCTAGGGAGTGTTGCTGAACAAAGAGATCTTGGAGTGCAGGTTCATAGCTCCTTGAAAGTGGAGTCGCAGGTAGATAGGATAGTGAAGAAAGCATTTAGTATGCTTTCCTTTATTGGTCAGAGCATTGAATACAGGAGTTGGGAGTTCATGCTGCAGCTGTACAGGACAGTGGTTAGGCCACTTTTGAAATATTGCATGCAAATCTGGTCTCCTTCCTATCAAAAAGATGTTGTGAAGCTTGAAAGGGTTCAGAAAAGATTTACAAGGATGTTGCCAGGGTTGGAGGATTTGAGCTATAGGGAGAGGCTGAATAGGCTGGGGCTGTTTTGCCTGGAGCATTAGAGGCTGAGGGGTGACCTTATAGAGGTTTATAAAATCATGAGGGGCATGAATAGGATAAATAAACACTGTTTTTTTTCCTGGAGTGGGGAGTCCAGAGCTAGAGGACATAGGTTTAGGGTGAGAGGGGAAAGATTTAAAGAGACCTGGGATTTGGGAAAGTTCAAAAACTATGGGGCTCATGAGCAGGTTTACCAGAAAGGAGATCTGAAGTTTGGGGGTCTCACTAATGTATTGGGGCATAGACTGGAAGCCACTGGCCAAAGGAGCACCACATGTCACCTTCCACCATGCTGGATATCGAGAAGAGCTGTGAGCACACTCAGAGGGGTAATTGAGTCAACCTGGAGGGGAGGGGGCTACAGGACCCACTGGTGTGAGGAATTTTAAAGGGAAATGACATTATACGTTACAGAGGATACAGGGGTGTCAGGCCCGTCATCCCTGATCATCCTAATGCTTTGGTTCTCATGGATATTAACACATGGTACATCAAGTTAGACATCATGATGACACAGTTACATTCAGAACTACACAAGACTCAAATGTAGAGATGTTAAAGTCAAGCAGTGCCATTTATAGAAATGCAATAAATGATGTACAATACATTGTCACCCATACCATCAAAGTCTTCTCAATCTGTTTTCTTCTTTCTTTCCCGGTCACTACATCTCATTGCAGTGCCTGGTACTGTAGCTGGGCTGGAGGGAGCTTGCTAAACAGAAGAGCCCATTGGGCTGGGAGGTTTGGTCAGACCACCCCAGGAACGTTTGTCTCCAGTATAATAGAAATGACATTACACGTTACAGTATAATAGAAATGACATTACACGTATACTGGAGTGGGCGGCACGGTGGCACAGTGGTTAGCACTGCTGCCTCACAGCGCTAGAGACCCGGGTTCAATTCCCGCCTCAGGCGACTGACTGTGTGGAGTTTGCACGTTCTCCCCATGTCTGCGTGGGTTTCCTCCGGGTGCTCTGGTTTCCTCCCACAGTCCAAAGATGTGCAGGTCAGGTGAATTGGCCATGCTAAATTGCCCGTAGTGTTAGGTAAGGGGTAAATGTAGGGGTATGGGTGGGTTGCGTTTCGACGGGGCGGTGTGGACATGTTGGGCCAAAGGGCCTGTTTCCACACTGTAAGTAATCTAATCTAATACCTCCCGGGAATGGAGAAACTACGCCATGTATTTCACAGCCTGCAGTACATTATCAATGAGGATGAGCACCTTCGCCAAAACCTTCCCTACGCCTCCACTTCTTGCCTTTAAATAACTGCCAAACCTTAAACAGTTCATTTTTCACAGCAAATCGGCTGGCTTTCAGGACAACATTGACCACAACACCATGCAACTCTGTCATGGCAATCACAGCAAGACTTGTCAGAGTATTGACACGGCTACCACTATTACCCATGGGTACACCACCCACCATGTGCACAGCAGGTACTCATGAGACTCAGCCAAAGCTGTTTATCTCATACACTACAGGCAAAGATGCCCTGAGGCATGGTGCATTGGTGGGACCGAGCAGACGCTATGGCAATGGATAAATGGACACCACACAACAGTCACCAGAAAGGGATGTTCCCTCCCACCACTTCAGCAGTCTGGGACATTTGGCCTCGGATCTTCAGGTGGCCATCCTCCAAGGTGGACTTCCGGATACGCAACAATGCAGAGTAGCCGAGCAGAGGTTGATAGCCAATTTGGGTACTCTTGGGGATGGCCCCAACCGAGATTTTGGGTTCATATTACACTACAGGTGAACCCACTATACAAAACCCTCTCTCACATGCACACATACAAACACACTCTTACTACTCATTATCACGCAGACCCTCTCTCACACATATGCAAATACACCCTCCCACATACACGTCCACGCACACACACTCTCACAGGCTTATATGCCATCACACTCACTCACACACACACACACACAAACTTTACCAAGGATGCACAAATGCAAACACACACTCTCTCACGTGCACTCACACGCACACACTCACATGCACGTACTCACACTCTCTTTCTCTTTCTTGCATGCACACACGCATGTAAGTCTATGGGCTGAATTGTATTTGCAGATACATTCTATTTTCCTCAAAAAGTGCACAATTTGCAGGCAGCCAATGCTGTCAATCAATCCATGTAATACTTTATAAATTCCTACTTTGGAAATAGAACCAGTCTGACTCAAGATTGGGATAGGATACAGACAGACTCTAACCTCATACCTTTAATGCATTGCCTAAGCTGAGATGGCACCTTTTGTGATAAAACCTTAAGTTGTCTCGAGAATGTGACTTAAAAGAAGTTCTGGGATTTACATGTTAACGAACCATAACCTGTATCTGGATCAGTGGTGCTGGAAGAGCACAGCAATTCAGGCAGCATCCGAGGACAGGCAAAATCGACGTTTCGGGCAAAAGCCCTTCATCAGGAATAAAGGCAGAGAGCCTGAAGCGTGGAGAGATAAGCTAGAGGAGGGGGGGGG
>NC_057712.1:13094543-13099262 GCF_004010195.1 Chiloscyllium plagiosum | reverse complement strand
TAGAGGGATTGGATATCCATGGTGAAGATGAGGCGTTGGGGGTCGGGGAAACGGAAGTCTTGGAGGAGGTGGAGGGCGTGGGTGGTGTCTCGAACCCATTCTAAAAGATGAACAACTTAACAGCAATCCAGGTTTGTTTAATATATCGTTTCAGTCGCATGACACTGTAATATTTCACTATAAATTCTGTGTATTATGATCTTATTCTACACAACCACTAGATGAAGGAGCAGCGCTCTGAAAGCTCGTGCTTCCAAATAAACCTGTTGGACTATAACCTGGTGTTGTGTGATCTTTAACTTCAGCCTCCCTCTGAAATAAAGTATGCATTTTGTGAGGACGGGTCACCAAACCCGAAGCATTAACTCAGATTTCTTTCCACAGATGCTGCCAGACATTCCAGCAATTTCTGTTTCCATTTCTGAATTACAGCATCTGCAGCTCTTTCAGTTTTTGTAAACTTTGTGATGTGTGTGTTGCAAAAGCAAACGAAAGAGAGTCTTTGGGGTTGATAGTGAAATGGTGTAAAATGAGCGATGGAGACTCTGCAGCTGATTACTTTCCTGATTTTTATTCTCTTGATAAAAACTGTATAAGATGTCAGGACAAGCTGCTGAGTTGCCTGAACTGCTTGTTATACACTCTTGTACAAAGGCACAGTTTACTCCTTTGACTTGTAAACTGTTGGTAACATGAATATTAAACTGGATTAGAAAAGCTTGTTCTCTTATAAAAAAAATTAAGCCTGCAGCATTGAGCTTTGCATCTGTTTGACCTGGGTTCAACAATGCAATTTTATAGAGTGTGTTGGTGAATAAAGTGAGGGGAATCCATGCTTATTCAAGGCCAGACCAGTTTTTGATTGCAGTGATTTGAAAAGTTTCAGATTCTTTTTGCTGAAAAATAGCCAGCAAACGCTTGTATCATCAAAGAGATGTCTCTGTCTGAAAGATATGTCAGTGTTCTGCAAACTTTTCAAGGCTGTATCCCAGGAAACAGATGGATTTCAGAAGCTTAGAAGCAGTATTGTCGTCAAGAATTTCTATCTTGCAAGCCAAAAATTCCTGTGTACAAACAATGGCTAGTTTAGAGAATCAAAAATTGAGCCTGTAGCAGTTTGGACAATAAGGGCAGTCTTGATGAGTTCCCGCACTGATCTTCAAGCCTTCCAGTCACAAATTCCTGAAAACAATGGTCCTCTAATCTGTGCTAAATGCCTTTGAAGGTACACTGTGTTACACAGCACTATGTGGAATGGATTATGCCTTCTTTACAGTGGGAAGCTATGAAAAGGTGGTCAAGCTTTATCGTCAATACGTTGGTACACAAATAGCTATGTGCCTGGAGTATCTTCATTGCTCACAGAGGCATGAACCTACACAAGGTGTCATTGTTTTATCACCAAAATCACAAAAAAACCTTGAAAATAAAAGTGGTACATGTAAAGGGGTAATCTGTCTACCCCAGTCCAACACTGGCACCTCCATATCATGTAAACTGTAAGATATTGATATGCTAAATATAATGGATTGGCACCTCCCTGTACCCTGAAATTGATCATCTCCCCCACACTAACAAGAACATCCCCACCCACTTAACCTTGGGTAACACCCTTCAGAGTTGCTTTCAGATTCACAACTATATATCAGTGGCTTGCAGGAGGTAAGGTACAATGGAGTACTTGCTGGAGCTGATGTATTGGTCTTGCGATGTCATTTTGCAATTGTACAAGACATTGGTGAGGCCATGTTTGGAATACTGCATTCAACTCTGGTCTCTGTGCTATAGAAATGTTGTTAAACTTGAAAGGGTGCAGAAAAGATTTACAAGGATGTTGCCAGGGTTGGTGGGTTTGAGCTATAGGGAGAGATTTAATAGGCTGGGGATGTTATCCTGGGCATTGGAGGCTGAGGGGTGACCTTATAGAGATTTATAAAGTATGCATGTTAGCTCGCTAAGCTCGAAGATTCGTTTTCAGACATGTTGTCACCATACTAGGTAACATCATCAGCGAGATAGAGTTCTAATTAGAATGCTACACCTCTAAGAATTCTCTTGCCTGTCTTTGTTTCGCCTGCCCAGAACTCCATCAATAAACACATTGATTTAGATCCTATCTACCTTCCCTTGAAAAAAGGAACCAAAAATGACATCACCCACTTTAAGAAACCAAGACCTATAAATGGAGAGATGGAGCATACCACCAGCACTTCACTGGAAACTCTCACGGATGATGTTACCTAGTGTGGCGACAAAACGTCTGAAAACAAACCTTCCAGCTCAGCGAGCTAACTTACGTACGTATCAACAACCTGAGCTGCAAATCTTCTCAAAACTCGCTAAGATTTATAGTGTTATGAGGGCCATACATATGGTAGATTGCTAACGTATTTTTCCCTGGAGTGGGGGAATCCAAAACTAGAGGGAATAGGTTTACGGTGAGGAGAAAGATCTAAAAGTGACTAAGGGTCAACCTTTCCATGTGGAGGGTGGTGCGTGTATGGAATGAGCTGCCAGAGGAGGTGCCGAAGGCTGGTAAAATTACAACATTTAAAAGGCAAATGAATGGCTACATAAATAGGAAGGGTATAGAGGGATATGGGCCAAGTGCTGGGAAACGGGATTAGATTAGTTTAGGATATCTGGTCAGCATTGACAAGTTGGACTGAAGGGTCTGTTTCCGTGTTGTACGACTCTATGATTTTATGAGTTTCTATGAGTAGCCACTGCTTTTTCCTCTTTGGGGAAGCTAATCGGTGATGGGCTGTGATCGAGATTGGGGGAGGGCAGGAGGAAGGAATGTACAATGTCAACTGGAGAGCTGGCTCCCTCCACCCTCGCTGTCAGAGCCCGAGGCTGTACCTAAACACAGCCAGAGGGCAATAAAAGAAGATAAAAGCACATAGGTGGCATGAGTAACACTTCATTGTGGCTAATCCTTTTGGAAAGCACAACTTTTTCCATCAGGCAGAAGATACAGAAATCTCAATACATGCACCAGCTAGTTCAGGAACAGCTTCTTTCCAGCTGATATTAGACTGATGAATGGACTCTATAGCCTCAAATAATGATGACCTTACTAATGATGTTCTTGCCCATGCAATGTAACCTGTATGCCTGTCTCAGCCTTTCTGATCCTTGCTTACAATGATCTGCTTGTACTGCTCACAAACAAAGCTTTTCACTGTACTTCAGTACACGTGACAATAAATAAATCAATCAATATACGTTCAGTTACATTCTTGAAATGTCCACTTGTCTCCCTTTGTGACTACTGGATCTAGTGAAGTCGCAATACATGAGAGATGAGTAATATCTGGAGAATGTGACAGCCCAGATGCATTTCTGGGACAAAGCTTGGGTAATCCGACAGATTTCTGAAATCGTTCTCGGAATGAGCCGGCAGATGTGCCCTTGACAGGCATCGGATGGGACAGCCACCATACCTTCTGCTCCTCCAGCAGGCAACACAACTCCATGGTGATAGCTCAGGATGTCCTCACTGCCTGGTTCTCCAACAGCTGTAGATAGTGAAAGCAATGTCAGTAGATTAAAGATCCATCACTCTCTACCACCACCTTGAATAGTCCAAGTAAAACTGTTGGACTAAAACCTGGTGTTGTGTGATTTTTAACTTTGATTAATCTATTTCATCTCACTATTCCTCCCACTGTGTCATCCATTGGATTTTGCTGGTCATTGTAACAATGTTGTAAGTGTTGTCTTTGGCAACGTTGTCAGCCAAGCCTCTTTACTGACTGTAGCCCCACTTACTCCACTGAAGATTTGCCCCTTTTGATTTTCGGGTATGTTACATTTTCTTGAAGCACATGCAGCATTCAGGCTGTGTAAACTGCTGGTATGCGCTGTAGGTCTGACATTGATGTAGCAAAGTGTCCTCCAGCAACATGCCCACCCCCTTATCCATTCAGTGACAGGTGACCTTCCTTTCCCTCTGACCTAAAAGACAATGCAAGTCACAGAAGTTGCCAGTCTGTAACAGCACTGAAGAGCTTTAAAAGGTAATGCAGTCCAGAAGCGTGGCATCCTCCAACTAAGTGGGAAGTGAGTGAGTGCTCAGAAAGGAAGCTAAGAGCTGCAAGATGCAGTCTATGTAAATGCATGAAATGCATGTATGTCCCTGCGAGTAACGCGGCCTGCTGGTCGTTCCCCTCAACAATAAGTATACCGCTTTGGATACTGTTGGGGGGGACAGCATAGCAGGGATAAGCTGCAGTGACCGGGTCTCTGGCACGAGGTCCGGCTCTGAGGCTCAGAAGGGAAAGGGGGAGAGGAGGAGACCGCTAGTTATAGGACACTCTTTAGTTAGAGGGACGGACAGGCGGTTCTGTGGACATGGGCGAGACTCTCGGATGGTTTGTTGCCTCCCGGGTGCCAGGGTCCGAGATGTCTCGGACCGTGTCTTCAGAATCCTTAAGGGGGAGGGTGCGCAGCCAGAAGTCATGGTGTACGTTGGCACCAACGACATAGGTAGGAAGAGGGGTGGGGAGGTCATTCAAGAGCTCAGGGAGTTAGGCTGGAAGCTAAAAGCTAGGACAGACAGAGTCGTCATCTCTGGGTTGTTGCCGGTGCCACGTGACAGTGAGGCAAGGAATAGGGAGAGAGTGCAGTTGAACACGTGGCTGCAAGGATGGTGTAGGAGGGAGGGCTTCAGGTATTTGGACAATTGGACTGCATTCTGGCGAAGGTGGGACCTGT
>NC_057712.1:12980765-13091683 GCF_004010195.1 Chiloscyllium plagiosum | reverse complement strand
TTGGAACGGCGAAGGATGAGGGGTGACTTGATAGAGGTTTATAAGATGATCAGAGGAATAGATAGAGTAGACAGTCAGAAAATTTTTCCCGGGTACAACAGAGTGTTACAAGGGGACATAAATTTAAGGTGAAGGGTAGAATGTATAGGGGTGATGTCAGGGGTAGGTTCTTTACCCAGAGAGAGGTGGGGGCATGGAATGCACTGCCTGTGGGAGTGGCAGAGTCAGAATCATGGGCGAACTTTAAGTGGCAATTGGATAGGTACATGGATGGGTGCTTAAGGTAGGACAAATGTTCGGCACAACATCGTGGGCCGAAGGGCCTGTTCTGTGCTGTATTGTTCTATGTTCTATCTATGTTCTAAAACAAGCAAATCATGTGACCCTCAGCTCAAAAGTAATGCCCCAAAGAATTGATGAAGTGTGAGAGTTGTTCCAAATGCAGCCATGATGATTAGAGAGGCTAGTGGTTTGGTGATGCCGAATCGCATGTATGAATCATAGACTCTCAACACTGTGGAAGCAGGTCATTTGGCCCAGCGAGTCCACACCAACCTCGTGAAAAGCAACCCATCCAGACCCAGCCCCCTTCCTTATATTTCCCATGGCTAATCCACCTTGCCTGTACATTTCTGGACGGTGGGAGAAAACCAGAGTACTGGAGGAAACCCGCACAGACACGAGAAGAATGTCCATAGAGACAGTTGGCCGAAGGTGGAATCAAACCCAGGTCCCTGGCACTGTGAGGCAGCAATGGTAACCACTGAGCCATCACGCCGAAGAGTGGAAGAGAATGGTGTTCATGAAATATGTAGGAGAATGGCAGTGAAGACTGAGCTGAGGGAAGCTAACTGCTCGGACTTTCATGTTGGCAATTGGCACCATCTGGTTTCAAACCATAAAATCAGAAGAAATAGGAGTAGGCCATTCAGCTCCTTGAGCCAGCTCTGTCATTCAAGAGGATCCTGACTTATCCAATACTCTTTATATGTGTTTTCCTAAAAATCTTTGATTCCCGACTGATCAAAATCCTGATTACCTGCTGCACCTGTGCTCTGGCTTTCTGTGTTTCATGTACACATACCTCCAAGGTCCCTTTCCTATTCATGATGCTGGTGTTGGACTGGGATGTACAAAGTTAAAAACCACACAACACCAGGCTATAGTCCAACAGGTTTATTTGGAAACACTAGCTTTCGGAGCCTGCTCCTCCATCAGGTGGTTGTGGAGTAGAATCATAAGACACAGACTTGATAGCAACAGAATTACAGTGTCATGGAATGTAATATTAAACAAATTTAGCCTAACCTGTAGGACTATAACCTGGTGTTGTGTGATTTTTAACTTTTTTCCTATTCATGTACTTATCCAATTGCCTTTTATATGTTGTAACTGTGTATCTGCATCCACCACTTTCTCTGGACATTCATTCCACACACGAACCACTCTCTGTAAAAAGATTGCTCCTCATGTCCTTTTTAAATGTTTCTTCTCTCACCTTAATATTATGCCTGCTAGCTTTGAACTCTCCTAACCTAGGGAAAAGACCTTGGCTATTCATCTTATCTATGCCCCTCATGATTTTATACACCTTTATAAGGTCACTTCTCAACCTCCTTCACTCCAGTGAAAAAAGTCTCAGCTTATCCAGCTTCTCCTGTTATAATGCAAACCGTCCAGTCCCAGTAACATCCTTGTAAATCTTTTCTGCACTCTATCCTGCTTTATAATATCCTTCCTATAGCAGGGCAATCAGAACTGTACATAGTACTCCAAACATGGCCTCACCACGTCCTGTACAACTGCAACTTGACATCCCAAATCCTATACTCAATGCTTTGAGCAAGAAGGCAAGTGTGCCAAACACCTTCTTTACCACCCCACCTACCTGTGGCATTGCTCATTAGTACAATTCAGAATTCAACATTTAACTCTCAACAAGAAAATTGAAAATTTGTTCCTTGACGTCAAAGATCTGATTTGTCCAATTTTGCCATAATTTCCCACAATACAGAACAGCAGAAAATTCCACACAATTTTCTGAACCTATGATTTCTACTTCATGTTGCTGGCATTCTTTCACTATCTGGCTCATCACCATCTTATTATTTAAAAAGTCCATCAACCATTTAATTGCACCTGCTTTCATTCAATCTTCCTCAGACAAGCTGCCAGAGGAAGTGGTGGAGGCTGGTACAATTACAACATTTAAAAGGCATCTGAATGGGTGTTTGAATAGAAAGAACATAAGTACTAGGAGAAGGAGTAGGCCATCTGGCCCTTCGAGACTGCTCTTCCCCTCAATAAGATCATGGCTAATCTTTTATGGGTGGCACAGTGGTTAGCACTGCTGCCTCACAGCACCAGAGACCCATGTTCAATTCCCGCCTCAGGAAACTGTGTGGAGTTTGCACGTTCTCCCCGTGTCTGCGTGGGTTTCCTCTGGGTGCTCTGGTTTCCTCCCACAGTCCAATAATGTGCAGGTTAGGTGAATTGGCCATGCTAAATTGCCTTTAGTGCCAGGTGAAGGGGCAAATATAGGAGAATGGGTCTGGGTGGGTTGCTGTTCGGAGGGTCGGTGTGCACTTGTTGGGCCGAAGGGCCTGTTTCCACACTGTAAGTAATCTAAATCTTTTCGTGGACTCAGCTCCATTTACCCGTGTTTTCATCATATCCCTTAATTCCTTTATTTTTCAAAAAAGTATCTACCTTAGTTTTAAAAACGATTACTGAAATAGCGTCAACTACTTCCCTGGGCAAGGAATTCCATAGGTTAACAATCCTCTGGGTGAAGAAGTTCCTTCTCAGTTCAGTTCTAAACCTGGTCCCTCTAATCTTGAGGCCATGCCCTTTTGTCCTAGTCTTACCTACCAGTGGAAATATCCTCTCTATTTCTATTTTATCAATTCCCTTCATAATTTTATGTGTTTCTATAAGATTCCCCCCTCATTCTTTTGAATTCTAATGAATTCAATCCCAATCTACTCAGCCTCTCCTCCATTCCGGAATCAACCTAGTGAACCTCCTCTGCACGACTTCCAGTGCCAGTCCATCCCTACTTAAGTAAGGAGACCAAATCTGCACACAGTACTCCAGGTGTGGCCTCACCAGCACCTTGTACAGCTGTAACATTACCTCTCTGCTTTTAAACTCAACCCCTTTAGCAAGAATTTAGAGGTCAATGGGATGAGATTAATTCAGGGCATCTGGTTTGGATGGACGAGTTGGACCCAGGGGTCTGTTTCCGTGTTGTATCATCTCAATGACTCTATGCCTTGGGCGGCACGGTGGCACAGTGGTTAGCACTGCTGCCTCACAGCGCCAGAGACCCGGGTTCAATTCCCACCTCAGGCGACTCTCTGTGTGGAGTTTGCACATTCTCCCCGTGTCTGCGTGGGTTTCCTCTGGGTGCTCCGGTTTCCTCCCACAGTCCAAAAAATGTGCAGGTTAGGTGAATTGGCCATGCTGAGTTGCCCGTAGTGTTAGGTGAAGGGGTAAATGTAGGAGAAATGGGTCTGGGTGGGTTACGCTTTGGCGGGTCAGTGTGGACTTGTTGGGCCGAAGGGCCTGTTTCCACACTGTAAGTAATCTAATCTAATCTAAATTTCTGGCGCAGCACCCGATTTCTATATTCTCATTCTGTGAAGTGTAATTTCTTTCTTCCCTGACATCATGAGTTAAATAAAACATCCAGTTGTTTAAAATTAATATGTCCAGCTCATACTGAGAATACTATATGCTGTTGTAGCTCCATGGGGATAAAGAGGGGATTTTGCATTGGGATGATGGACCTACTCCCCAGATGAAAAGTGGGAGATGAACCCACCTATGTCCACATGGCTGGGAAACTCTGAGCTGATTTTATCAATTGAGTTATGGTGAAATATCTGTTTTCATCTGCGAGGAATGCCTATCTCAGAGAGCTGCTGGTCAATTAACTGCCCTCTCTTTGGTCTGCCCCTATTTCTAACGACATTCATTGCTGGAACCAGGAAAGAAAGTGAGTGGGGCACGCAATGTCCACCAATGCTGTCAAAGGTTTTAGGGAGAGATGGGCTTTGTGGGGGCTGAAGTGCTTTATTTCCCCCTCCATCTCTACTTTGGTTTAACCCCCATCCTCCCCGTACACTTTCTTCACATAAGCCTTATCAGGCCTTGCTTGTTATTGGTTCACTGGACACACGGGGGTGGTGATGGAAACTATAGAATAAAGTTCTGACACAACGGTGTCTTGTTCACTGCACACACACAGCCATGGGCGATGCGCAGGAAATATCGGCTGTGCAGTGGTAGTGAGAAAGAAATAAACAGGAGAATCAGAGTGCCTTCTCAGTCTGGGGAAAGAAAAGAAAGTCAGTGGGAGGGTTTTTGTGGTGCAGCGCTAGTGTCCCTACCTCTGGACCGGGAGGTTCAAGTCTCAGCTGCTCTGGAGGTGTGTAATTACTAATTGATTAGAAAATAGGTTAAAAATACAAACAGAGTGGGCGGCATTGACAGGGTGATGGGAATTTGAGAAAGTAGCAGTGATAAGTACCAGACTGAGAGGGTCTCCATTTGACATACGGAACAGAACAAGTGACCAAAATAGGAAGAAACAGGAGGGCCAGCAGAGGTGGTCAAACAATGGACAGAGCACTTGCCCCCACATCACCCATCATTACACCTCCACACTGCCTGCCTTGGTGATCCCAATAAATCCAGCTAGAGTTCCGGCCTATAATGATAAGAGAATATAGAGGCACTGGAGACGGAACTGAACAGAAAGATTCACATGGATGACAATGGAATTGAAAAGACTTACTTACCAGATAAAACTGAATGAGCTGTGGCTCTATTCCTTAGAAAAAAGAAGGCTGAAGAGTTGACCTAAAAGAGATTTTTAAAATAATTAGAACGCCTACTGAAATATGGGCAGGATCTTCCCAGTAAATATTAGCTTCTGAAATGTTTCTAGGCTGGCCAAGGTTGGTTGGATGCTAAAATTGTCAGAGGTTAGCGCAAGGTACCGAAAAGGAGAAGGAGTTGACACTTGCAGTAACTAAACTGATCGCCCCTCTCCATCAATGCAGCACTGTCCCTCTTTAAAACACCATGGGGATTGACCACAAATGTTACTGATTTATTAAAAATAAACATAATTCCCCAATTTATCCAACTTTTGGACCATGGTTGACAGAAAGAATGGACAGGAAACAAGAATCACTATTTATTACAACAATATAGGCTCTATCTACAGGTGAACAATTGTAAGTGATTAGGATATGACTCCACCAATTAAATTTCTAACTCCTTATACACATGTACACACACGCATGAAATAAAAAGGGTATTATGGTTGGAGGGAACATTGAGAATACAGCTCAGCCATCTCTATTCCATAAGATAGAGCAACAGAGTTAGGCCATTTGGTCCATCAGGTCTATTCCACCATTCTATCATGGCTGATCTGTTTCTCAAATTAATTCCCATGTTTTCTCTCCACAACCTTTGATCCACTTACTAATTAAGAACCTATCTAACTCCATTTTAAATACACATAATGATTTCGCCTTCACAATCTTTTGAAGCAAAAAAAAAAATTCACAGATTCACCATCCTTTGGTTGAAGGAATTTCTCCTCATCTCAGCTCAAAAGGATTGTCCCTTCAATCTAAACTTGTAGTCTCTCTCAGTAAGAGAAACATCATCTCTGCATCCACTCTGTCCAAGCCTCTCGGTATTCCATAGGTTTCAATGAGATGCCTGGATTAGTGGGGCTGATGAATATTCCCTGTATTCATCAGGAATACAGGGCTTTTGCCTGAAACTTCGATTTTACTGCTCCTCGGATGCTGCCTGAATTGCTGTGCTTTTCCAGCCCCACTAATCCAGAATCTGGTTTCCAGCATCTGCAGTCATTGTTTTTACCTTCAATGAGATGCCTCCTCATTCTTTTAAATTGGATTGAGTATAGACCCAGAGTCCTCAATTACTCCTCATATGACAAACCCTTCATCCATGGGATCGTTCTTGTAAACCCCATCTCAACCCCATCCAATACCAGCACATCCTCCTTTAGATACGGGACCCAAAACTGCTCACAATATTCCAAATGAGGTCTGGTCAGACCCTTAAACAGCCTCAGCAGTAAATCTCTGCACTTGTATTCTAGCCCTCTTGAAGTGAATGCCAACATTGCAGTTGCCTTCCCCATTGCCAATTGAACCTGCATGTCAACCTTAACAGTATCCTGAACTGGGACTCCTAAGTCTCTTTGTACTTCAGATTTCCAAAGCCTTTCCCCATTTAGAAAATAGTCAATGCCTGTAATCTTTCTACCAAAGTGCATAACCTCACAATTTCCCATGTTGTATTCCATCTCCACTCTCCTCACCTGACCCAAGTCCTTTAGTGGCCCCCTCAACATGACCTATCCCTCCACCTATCTTTGTGTTATTTGCAAACTTAGCAGCATTGCCCTCAGTTCCTTTGGAATTGCTAATATTCACAGTATCTGCTGTGATGGGTCCTGTGCTGTTTCTCAGTCCTCCTTCACTGGATACTTGCATTGGTTTGTAAGAGGCATGGCATAGCTATTTTGTGTTTTTCAAATGCACCTGACTCATTCAATAAAAGTTACAGCTTACAGCAACTGCTGAAGGAAAATAAATGGGCACTCTTCAAGTTTAAAGTAACTCCTATTGTAGGAAACACAATCAGCTTCTGGCCTTGCTGAAATCCGATGGCTTCTGACAATCTCATTCACAGCCCAAGCTGTTCAGCTACCCGGGAACCAATCACAGTTGTTGGCAATAAGGAGGCCTTCATATTCAATAACTAGTCACTAGTTCACAGACCAATCAGCTATTTGTTGCCGACTGAATCTCTATTGGCGCTCAGTCCTTGGCTCCAGCTAGTCTGAAAACTGCGCTTTAATTATTGCTTGGTTAAGTGTAAACAGTGCTTATAATGAGTGTCAGATTACTTGCTTTTAAATATTGTTGTTAATCTTCAGTAGTCCTTGGTTTTTAAAAAAGGTCCTTATCTATTTCAGTTCATAAATAAAAATACAGAAAAAATATAAAAACAGAGTATTTGGATATTATCAGACAAAAGGTCCTTCATACAGCACGTGGAGTCTATATAAAGTGTTCATGCTAATCTTTTCAGGTTACGTGTTTTATACATCATCAATGAGGAAAGATTGAGTAGAGTGAATCTATAGCCAGTGGAATTTTGAAGAATGAAGAGACGAGCTCTTTGAACGCTGTGAGATACACGCTGAAGTCAATAGATGTTTGGACTCCAAGAAATCAAAGAATATGGAGAATGAACAGGAAAGCAGATCTGTGGTTGAGGACCAGCTATGACTTTACCAACTGTGAAATATGATGTGGAGGTGTCGGTATTGGACTGCGGTGGACAAAGTTAAAAATCACACAAACCCAGGTTATAGTCCAACAGGTTTGTTTTAAAAATACAAACTTTCTGAGTGCTGCTCCTTCATCAGGTAGCAAGCAGTTGGACTATAAACATAGTGTGGTGTGAATTGTGAAATAGGCTCAGGGGGGGTGTCTGACTTAACTCTGCTCCTCTAGTGTATGCTTCTTGTGAGTGTCTGTCTCTTGATGCAGCCCTGTTATAAAGACTAATTCATTTCACTTTACTCACAGAGAGTTTATTTTACTCTGGCTTTCTCTTCCTATAACTGTGATTCCACTCATTTGTGGTAATTAATTCTTTCTGCCTCCATCAATGTATTTATGTCCCTCTCTTTATCCATTTTCTATATTAATCTCATTCTTTCAATATCTGTACCTGCGTGTTTATGATCCCCTTCGAACTCTTTCTTGCTGTCTTGCTGAAAGTCTTTCTTCTTGTCTGTCTTCTGGATATTTTACTCTCCTTTACCTCCTCAACATTTAAGAAAGGAACTGTGCTTGACATTAAGTGAGGTATACAACATAGAAGTCAAGTAGAATATTCCAAGGACAGTCCCACACAAACATTTCAAGGGCAGCTGTTCTGGCAAAAATGCTTTGTTTGTTACTTGGATTTGAGAATGCTAGAGTAGATATTAGCCAGAAGAGAACTGTGCACTCCCTCCTCAGACCCTGACTCTCATTTTCTCCCTCTTATATTCAACCATTGATATAGGACCATCTATATCAATTTTTCTTTTAAGTCACAGTTACTACTGAAATTGCAGGAACAATTTTTTGATGATTGAATGGATCTGTGCAGCATTATCTGCACCAATCTGCTCCACTGAAGTTCTTTACATTGAAACTGGGCTGAAAGGGATTAAGGAAACACAAGCATGGGCTTGAAGTATAAACTAAAGCGGTCAGTATTGTTGTAATGGTGCACATTAAGACCACGAGGAGAGTTGGAATACTTGTAGTGGGTCCATCAAAGTCACCATCAATTCTAAAGTGAAAAATCACACAACACCAGGTTATAGTCCAACAAGCTTAATTGGAAGCACTAGCTTTTGGAGCGCTGCTCCTTCATCAGGTGGTTGTGGAGTGTACTTGATGAAGGAGCAGTGCTCTGAAAACTAGTGCTTCCAATTAAACCTGTTGGACTATAACCTGGTGTTGTGTGATTTTTAACTTTGTACACCCCAGTCCAACATCGGCATCTCCAAATCATGACTCTTATCAATTCTAGACTTGAAGTGCTGCCAGAACTTGAGCAAACAGTATGACAATTTTTTTTTTAAATGTTGGAAAAGACTCTTGTGGTTAATTTCTGTGCCACATTAATAAAATTATATCAAATTGGTGTCAGTATAGACCACTCAGCCCATTGGGAACCTGCTGCACCATTTAATAAGGTTACAGTGGATCTGACTGAGATTTTAGCTCCACTTTCTTTCCCATTCCCCTTCACTATTGGCCTCCTTGTAGTCAAAAATCTGCCTCTCACTTTTACTTAACATAGTCAATGCCCAAGTTTCCACCACTCCCAATTGAAGCAAATTCCGAAACTAACAATCCAATGAGAAAGAAATGCCTCTTCAACTCCATCTTAAATGGGAGGACTTTTATTTTTAAAACTTCCAAGTTTTCAATTTCCCCTATCGGCGTCAATCTCTGTCAAATGTCTCAGAATCTTATGTGATTCAGGTAAGATCATCTTTTATTCTTTTAAACTCCAACAGTAAAAGTCCAATATGTTCAGCCTTTCTTCAAAAGATAACTCCTTCAGCTCAGAATTCAGCCCAGTGAGTCTTTCCTGAACTGCTTCCAGTGCAAGTATATTCTTTTTTAACTAAGAAGGCCAGAATTGTGTACCACACTCCAGCAACAATCTTGCCAATGGCCTACAACATTTTCGCAAGATGTTCCTATTTTTATATCCCATTCCTCTTACAGTAACGAGCAATATTCCCTTTGCCTCTCCAAATGACTTGCTTTATCTGCATGCGATTGTTTTGCAATCCAGGCCCAAGGATGCTCAGCACTCTTGTACTCTGTCATTCTGCAATCTCTCTCCATTCAAATAATATTCTGCTTTTCTTTCCTGCAAATCTGAAGACCATATACTTTTGCACTTGCTCAGCTAATCTATGTTCCTTTGAAGACTATGTCTATACTCATAATTTGCTTTTGTACCTAAGTTTGTACAATCATCACATTTGGCTACAATGGATTCGATCGTTTCAACCAAGTTACTAATATAGATCATAATTAGTTGAGACGCTGGTACATTGTAACAATCCCTACAGTTACAATGTGCCAACTTGAAAATAAGCCACTTTTCCCTATTCTCTGTTTCTCATCAGAAACATTAGTCCTCTGACCAACTTTTATCGATGTACTATAGGACGCATCCTGTTTGGGTGCATCACAGCGTGGTACGCTCTTCCCAATACTACAAGAAACTCTAGAGAATGTGAACACAACACAGTCCACCACACAAACCAGCCTTCTATCCATTGGTTCCATCTATACAGTATAACCTCAGTTATCTGAACATCGATTATCCAAAGTTAGGCTTATTGAATAAGATCTCAAGGTCCCGATGCTTGGGAAAACTGTATTGTCCGGACATTTGATTATCTGAACATTCGATTATCCAAGTAAAATACTCCCCGCTCGTGTCGTTTGGATAATCAAGGTTACCCTGTACTTCTTCCTGTCTCAGGAAAGCAACCAACACAATCAAAGATCCTTCCCACCATAGTTATATTCTCTTCAACCCTCTCTCGTCAGGCAGAAGATATCAAAGTTTGAAATAGATCCAAGAACAGTTTCTTCCCCATTTTAAACAGACTTTTAAACAGATCTCTCTGTATTCTGTACTCTGTTCTGCAACCCTGATGTACTTTGTATGGTACAATGCGTCTGTATAGCACGCAAAACAACAGTTTGCACGGTTTCTTGGTACATACGACAAAAGTAAATCGATCAATCAATCAGCCAATCATAAATCATCAAAACTTGTAATTGCTACCAACATGAGCTCCTGCCTTATACAACAACCTTTTATCAAGGGATGGTGATGGTGTAATGGTAATGTCATTGGGCTAGTACACCAGAAACCCAGGCTAATGTTCTGGGGACATGAATTTCAAACCATGCCAGTGGTGAAGTTTGAATTCAATAGAATCTGGAATTAAAAGCTAGCCTAATGGCACTATGTAAACACTGTCGACTGGTATAAAAACACGTTTTGTTCACTATTGTCCTTTAGGGGATGAACTCTGCCGTCCTTGCCCATCTGGCCTGTATGTCACTCCAGACCCATTAGCAAGTAATCGCCTCTTAGAAGGTTTGTAGATAATTAGGGCAAAAAATGTTGGCTTAACCAGCGATACCCACATCTCATGAACAAATTTTTTAAAAATGCTTATTGAATACCTTTTTGATTTCTATATAAATTATCTTTATTCTGCTTTTACGTTCTCAAAGAACTCTAATGATTTGTCAAACATGATTCCCATTCCCCAAAATCATTTTGACACAGCTTGGTTACATTATGATTTTTCTAAACATGTTGTCACTAATCCTTATTAATGGATTCTAGCAATTTTTACTGAGAAATGTCAGACCACTTTGCTTATGGTTTTCTGCTTTCTGCCTCTTTTCATGTACAGTGAAGGTACATTTTAGATTTTTAAATCTGTTGGGACCTTTACAGTATCCAGGGAATTGGAAGCAATGCAGCCATTTCAACAATGAGTGCATACTTTGCATAGTTTATTTGCTCCTGATGGGTGGTGGTAATTTTCATACATAATAATATTCTCTGTCGATCAGCACAATTATATGAGAACTTATTGATAATGTGCAACATTAATTAAAATATGATAGATGTACTTAATACATAACATGAAATGGATATATGAGACTCATCCTGATCTGGTCATCTATATTCATTTGGAAAAGTTCACTTTACTCTCTATTGAACATGTTTGACAACTTGGTTGTCTTGATTCTCAATGCTGTCACTCAGTATCACTGAAAACTTTTGCAGTTCTTTGCCTGCTCAGTCATCATTTACTTCTTTCCTTCCCTTCTGTCTTTGAAGAAGAATGTCCTGTGGCGGAAATGATTGAACACTTGGTTGTTAGTATTTCTACACTTACCTTCTGAGAATAAGTCGTTCTGGGCACAGTGATCCCATCTCCATCAGGGGTCACACTAAAATCAGTAATGCACTGCTAAAATCTTCTTGTATTGCTCAACAGTTAATGGTCATTGATTTGATAGTTTGTCCCATACATTTGGCAAGACAGTTTGAACATGGATAGTGGGATGACTATGTGATATGGATCACTTTCCACATGTACACATGCCTTCAAATAGTTTGTCAGTCAACTGTGGTATATTGTAGACAATATCTGCTCTGAAATCCAATTCAAATTTAAATAGAGCTCATTGTGTCAGTGATGGCCACACTTGCTGTTTTGTTAAATCGTTAAACAATGGAAAATGTGGAGAATTGATGAGGATGTGATCTTCTCCGGGCATTGTGATAGCTCAGCTGCTGGTTTTGCATTTCTTATATTTTACTTTTCCCTCTTTCCTTCTTTTTACCTTTATTTCTCTTTGTTATAGAGTCACTGAGTCCTACAGCATGGAGACAGGTCCTTTGGCTCCAAACTGGTCCATGCCAACTGAAATATCCATCTACGCTAACCCCATTTCCCTGTACTTGGCTCATATCCTTCTAAACCTTTCCTATTCATGTATTTGTCCAAATACCTTTTAAATGTTGTTAATGTACCCACCTCTTGCGCTGGCAGCTCATTCCATATGCGTACCACCCTATGTGTAAAAACGCTGCCTCTCAAGTTCCCTTTTATTTTTTTCCCCTCTAACCTTAACCTGATTCCCTCTAGTCCTCGATTCACAAAGCATGATTAGATTAGATTCCCTTCAGCCCAACAAGTCCACACTGATCCTCCGAAGAGTAACCCACCCAGCTCCTTTTCCCTCTGACTAATGCACCTAACACTATGGACAATTTAGCATGGCCAATTCACCTAACCTGCACATCTTTGGACTGTGGGAGGAAACCGAAGATCACCCGAAGGAAACTGACGTAGACAAGGGGAGAATGTGCAAACTCCACACAGACAGTCACCCGAGGCTGGAATTGAACCTGGGACCCTGGTGCTGTGAGGCAGCAGTGCTAAACCACTGAGCCACCGTGCCACCCCAAAGGAATTAAGAGGACAATGATGACCATGAATCCATTGTCAATTGTCAGAAAAACCCATATAGTTCACACATTCTCTTTAGGAGAGGAAATCTTTCATTCTCCCCTGGTCTGGCCCACATGTGACTCCAGACCCAAAGCAATGTGGTTGACCCTGAACTGCCCTCTGGGCAATTAGGGATGGGCAAGAAAAGGCTGGCTAAGCCAACAAAATTCTCATCTCGTCAATGGAGGAATAATAAAAGGAAAAAAAATGTTTTTAACCAGCAAGGGAATCAAGGATAATGAGATAGTGGGGAAAGTGGAATTGAGTATTGTCAGATCAGGTTTTTTGCTTGCCCACTGTCCTTTGTCCCATTACACTGTTAGTCCTTTAAGATTTGCAAAATCTATCATAACAGTTTCTTCCTCCCGGTAGAATTCTGGATACTGATAAGCCTCCTTAATGTATAAAACCACTTATTTTTAGTATTTTAAAGCAGCATGTTATTGCGCTTTTAGGACCCTTTAACTTATTTTTCTTTAAATCACATGATCAGGATCTCAGCTTGGTTTAACTTTTCTCAAAGAGAGAAGGGGTAGAGTGCTCATTGTGTCACTCTTAATTTTTAGTAATTTGTATTTGTAACTTCAGATTTTTAAAATTGTTAATTAAGACTAACTTAGCCATTTCCTATGTCTTGCAAGATACATATTTTATTCAGAGAAGTTAGTTCTCTCTTCTTACTTGTCAATTTTGGAAAGGCAAATCAGGGCAGGACTTAGCATTTAATGGTAAGGTCCTAGGGAGTGTTGCCGAACAGGGACCTTGGAGTGCAGGGTTGTAGCTCCTTGAAAGTGGAGGCGCAGGTAGATAGGATAGTGAAGGAGGTATTTGGTATGCTTTCCTTTATTGGTCAGAGTATTGAGTACAGGAGTTGGGAGGTCGTGTTGCAGCTGTACAGGACATTGGTTAGGCCACTTTTGGAATATTGTGAGCAATTCTGGTCTCTGTCCTATAGGAAAGATGTTGTGAAACTTGAAAGGGTTCAGAAAAGATTTCCAAGGCTATTGCCATGGTTGGAGGGTTTGAGCTATAGGGAGAGGTTGAATCGGTTGGAGCTGTGTTTCCCTGGAGCATCAAAAGCTGATGGGTGACCTTATAGAGTTTTGTAAAATCATGAGGGAATGGATAGGGTAAATAGACAAGGTCTTTCCCCTGGGGTGGGGGAGTCGAGAACTAGAGGGCATAGGTTTAGGGTGAGAGGGGAAAGATTTGAAAGTGACCTAAGGGGCAATGTTTTCATACAGACGGTGGTGCATGTATGGAATGAGCTGCCAGAGGGAGTGATGGAGGCTTGTACAATTACAACATTTAAAAGGCATCCAGATGCATATATGAATAGGAAGGGTTTAGAGATATATGGGCCAAGTGCTGGCAAATGAGTCGAGATTAATTAGAATATCAGGTCGGCATGGACGAGTTGGACCTAAAGGTCTGTTTCTTTGCTGTACATCTCTAAGATTCTAGTGTCTTACCTGCACATTTATACAGCTATCTATACTCACAGAAAACTATGCTGTTGGTTGGTTGGTCTTAAATTATTTTTCCAAATATCTACCATAAAGATTCTTTTTTGATAGATGCTTATTGTTGCTAAGCATGATGTGATTTTGTTTCTAGCAGGGTACTTTTGTTGACTGCAGCAATACTTATGTTAGCCCTCATATCATAAGAAATTGGGCATGGTTATCATGATGGTGAAGAATCTAATAGGTATTTATAACACCGAGCTATTATTTGTTAACATTACGGTGGATCAATGGTAAACACAAACAGGCTCCAACGAAAGAACAATGTCAGCTTTTTGAAGGTTCTTGGTTTGATCCAATCAAGTCGAGTCTGGGGTTGTATGGTGGCTCAGTGGTCAGTACTGCTGTCTCACATCGCCAGGGACCTGGGCTGGATTCCAGCATTGGGAATCAGTGTGGATTGTGCACATTCTCCCAGTGTCTGCATGTGTTTCTATCGGGTGCTCTGGTTTCCCCCCAACAGTCCAAAGATGTGCAGGCTAGGTGGATTAGTCATGGTTAATGTGGGGTTACAGGTTATGGGTCTGGGTGGGATGCTCCTTGGAGGGTCAATGCAGACTCAATGGGTCAAATGGCCTCTATCTGCACTGTAGGTATTCTATGATTACATTCTCAAGCACATCAGTGTCTGCGCTAACTTTAAGTAATTAGGTGTGCCATGCTTCATGAAATTCCAAGGAAGGCGGCAAATAAGATTTTTACACTATCACAACACAAGCTATGATACAGTAGTGATATCATGAGCATTTTTCTTATTGGTATAACTGATTGGCCGTCTATGAGATGTAATACATCAAAAGGCAGTTTATTTTATTTTCAGCGCTTCTGACAGAAAACTGCACTCGGCAAGCTAATCTATGGGCCGAATCGGAGTGTGGTGCTGGAAAAGCACAGCAGGTCAGGCAGCATCTGAGGAGCAGGAAAATCGACATTTCGGGCAAAAGCCCTGGCTTGATTTTCCGCCTCCTTGGATGCTGCCTGACCTGCTGTATTTTTCCAGTGCCACACTCTCTGCAATCCTCATGTTCGCCTAATCTGTGACTAAGTCTCCTCCAAACTCAATCTGAACTGGAATAAAACTGGAATAGGAGCAGGAGCAAGCCTCTTGAGTGTGCTCCAGCGATCCATGTGATCAAGGCAGAGCTTTCACCAGAACATCATTTTTCCTTCCTCCCTCACTCCCATTTCCCTTGATTCCTTGAGAGATCAAATTCTCATTCACGAATACATTCCATTAAAACCTTCTGGGGTGGAGAAATCCAAGGATTCACGCAAAGTCTGAAACCAGGTGATGTTCAGGAGCTGCCTGAATGACTAACATTACCTTTACTGGATGACACCTTTTTTTTGAGAAGCACTGACAATGGAAAATGAACAACTCTGGCACCCAATATATTTCAGTGTTGAATCAAACTGTCTGCTTCCAATATTTCTGTCACTCTCAACGTTTCAGGCCAACGTTTCTTGCTCTTCAGATGCTGTCTGACCTGCTGTGCTTTTCCAGCTCCTCATCTATTGACATTTGCATTCAATGTTATTCTATCAGGGTTGATGTTGTGCTGGTGCTTGGGGGAAGGAAGAATTGATCAGTTCACATCAGGAAGTTTGTCAATTTTCTCTTTGATCTTTCTTTCCTCTTCTCCACTGACAGTTGACTCTTGGTTGATGGACATTTATTCAGGTCCCGCCAGTCTCTCTCGGCATCTCGATAAAATAACCATTCTGTTTATGCGAGCTTTGACAGTGATGTCATTCAAGTAAGGGGTCATGAAAAATGAATTGGATCTTGCACTCCACTGGTGATCTCTATTACAGACTTCCGATACCGGTCGGACAGCAGAAATGCTGGCTAATTTTCCATTTGGTCTTTGGATACTGGAGCTTACTGAAATGTCCCTACTATTGCTTTGCAATGATCAGCTGACTCAAAATGGATCAGATCCCCATCCCCACTCACCTCTGCCTGACCTGTTATTCAGTAGACAAGCCAATTGACCCAAATGTTGTTTTAACACTGAATAGAATTAAATGATTAATTGTCACTTGTATTTTATAGTGAGTAACGCAGTGAAGTACATGCAAAGCTTCAACTGTCACTATACTTTGGCGCCATTTTGAATAGTTGAAGAATTAAACAATATAACTGAAAGAGAGTCTCTCTTCATTCCGCTACTTCTGCCATGAATCCTGAGCACTGACCTGGCAGACCAAGAAAATTCAGCCTTCCTCCACTAACCTACCAAAGCCGGTGCCACATCCAGCAACATAGAAGTTGCCAGACTTAAGGCGCCATAGCTTCACCACTGGGTCTAATCGCAGTTGGTATGCTGATGCTGAGTCCCGTGCCAAAACCAGACTCCCTCCTTTAAACCTGAAATACCTAATTCACTAAAGCAACAAGATGTTCCACACTCAAAGAGTCCCAGCTCCATTGCTGTATCACCAATAACCAGGAGTCCTTGGCCCACAGCTGTATCACCAATAACCAGGAGTCTTTGGCCCACAGCTGTATCACTGATAACCAGGGGTCCCAGCCCCACTGCTGTATTACTGATAACCAGGAGACCCTGCCCAATGCTGTATCACCAATAACCAGGAGTTCCTGCCCCACTGCTGTATCACTGATAATCACGAGTTCCTGCCCCACTGCTGTATCACCAATAACCAGGGGTCCCTGCCACACTGCTGTATCACCAATAACCAGGAGACCCTGCCCAATGCTGTATCAGCAATAACCAGGAGTTCCTGCCCCACTGCTGTATCACCGATAACCAGGAGTTCCTGCCCCACTGCTCTATCACCAATAACCAGGAGTTCCTGCCCCACTGCTGTATCACTGATAATCAGGAGTTCCTACCCCACTGCTGTATCACCAATAACCAGGAGACCCTGCCCAATGCTGTATCACCAATAACCAGGAGTCCCTGCCACACTGTTGTATCACCAATAACCAGGAGTTCCTGCCCCACTGCTGTATCACCAATAACCAGGAGACCCTGCCCAATGCTGTATCAGCAATAACCAGAAGTCCCAGCTCCACTGCTCTATCACCAATAACCAGGTGCCCATGCCCACTGCTGTATCACCGATAACCAGGGGTCCCAGCCCCACTGCTGTATCACTGATAACCAGGAGTTCCGTCCCACTGCTGTATCACCAATAACCAGGGGTCCCTGCCACACTGTTGTATCACCGATAACCAGGAGTCCCTGCCCACTGCTGTATCACTGATAACCAGGGGTCCCAACCCCACTGCTGTATCACTGATAACCAGGGGTCCCAGCCCCACTGCTGTATCACTGATAACCAGGAGACCCTGCCCACTGCTGTATCACCAATAACCAGGGGTCCCAGCCTCACTGCTGTATCACTGATAACCAGGAGACCCTGCCCAATGCTGTATCACCAATAACCAGGAGACCCTGCCCAATGCTGTATCACCGATAACCAGGAGTTCCTGCCCCACTGCTCTATCACCAATAACCAGGAGACCCTGCCCACTGCTGTATCATCAATAACCAGGAGACCCTGCCCAATGCTGTATCACCAATAACCAGGTGCCCCTGCCCCACTGTTGTATCACCGATAACCAGGAGTCCCTGCCCCACTGCTATATTGCCAATAACCAGGAGCCCCAGCCCCACTGTTGTATCACCGATAACCAGGAGTCCCTGCCCCACTGCTGTAACGCCAATAACCAGGAGCCCCTGCCCCACTGCTGTATCACTGATAACCAGGAGTCCCTGCCCCACTGCTGTATCACTGATAACCAGGAGCCCATGCCCAACTGTTGTATCATCGATAACCAGGCATTCCTGCCCACTGCTGTATCACCAATAACCAGGTGTCCCTGCTTCACTACTGTACCACCGATAACTAGGCTTCGCAGCCCACTGCTGTATCACCACTAACCAGGGGTCCCTTCCCCTCTGCTCTATCACTGATATCCAGGGGTTTCTGCCCCACTGCTGTATCACCGATAACGAGGGGCCCCTGCTCCACTGCTGTATCACCAATAACCAGGAGTCGCTGCTCCACTGCTTTATCACCGATAACCAGGACTCCCTGCCCCACTGCTGTATCGCCAGTTACCAGGAGTCCCAGCCCCACAGCTGTATCACCGATAACCAGGAGTCCCTGCCCCACTGCTGTATCGCCAGTTACCAGGAGTCCCTGCCCCACTGTTGTATCACCAGTTATCAGGAGTCCCTGCCCCACTGTTGTATCACCAGTTACCAGGAGACCCTGTCGCACTGCTGTATCACCAGTTACCAGGAATCCCTGCCCCACTGCTGTATCACTGATAACCAAGAGTCCCTGCACCACTGCCGTATCGCCAGTAACCAGGAATCTTTGCCCCACTGCTGTATCACTGATAACCGGGTGTCCCTGTCCCACTGCGATATCCCCGATAACCACGGGTCCCTGCATCACTGCTATATCCCTGATAACCAGGGGTCCCTGCATGCCTGCTGTATCACCTATAACTAGGAGTGCGTATTCCACTGCTGTGTCACCAATAACCAGTAGTCCTTGCTTCGGGTCTACCGCAAGCCGCTGTCACCACCTGATAGGGCAATACCATCGTCCTAGAAGTATTTAAACATGAGTGCCCAGAGGGGAAGGACGTTAATTGTTTTATTGAACCATTGATGTGTGACAGTGTCAGCTTATGCTGAAAATGTGTTGCTGGAAAAGCGCAGCAGGTCAGGCAGCATCCAAAGAGCAGGAGAATCGACGTTTCGGGCATAAGCCCTTCTTCAGCTTATGCCTGGAATCTGAATAAAAGACAGAAGTGGGCATCCAGCAGAAGCTGTAGTCTAGATGACTGGTTGCCCATTTTTAACAGTTGTTGATCCAAGATTGTTGCAATCTGCACCTGAATATGGGGAGTCAATGGTCTCTCTGTTCATCTCAACGTTAATTATGCTGACATCTGTTTGTACTTTCACCAACGGTGTCATAGTTGTAACTCATCTGCCTCGTTTGCAGATGCATCGGGCTGCACAATGTTCTCATTCTAACAAATTCAGAACACTCATAAAATCTCTTAATATTGGATAAACCTCAAAGGTGCTCAGGTATGGCTGTTAAGCTTCGTCAATTTTGCAATTAAATCTTATGTACTAGTCACTCTTGAACTGATATTTCTCAATTCTGCATAAATCACAAGCCAGCTAATGTCCCTTATGGAATGCTCCCTTCCCATCCTTTTCCTCGTCAAGTTCAGTTACCTTTTTGTATGCAAGGAGATCAATTTTAAGTTTGATAGCCTTCCATGCTTCCAAGACCTTGTTGATCCCTCCAATTTTGCAGTGTCTGCTAATTTCTCCTTGATCCATCAGTGATCATTTCTTTACCTGGATTATTCTTTGGAACACACTATTTTAGCTTTTCCACCTCACTTCTGTATTTAAAAACCTCTTAAAACTTCCCCAGATAAGTTGGTGCTTACTTGTTTATCAATCAAGTACTTTGAAGCATGTTTATTTGCAATAAATTCTGTCGATATAAATGTTGTTTTATCAGCATTGTAGCCAACATTTGGAGTCCTATGAAATCATAGTTGCGCTCATCCATGTCATGTCCAAGTTGTTTAAAGCAGCCGGTGCAGCTGGTTTATCGTGATTCTACACAGATTCAAATAAAACAATAGCATGGTACCCAAAATATCTCAGAATCTTATTTGTCTTTGAGCCTATTTTCTAAAGACCATATTTTAAATCTTAATTGCTTTGCTGATTAAACCTTAAGCCGCAGATGGCATTTTGTGACATTCCATCTGTTTCCAGCACCAGTTTGAATGGTGGCATCCTGGATGATATAGGTAGTCAATTTCAGAAAGGCATATTTCCTGAATTCATAACTTATACATGAGTTTGGTATTCATCTTTAAAGGGACATATCTGAAACTACTGTTGATTAGCCCCATAACTTGCTGTGTGTCTGCAAGCCATACTAGTCGAGATCCGGCATGTCCCTCATAGTCTCAGCAAACCTGAACTTTACATTATTTTACGTTCAAATAAAGAAACCATATTACTGCTTCACCAATCCTTGCGACTGATTGATACATTCACCTAGTCTTCAAAGTGAATGTAACTGAGTGGAAACATATCAGTTGATAGACAGAGGGACAAAGATCAAGGCAGAGCAACAATCTATTTGATGCATGAAAAGTTATTGGCTTGCCTTCAAACGTGATTTAAAGGAACATTTGGTGAGGTATAGTCAGCAGGGAACTTCCAATATTCATTCTAGTCATTTGTAATGGATTTTTTGAAATGCAAATATTACCTCCCCAGTTGATGATAATATTGGAAAGCCTGACATCAGAGTGAAGCCCGACTTCATAGACCATTAGTTTTATTATTGCAATTTAGTTTTCGTGGTGGTCAGTCACTGAACATATTCATAAGAGGCTGCCAATGTACTTTTAACAAACTAACTCCACAACTTATTTCACACAAAAAGAAAATAAAATACAAGCCATTCTGCACAGTATAACAACTATTTACAGTGGTTGTATTATAAATATCACAAGTAAGATTCAACCTTTTATTCCTCACAACATCATGACAGATCCTCAAATCTCAATCAAGGGTCATCTTGCTTTCACTTTGAAATTCTTTGTTCAGTTGGCACAGTTGTACTTGGGTTCTTTCAGGCAAACTTCTATTTTCACTTGATGCTATTTCTTACATCATTTTTTTTTCCCTGAGATCCTTAAAAAAAGTGCCAACATACCTCATTGATTTTTTCATATGGATTTCTGGGACACCTCTTCCACAACCTTTTGTTTTTGGAGCTTTTTCTGTACTGATTACAACAAAGTCAGCCAGCTGGACCTCATAGAACATGAGCTCCCTGATTTGGGGCTGTTAATCTGGTCCAGTCAGGGAGCACTGGTTGACAGAAAAGAAGGGTACTGTCTCTCACACCTGCACACACACACACCATGGGTGCTGGGGGAAAAAACACACACACCATGGGTGCTGGGGAAAAAATAAGCACTACAGCACTTAGGTGGTAGTGTGGGGGTTAATATAAAAAAAAGGAAAAAAAAAGAAAAACGAAAAACAGGAAAAAATAGAAAAAAAAAGAAAATAAACATCTGTGGCTCACTCTTTTGATCATACAGCACTGCCCTTTGATGTGAAGGGCAGTGTTTGTCACTGGCCACCCGGGTGTTTGCCTATCTTCCTGGTGGTGGAAATTGAATAAAGATTTGTGCACTTTGTGTCTTTCACTGTCTCTCACACCTGCACACACATACACCATGGGTGCTGGGGGGAAAAAAATAAGCACTACTGCACTTAGGTGGTAGTGTGGGGGTTAAAATAAAAAAAAAACCAGGAGATCGTTATATCTTTATTTTAAAAAAAACAAAAAAAAAGAAAAAAGAAAAAAAAAAGAAGGGTACTGTCTCTCACACCTGCACACACATACACCATGGGTGCTGGGGAAAAAATAAGCACTACCGCACTTAGGTGGTAGTGTGGGGGTTAAATTTAAAAAAAAAGAAAAAAGAGAAAAAGAAGAAAAAAAGAGAAAAAGAAGAAAAAAAACAAAAGTTCGGGCGTCTTTGGAAAAAAAAGAAGGGTACTGTCAGCGGTAGAAGTCCAGGACGTGGGCACCGCCATCCGACGCCTTAAAACGGCGGTGCTCAGACCCGACGTAGTGCACCAGTTGGAGAACACTCAGGTGTGTGGTGGGTTCCCGTCCGCCCTCACCCCAGCCTGGACGGAATTTCACATTGGCCCCAAGGTCCCGTACTTCCCGTGGGAGCCTGTGCCCCACAACCTGAGCCGCCTCCGAAATTTTAATTTTGTTTCCTTCAAAGATGTAAAAAGGAGGGCCCTGTATAGACTGCTGCTGTACACCATCCACCTCTTCTCCCTCATCCACCGTCCGGACACGCCTTGGCGTGCCCATTTGCCACCGGGCGGTGGGGATCCCCAGTGGAGGGCTCTCTACACGGGAGTCCTCCCCCTTTCTCTCGGGGATCTGGGGTGGAGGGTGCTGCACGCAGCAGTCCCCTGCAACCGCAGATTGCGGTGGTTCACGGACTCCCAGCCCAACTGCTTGTTCTGTGGCGCTGTGGAGTCCATGGACCATGAATATATTGGGTGTGGGCATTTGCACTCCCTTTTTGATTTTCTTAAAAACCTCCTCCTCTGCTTTTGGCAGCACTTCAGTCCCACGCTCCTGATCTTTGGGCACCTGGTACGGAGGAGGGAGGGCAGATCTGAAGACCTCCTCGTGGGTCTGCTCCTGGGCCTGGCCAAACTGGCCATCAACAGGTCCAGGCATGGGCCGTGGAGGGGGCCGTTAGGGCCGACTGCCTGCCCCTCTCCCGCGGTTACGTTAGAGCCCGGGTGTCCTTGGAGAAGGAGCACGCGGCGTCCACCAACACCCTGGAGTTGTTCAGGGAGAGGTGGGCACCGCAGGGAGTGGAGTGCATCATTTCTCCCTCCAACTCTATTTTGATTTAGTCCCTATCCTCCCCCTCACTGTTTTGATCACACAGCACTGTCCCTTTGATGTGAAGGGCAGTGTTTGTCACTGGCCACCCGGGTGTTTTCCTATCTTCCTGGTGGTGGAATTTGAATAAAGATTCGTGCACTTTGTGTCTTTCACTGTGTCTCACACCTGCACACACACACCATGGGTGCTGGGAAAAAAATAAGCACTATCGCAGTTAGGCGGTAGTGTGGGGGTTAAATTAAAAAAAAGGAAAAAAAACATAAATAGGAGATAAAACAAGAGTGTTAAAATAAAGGAGTTTGAATAAAGATTCATGCACTTTGTGTCTCTCACTGTGTCTCACACCTGCACACATACACCATGGGTGCTTGGGGGAAAATAAGCACTACCGCGGTTAGGCGGTAGTGTGGGGGTTAAAAAAGAAAAAAAAGAAAAAAGAAAAAAAAAATTCCCCCCTGTCTGCCTGGGGAAGAGGCACCGGCCCTTGGAGGAGAGAGACACTCCAGTAGCGCACTGGCGGCGCTGCCCCCTCTCCAGGGGACGAGCCAACGGTGCCTCTTGACTGTCCCACACCGCGGCCCGACCTACCAAAACCCCCAGGGGCTACAGCAGGGCCTCCTGCTGCCTCAAAGACCTCTCCAGGGGCCGGAGGAGTTAACAACCACACGGGCCACAGTGTGGGCGACGACGGAGGACCTTCTGCTGGGTCGTCGAGCGGTGGAGGGGAGGAAGGTGTTATCCTCGCTCCTCCCTCCCAGACTGTTTTTCCGGAAGCCTTGGCCCTGGGGGATGACCTTTTCCCGGGGGAGGACCTTTTCCCCGAGGAGCCGGGCGTCCCGGTGTCGGGAGAGGAGCGTGGCTTCGAGCCTCTGCCGCCCGACAACCCGAACTCGGGGTGTTCCAGGAAGGGGTGCACCGAGGAAGGTACCGCCGGTGACCCTGGGGGTGGGGTCGCCGGGGGTTTGAGGCCAGTTGGCGGCACCGGACCAGCCCCTATTCTCTCGGTGGGGGAGGGGTCGGTGACTGAGGGCGACCTCCTGGAGGAGGGTTCGGGATCGGTGGCGGACACCGGGGACATCGCGGACTCTGTCTGCAGTGACTTTTTCGAGTCCCGGGTGCCCCCCACCGATCTCCCCCTCATCCCCCTCGAGGAACTCCGGGAATTTGTCGAGGAAACTCGGAGTCGCCGGGATAGAGCCCAACTGGCGCTCGACCGCTGGAGCTCCTTTGAAAGAGTTAACTGGTCGGCCCATGCTGCTCGCCAGGCGCCTGGGCTCGATGTAAATGAGCGAAAGCGAGTCAGGAACTTCCGGGGGGCGCTCCTGGTGAGAGCGAGGGACTTCTGTGCCCCTCCCCCGTCCTCCCTGTAAATATATATACAGGTTTGTTAACTGTACTGGTGGTGGTTGCACAACGCTTCTGACATGGAGACAACTATAGCCAGCCTCAACATCAACGGCAGCAGGGAGTCACAGCGCAGATTCCAGACCATCTCAGTCCTCCGGGACGGGAGGTATGCGATGTGCTTCCTGCAAGAAACCCACACTACCCCGGGAGACGAAGCCACTTGGCTCCTGGAGTGGCGAGGGGGGGGTCTACATGAGTCACCTCACCTGCAGATCTGGCAGGGTGGCTATCTTGTTGGCCCCGCATTTTCAGCCGGAGATTTTGGGGGTCAGGGAGCCCGTGCCAGGCCGTTTGCTTCACCTGACGGTTCGGCTGGGGGGCGCGGTGCTTCACTTGGTGAACGTCTACGCTCCCCTGGCCGGGCCGAGGCCAGCAAGCTTCTTCGAAGAAGTGTCCGCTCATCTTGCTTCCATCGACGAGAACCAGTGTGTCATCCTCGAGGGCAGGGACCACGGCGGTGCCCGCACTGGCTGGGCGTCAGGGAAGAGGTTGGGGGACTTGGTCAAGTCCTTCGACTTGGTGGACGTCTGGCGGAATCTCCATCCCGACTCCATCGCCTTAACCTTCGTGATGCCTGGTGTCGGAGCGTCCAGAATCGACCGCCTGTACGTTTCGCGGGCGTACGCCTCCTGTTTTCCGAAGGCTTCCATGCGGCAGGTGTCGCGCACGGACCATCACCTGGTGTGGGCGGAACTCCTTCCGTTCGGCGCCAGGCTGGGCTCCGCGTACTGGCACTTTAACAACCTGCTGCTGGAGGACGAGCGGTTCCGGGACTCGTTTCGTCGTTTCTGGGCCGGCTGTAGAAGGAAGCGGGGAAGCTTCCCCTCCCTGAGGCTATGGTGGGACGTGGGCAAGGCTCACGTTCGCGTCTTCTGTCAGGAGGACGCGAGGGTGTCGACGAAGAGGCAGAAATCCAGGATCGGGGAGTTGGAGAGGGAGTTGCTCGACCTGGAGTCACGCCTTGGTCAGCCCGACGCGGACCCGGCCCTGCCCGGGGCGTACGAAGAGAAGAAGGCCGCGCTCCGGGACCTGCAGCTCGTCGGGGCTCGGGGCGTGTACGTGAGGTCGCGGATCCAGCTCCACCAGGACCTGGACCGTGGCTCCCCCTTCTTTTACTCGCTGGAAAAAAGGCGTGGCACTCGTCAGCAGCTCCTTGTGCTGCTGGCCGACGACGGGTCCCTCGTCTCGGATCCGAAGGGTATCAGGGCCCACGTCCGAAACTATTACACGGCTCTGTTCTCTCCAGATCCGTCCAGCGAGGATGCTCGCAGAGTTCTGTGGGAGGACCTGCCGCAGCTCAGCCTTGGGGACGCCGGAAGGCTCGACGCCCCCGTCACTTTAGAGGAGCTGACCGGCGCCCTCGACCGGCTCTCGAGGGGCAAAACCCCGGGGCTGGACGGGCTGACTGTGGAGTTCTTCAGGGCGTTCTGGGACGTCCTGGGGAGCAACTATGCACAGGTCCTGGGGGAGTGTCTAAATGCCGGACTGCTGCCCCTTTCTTGGCGCAGGGCGGTCATTGTCCTGCTGCCAAAGAAGGGGGACCTTCGTTCCTTGAGGAACTGCTGTCCGGTCTCCCTCCTCAGCACGGACTACAAAATCTTCGCCAGGGTGTTGTCTTCACGCCTGGCCTCCGTGCTGGCCCACATGATTCACCCCGACCAGTCCTACATGGTCCCGGGTCGGAGGATACACGACAACGTCCACCTGGTCCGGGACCTGATCCATTTCTGTCGATGGGCTGGTCTGCCGAGCGCCTTCCTGTCTCTCGACCAGGAGAAGGCGTTCGACAGGGTCGATCACGAGTACCTGCTCGGGACTCTGCGGGCATTCGGGTTCGGGACGCAATTCGTCGCCCGGATCCGACTTTTGTACGCCGCCGCAGAGTGTCTGGTTAAAGTTAACGGGTCCCTGACGGCGCCCCTTCGCTTCGGGAGAGGAGTGCGTCAAGCTGCCCCCTGTCCGGCCAGCTGTATTCCCTGTGCGTGGAGCCTTTCCTGCGCCTCTTGCGGAGGAGGTTGTCAGGGCTGGTTCTACGCGGAGCGGGCACGGGGGTGGCCCCCCGGCCTACGCCGACGACGTGCTCCTCACTTTCACCGACCCGGCTGACCTGGGGAGGATGCGCGAGTGCCAGGCCGTGTACTCGGCAGCGTCTTCCGCCAGGATCAACTGGGCCAAATGTTCCGGACTACTGGTCGGTCCGTGGCGGGTGGACTCTCTGTCAGAGGAGTTACGGGGGTTCAGCTGGAGTACCACCCATCTCCTCTACCTGGGGGTCTACCTCAGCCCGGCTGAGGAATCCTGGCCGGCCAACTGGCAGGAGCTGGAGGCCAAAGTCTCGGCTCGTCTCGGCCGCTGGACAGGACTGCTCCGAGTGCTGGTCATAAACCAGCTGGTGGCCGCCATGCTGTGGTAACGGCTGGTCACTTTGGTCCCTCCTCCTGGCTTTGTCGCTGACATCCAGAGAACGTTGGTCGACTTCTTCTGGGACAAAAAGATGCACTGGGTCGCTGCGTAGGTTCTGAGTCTCCCTATTGAGGAGGGTGGTCAGTTGTTGGTGTGCGTCCGCACCCAGGTCGCGACGTTCTGCCTTCAGACCTTGCAGCGATACCTTTACGTCGAGCCTCCTCCTAGGTGGTGCGCCCTGGCGACGTATTTTTTCCGCCAGGTGCGTAACCTCAACTATGACACGCAGCTCCTGTTCGTCGACCGTGACGGTTTGGAGGGCGCCCTCAAGACGCTGCCTGTCTTTTACCAGGACCTGATCGAACATGGTTGAATCGTGTCGCGCCTACCCTCCGGCTGGAGTAGCGGCTGTCGCCAGGGAGCCGTTGCTCAGGAATCCGCACCTCCGTACTCGCGGGTTCGAGTGGCTGTCGGAGGGGAGGGCCGTGGCGGCGAGGGTGACCAGGGTCGGGGACGTGCTGGGTGCTGGGGGCCTGGGCTGGACGCTGCCGCAGGACATAGCAGGCAGGGCAGCGGTAGACGTCCGGTACATGGCCACCGCCAGCCGACGCCTTAAAACGGCGGTGCTCGGACCCGAAGTAGTGCACCAGTTGGAGGGCGCTCAGGTGTGCGGTGGGATCCCGTCCGCGCTCACCCCAGCCCAGACAGAATTTCACATTGGCTCCAAGGTCCCGTACTTCCCTCGGGAGCCTGTGCCCCCACAACCTGAGCCGCCTCCAGAATTTTAATTTTGTTCCTTTCCAGGGGGTAAAAAGGCAGGCCCTGTACAGACTGCTGCTGCACACCGTCCACCTCTTCTCCCTCATCCACCGTCCGGGCACGCCTTGGCGTGCCCATTTACCACCGGGCGGTGGGGATCCCCAGTGGAGGGCTCTCTACGCGGGAGTCCTCCCCCTTTCTCTCGGGGATCTGGGGTGGAGGGTGCTGCACGCAGCAGTCCCCTGCAACCGCAGATTGCGGTGGTTCACGGACTCCCAGCCCAACTGCTTGTTCTGTGGCGCTGTGGAGTCCGTGGACCACGTGTATATTGGGTGTGGGCGTTTGCACTCCCTTTTTGATTTCCTGAAAAACCTTCTCCTCTGTTTTTGGCTGCACTTCAGTCCCACGCTCCTGATCTTTGGGCACCCGGTACGGAGGAAGGAGGGCAGGTCTGAAGACCTCCTCGTGGGTCTGATCCTGGGCCTGGCCAAACTGGCCATCAACACCCTGGAGTTGTTCAGGGAGAGGTGGGCGCCGCAGGGAGTGGAGTGCATCATTTCTCCCTCCAACTCTATTTTGATTTAGTCTCTACCCTCCCCTTCACTGTTTTGATCACACAGCACTGCCCTTTGATGTGAAGGGCAGTGTTTGTCACTGGCCACTCGGGTGTTTCCTATCTTCCTGGTGGTGGAAATTGAATAAAGATTCGTGCACCTTGTGTCTCTCACTGTGTCTCACACCCACGCGCACACACAACATCGGTGCTGGGGAAAAATAAGCACTACCGCAGTTCGGCGGTAGTGTGGGGGTAAAAAAATAAATAAATAAAATATAATGAACAGGGTAAAAACAATAAACAGGAGTGTGAGAGGTTCTGTTCACTCTGAGAGAGCTGGATCGGTGTGTCCGTGTGCGTGCAAGGACTCTCCTCCTTGAGTCTGTCTGAGAGGAAGTGGACTGTCCCTGGACCAGCTGCCCCACATTCTGCGAGGAAGGAAGGAGAAAAAAAAAGGGTACTGTGGTTTCCTTAGAGCCCGGTTGACTTTGGAGTAGGAATACGCAGTCTCCACTAACACCCTGGAGTTGTTCAGGGAGAGGTGGGTGCCGCAGGAAGTGGAGTTTTTTATTTCCCCCTCCAACTCTATTTTGATTTAATCCCTACCCTCCCCTTCACTGTTTGATCATGCAGCATTGCCTTTTGTGAAGGGCAGTGTTTGTCACTGGCCATTCGGGTGGTTTCCTATCTTCCTGTTGGTGGAAATTGAATAAAGATTCGTACACCTTGTGTCTCTCACTGTGCACACACAACATAGGTGCTGGGGAAAAAAATAAGCGGTTAGGCAGGAGTGTGGGGATAAGAAAAAAAGAAAGAAAAAAAACAAGGGTGTCAAACATCCTGTTCACTCTAAGAGAGAAAAAAAGAAGGGTACTGTGGTTACGTTAGAGCCCGGGTGTCCTTGGAGAAGGAGCACGCGGTGTCCACCAACACCCTGGAGTTGTTCAGGGAGAGGTGGGCGCCGCAGGGAGTGGAGTGCATCATTTCTCCCTCCAACTCTATTTTGATTTAGTCCCTACCCTCCCCTTCACTGTTTTGATCACACAGCACTGCCCTTTGATGTGAAGGGCAGTGCTTGTCACTGGCCACTCGGGTGTTTCCTTTCTTCCTGGTGGTGGAAACTGAATAAAGATTCGTGCACCTTGTGTCTCTCGCTGTCACACACCCGCACACACACACACACACCATGGATGCTGGGGGAAAAATAAGCACTACCGCAGTTCGGCAGTAGTGTGGGGAAAACAAAAAAAAAAGGAAAACAAAAATAGAGGGATGCTACCACAGTTAGGCGGTGGTGTGGTAATAATAACACAAAAAAGAACAGGAGTATCAGACATCCTGTTCACTCCGAGAGTTGCAAAAGAAAAAACAAGAAGGGTACTGCGGTTACGTTCAAGTCCGGTCATCCCTAAAGAAGGAGCATGCAGCGCCCACCAACATCTTTGAGCT
Organism: Chiloscyllium plagiosum; assembly: GCF_004010195.1. Taxonomy (NCBI): domain Eukaryota; kingdom Metazoa; phylum Chordata; class Chondrichthyes; order Orectolobiformes; family Hemiscylliidae; genus Chiloscyllium; species Chiloscyllium plagiosum. The sequence continues at coordinate 13,062,399 of NC_057712.1, read as the reverse complement.
GTTCAGGGAGAGGTGGGCACCACAGTGTATTATTTCCCCACCCCCAACTCTGTTTTGATTTAATCCCTGCCCTCCCCTTCACCTTTTTTGATCAGTCAGCATTGCTTGTCGAGAAGGGCACTGCTTGTCACTGGCCACTCTGGTGTTTCCTTTCTTCCTGGTGGTGGAATACCAGTAAAGGTTTGCACACTTGTTGTTCTTCACTGGGTCCAACCCTGTACACACACAACATGGGTGCTGGGGAAAAATAAGCACCACCGCTGTTAGGCAATAGAGTGGGGGTAATTTTTTTAAAAAATTAAATACAGGAGTATCAGACATCCTGAGGGAAAAATGAAATAAACAGGAATGCCAGAGGTCCTGTGGTCTCTGAGGGTTGCCTCTGAGGGAGCAGGATCAGTGGCAAAAGACTCTCCATTTTGTGTAAAGGAGAGGGATTGACCTCTGTGCTGCCTGGACCACACAGTGAGTGTGTTATTACTGCTGAGAAAGGGAAAAAAAGAAGAAAAGAAAGAAAAAAAAAAGTAATAAAGATGTGGTACTGACATTCTGGTGCCCAACTCTGGATGAGGCAGTACTATAAGTCAAGGACTGTTCATGTTTAAATAAAAGGTGACTTGGGGTTGCAATCTCAGCCTCTGTGGAGTTACTTCATTCTCTTCTAATAGAGTCATAGAGTCATAGAGATGTACAGCGCGGAAACAGACCCTTCAGTCCAACTCGTCCATGCCAACCAGATATCCCAACCCAATCTAGTCCCACCTGCCAACACCCAAACCCATATCCCTCCAAACCCTTCCTATTCATAAACCCATCCAGATGCCTTTTAAATGTTGCAATTGTACCAGCCTCCACCACGTCCTCTGGCAGCTCATTCCATACATGAACCACCCTCTGCATGAAAATGTTACCCCTTAGGTTTCTTTTATATCTTCCCCTCTTACCCTAAACCTATCTCTCTAGTTCTGGACTCCCCCACCCTAGGGAAAAGACCTTGTCTATTTACCATATCCATACCCCTCATGATTTTATAAACCTCTGTAACGTCACCCCTCAGCCTCCATCGCTCCAAGGAAAACAGCCCCAGCCTATTCAACCTCTCCCTATAGCTCAAATCCTCCAACCTGGCAACATCCTTGTACATATTTTCTGAACACTTCCAAGTTTCACAATATCTTTCCTATAGGAAAGAGACCAGAACATTGGCCTAACCAATGTCCTGCAAAGTCATAACATGACAATACTCTGACCAATAAAGGAAAGCATACCAAATGCCTTCTTCACTATCCTATCTACCTGCGACTCCACTTTCAAGGAGCTATGAACCTGCACTCCAAGGTCTCTTGTTCAGCAACACTCTCTAGGACCTTACCATTAAGTTTATGAGTCCTGATAAGATTTGCTTTCCCAAAATGCAACACCTCGCATTCATCTAAATTAAACTCCATCTGCCACTTCTCAGTCCATTGGCCCATCTGATCAAGATCCCATTGTAATGTGAGGTAACCTTCTTCCCTGCCTACTACACCTCCAATTCTGGTGTCATCTGGATGTAGTTCAACCTCAACTTGAGCTACAAATCTTCTCAAAACTTGGTGTCATCTGGTCACAGGTCTCTAGTCTGAAAGACAACCCTGCACCACTACCCTCTCTCTTCTACCTTCGAGCAAGTTCTGTATCCAAATGGCAAGTTATCCCTGTATTCAATGAGATCTAACCTTGCTCACCAGTCTCCCATAGGGAACCTTGTTGAACATCTTACTGAAGTCCATATAGATCATGTACGCCATTCTGCCCTCATCAATCCACTTTGTTACTCCTTCAAAAACTTAATCAAGTTTGTGAGACATTAATTCCCACATACAAAGTCATGTTGACTATCCCTAATCAGTCCTTACCTTTCCAAATACATGTACATCCTGTCCCTCAGGATTCCCTCCAACAACTTGCCCACCATTGACATCAGGCGCATTGGTCTAGAGTTCCCTGGTTTGTCCTTATCACCTTTTTTAAACATTGGTACCACATTAGCCAACCTCCAGTCTTCCGGCACATCACCTGTGACTATTGATAATACAAATATCTCAGTAAGAGGCCCAGCAATCACTTCCCTAGCTTCCCACAGAGTTCTCGGGTAGACCTGATCAGGTCCTGGGGATTTATCCACTTTTATGTGTCTCAAGACATCCAGCACTTCCTCCTTTGTTTCTGGACATTTTTCAAGATGTCACCATCTATTTCTCTACATTTTTTATCTCCCATGTCCTCTTCCACAGTAAACACTGATGCGAAATACTCATTTAGTATCTCTCCCATCTCCTGCGGCTCCACACAAAGGCTGCCTTGCTAATCTTTGAGGGGCCCTATTCTCTCCTTAGTTACCCTTTTGTCCTTAATGTATTTGTAAAAACCCTTTTGATTCTCCTTAACTCTATTTGCTAAAGCTATTTCATGTCCCCTTTTTGCCCTCCTGATTTCCCCCTTAAGTATACTCCTACTGCCTTTATACTCTTCTAAGGATTCACTCGATCTATCCTGTCTATACTCTACATATGCTTCCTTCTTTTTCTGAACCAAGCCCTCAATTTCTCTCATCATCCAGCATTCCCTATACCTAACAGCCTTTCCTGATACCCTAACAGGAATTTACTGTCTCTGGACTCTCAGTATCTCATTTCTGAAGGCTTCCCATTTTCCAGCCGTCCCTTTACCTGCTCCAATCAGCTTTTGAAGGTTCTTGCCCAATATCCTAAAAATTAGCCTTCTTCTAATTTAGAAGTGAGATCTTACAAATTTGTTTCTGCACTTCCCGCTGACTGTTATGGGATCTAAAATAAAATCCCAATAAGGTGATCATCCCTTTCTTATTTCTCAGTTCAACCCAACTAACTTCCCTGGATGTATTTCTGGGAATATCATCCCTCAGTACAGCTGTAATGCTATCCCTTATCAAAAACACCCCCCTCCCCCCGCCCCCCCCACCTTCCTCTCTTGCCTCCCTTTCTATCCTTACAGTAGCATTTGTATCCTGGAACACGAAGCTGCCAGTCCTGCCCATCCGAGAGCCATGTCTTCTGTAATGCTATGATATCCCCGTCCCATGTTCCCTACCATGCCCTGAGTTAATCTGCCTACCCTGTTAGGCCTTTTGCATTGAAGTAAATGCAGTTTAATTTATCAGTCCTACCTTGTTCTCTACTTTGTCCCTGCCTGCCCTGAGTGTTTGACTCGCTTCTGTTCTCAACTGTACCAGTCTCAGATTGATCTCTTTTCTCACTATCTCCCTGGGTCCCAATCCCCACCTTAAAAGTTTAAATCCTCTCAAGCAGCTCCAGCAAATCTCCCTGACAGTATATTAGTCCCCTTCCAATTCAGGTGCAACCCATCCTTCTTGTACAGGTCACTTCTTCCCCAAAAGAGATTCCAGTGATCCAAAAATGTGAAACCTTCTCCCATATACCAGCTCCTCAGCCATGCATTCATCTGCATTATCCTCCTATCCCTGCCCTCGCTAGCTCGTAGCACTGGGAGTAATTCAGATATTACTACTCTCGAGGATCTCCTTTTTAAATTTATGCCTAACTCTCTATATTCTCCCTTCAGAATCTCATCCTTTTCCCTTCCTATGTCATTGGTTCCAAAGTGCAAAATGACCTCCTGCTGATCCCTCTCCCCCTTGAGAACATTCTGCACGCTTTCTGAGACATCCTTGATCCTGGTACCATGAGGCAACACACCATTCTGATTTTTTGCTACTGGCCACAGAAACATCTGTCTGTACCTTGGACTATAGAGTCCCCTAACACCATCGATCTCTTGGAACCTGACTTACCCCTCATTGCATTAGTGCCAGTCTCAATAGCAGAAACTTGGCTGTTTATGCTACATTCCCCTGAGAATCCATCACCCCCTACATTTTCCAAAACAGCATACTTGTTTTAAATGGAGATAGCCATAGAAGACTCCTGCACTACCTGCCTACCTCTCTTACCTTTCCTGGAGGTAACCCATCTATGTGACTGTATCTGCAACTTTTCTCCCTTCCTATAACTGCCATCCATCACATCCCCTTGTTCTTGTAAATTCCTCATTGTCTCTAACTATCTCTCCAACTGATCCATTTGATGTGACTGGATTCGCAACCAATGACTTTTATTGCAGATATAATCCTCAGTAACATGTAAACTCTCCCTAAATCACAGACATTCCACAAGACATACATTTATCCTCTGATTTCTCCTTAGTATACCCTTGTGAGTTAGTTAGCTCAGTTGGCTGGATGGCTGATTTGTAATGTAGAGTGATGAGCTCTCCTTCTCAACTTCTCCCCTTGCCTGAGGTGTGGTGACCCTGAAGTTAAACCACCACTAATTGTTTTTCTCTATCTCTCTAATGAGAGAGCAGCCCTGAGGTTTGGTGCGACTATGGCAACTTTGCCTGAGTATTGACTGCTTTATTAATGGCAGGGTGATGTGAAAGTATAAATGTTGGGAACGTCTTGGAAAGTGGAACTTATCTTGAAGAGGGAAAAATGCACTATCCCTTTTGTGGGAAGCAATTAGTTTGATCTTTGGTAGCTGGAACAATGACAGGATGCATCCATTCCTGGAAGTAGTTCTCAATCCGAGCTCGACTCTAAGCTTCTCCCTTGCCTGTAATTCAGCTTCTATAAATATCTTTCTCCTCTTTACCCTGCTCATCCTTTGTAAGGATATACTTCAACAACACAATATTTCTACAGAATTATTCCATCAGCATCCTGAAGATATCGTCATCTCGGCTGTTCTTTAGGAAGTTTTAACTGGAATCAAGAGTTGTGCTGATGGCACGGTAGCACAGTGGTTAGCACTGCTGCTTCACAGCACCAGAGACCTGGGTTCAGTTCCCGCCTCAGGCGACTGACTGTGTGGAGTTTGCACATTCTCCCCGTGTCTGCGTGGGTTTCCTCCGGGTGCTCCGGTTTCCTCCCACAATCCAAAGTTGTGCAGGTCAGGTGAATTGGCCATGCTAAATTGCCCCGTAGTGTTAGGTGAAGGGGTAAATGTAAGGGAATGGGGCTGGGTGGGTTGCACCTTGGCGAGTCGGTGTGGACTTGGGCTGAAGGGCCTGTTTCCACATTGTACGTAATCTAAAAAAAAATTCACAACCATGCAATCATTCTCTTGGGATGCTCATAGCGACAGGAGGCTTGGACTGCTGTGTAATAAAATAATCATGGACATTCTCTAGATAATGGGCATCAATTTGCAGGATTAAATTTCCTTGGTCAAAACCCTGCATATTTACAGTCTAGTATCACTTCCTGTTCATGTTCCTTCTGGACTCTTGAGACTCTATTTTTCAAACCTTCAAATTCTCTGTGGTCTGAAGTTGGTGTCTCCTCTCTATTACAGAAATTATCAAACCTGTTTCCCTGCCAAACATAATGTCCAGCACTCACAATTATGAACTGCAAACCGGCGTGTCTGGTAGGTGCAGAGTTTTGGAAGGATCCTTTCATAAAAGCTTAAACATTGTCGTTACCTTCAGGTGTGTTTTGACTCTCTCCATAATGTGGCTTATAATATCTGGCGTAACCCCATCACTACTTCCTCAGTAAAGGGGAGTCAGTGAAGGGAAGTCACTTGTTACATACCGACACAGGAGTTTGTGCAGATTTATTCTGGTGAGATGTGAATGCATTGCCTGCAGCAAACATGGGGTCAGCAGAATTCATGATCCGATCCTTTTCACTGTGACAACTCACTGGGGTAGCATTGCTGGAAATCCACTCCCACTACTTCTGGAGTCTTCACAAAAGTTAAAGATTTTCCAAAAGGACAGCATTGTGCGAACAGGTTCAGGATGTCCGACCCTCCATACTTTGTTAGGCACCTCTTTAATTGTTCTAATGCAATTGCAATGATTCAAAAAAGCCTTGATTAGCAAACTGACGGTTTTAATAAGTATTTAACACACAAATAGATAAAAACTCTACCGCAATAAATACTCAACCGTACATGGCCAAGTTCACTTTATGAACTAATTGAAAGTGGGTAAGATAAAATGTCATGCATCCGTTCTGTATATTGCAATAGTATGCATGGCTTCACTCAAATCTAAAAGATTCAGGAAGGCAACTGATTGAATCATATCACTTTCCATGTCTGAATTTCACTTACTGATTCTATTCTTCACTCAAGATCACCAATGTGAAAATTTACTTCCAAGTGCAGTTTGGGTTCACTTTTCCAACACATGCACAACAGTGAGGTTCATCGCTGCAGGCACCATTTCCTCAAATCATCTTACATTACAAAGAAAGGGTACTGAAATAATAATGAGACACACCGTATTGAATTACTAATGGCTTACTCGTCCACTTTCGGGAACTTATTCCCGAAAGTCTGTAAGCTACTTGCTAGCCATCTGCTCCAGTACATGGTGCCACTTCTTGTTTCTACAGCTCATATCACAGAACACAAGTAAACATTATAAATGGGTACACAAAGATGCAAATTCAGACCTGAAGCTGCCAACAGACTGTTAGATGTTAGATGTTAGATGTTTCACTGTGCAGAAACATGCTGACACCAGCTCGCCACAGTTATGAATGCTACAGCAAACTCCCTCAAATTGAAACCAAAATTATAGAACAGAGAAATCCCAGTGATGTAAATGGTTTTGTTTCCTTTCAATCTTTCTCAGGATCACAATTGATAAGAAACCTATCTAGTGCAGCCACATAACAGACGATCAGGTCTGGGGACTCTGAGGAACATGACACACGTCTTGCCTCCCCCGAGTTGTCTGTCAGCTTGAAAGGAATCATTGAGCTGGCTAAGTCTAAGTTGGATCACGTTTTTTTGGTGAGTATCTCACTGTGTGACTGAGCAAAGTTTCTTACTGTATCTTCTCAAACTCAACCAACTAATTACCTGCCCCTATGCAGCGTCTCACATCTGATTACAGCCCTCCATCCTACCTCACACCATTCTCATAAAACACACCTCTCCATAGACATCCACAGAAAGAGCAGCAGCCTTTACATTCTTACTATGTATGGATAAGTTGGACCAAAGGGTCTGTTTCCGTGCTGGGGTTTTATTTGCTGTGGGTGCCGTAGTGGGGGAAGCTATCTGCAACCCATTGAGTACTGGTCATAGAGTTACAGAATAATTACTGCACATGGAAGGCCATTCAGTCGGTCCAGTCTGTGCTGGCCCTCTGAAGGAACATCTCTAAGTGTTCTTGAGAAAATGCTTATGACTTACCTTCTTGATCAGCCAGGGACAGGACATCCACAGTGCTGTTGGAAAGGGAATTCCAGGAATTTTACCCAGCAGCAGTGAAGGAACAACAAATATAGTTTCAAGTCAGATTGTGTGTAGTTCAGAGGGATGCTTGCAAATGGTGGTGTTCCCACTCATCTGCTGGTCTGATCATTTGGATAGCAAGGTTATGTGTTTGGAAGGTACTGTTGGAGGAGCCCTGGTGAGGTGATGAAGGGACAGCGCATTGAAAGCTTGTGATTTCAAATATAACTGTTGGCCTATATCCTGGTGTTGTGTGACTTGAACTTGTCCAGTCCAGCCCAGTCCAACACTGGCACCTCACATCAGGTCTAGTTAGAGTCATACATGGCACAAAAGGAGATGGCTGTTTTGGCTAGAGTCAACTTATCTCATTCTTAGAACAAAGGTTCCCTGAGTAGTGTCCCAAATATCTTCCACTGCTTCATTAATCACCATCCCTACATAACAAGGTTCAGAACTGGGAATGTTTGTTGATGACTGAATGATGTTAAGCCATTGATGACTCTCAGGTACCAATGCATGTGCAACAAGGTCTGGACAATATTTATGTTAGACTGGTAAGTGTTAAAAAGTGTGGTGCTGGAAAAGCACAACCGGTCAGGCAACATCCGAGGAGCAGGAGAGTCGGTGTTTTGGGCAAAAGCCCTTCCTGATGAAAGGCTTATACCCGAAACATCTACTCTCCTCCTTCACATGGATTCCGTGTGGTTGCAGGGTCCCAAGGCAGAATATGAGGGTGTTCTTCCTCCAGGCATCAGGTGGTAAAAGTTTGGTGATTGAGGAGGTCCAGCACCTGTATGTCTGTGGTGGAATAGGAGGGGGAGTTGAAATATTCAGCCACAGTGGGGTTGGTTGCTGCGGATGTTCTCTGAAATGATCCACAAGTTGGCGTCCTGTCTCCTCAATGTAGAGGAGACCACAATGGGTGCAACGGATACAGTAGATGACATTGGTAGAGGGACAGGTAAATTTCTGCCAGATGTGGAAGAATCCTTTGGGACCTTGGACAGAGATGAGGGGAGTGGTGTGGGTGCAGGTTTGGCACTTCATGTGGTGGCAAAGGAAGGTGCTGGGAGTGGAGTGTGGGCTGGTGAGGGGCATTCATCTGACAAGGGAGTGATGGAGGGAATGGTCTCTCTGGAATGCTGATTGGGGTGGGGAGGGAAAAATATATCTGGTGATGGGTAAAATCCACATTGATTCCATGTGGTTGCAGGGTCCCGAGGTGGAATATGAGGTGTTCTTCCTCCTCATTTCCTCATTTCCCATCCCTGCCACATTATCCCAGTCCCAATCCTCCAACTCAGCAGCGCCCTCCTGACCTGTCCATCATCTTTCCCATCTATCCACTCCACCCTCCTTTCTGACCCATCACCTTCTCCCTCCACCCCTTCATCTCCCTATCGCATTCTCAGCTACCTTGCCACCAGCCCCACCCCCCTCCCATTTATCTCTCATCCCCCTGGCCCACAAGCCTCATTCCTGATGAAGGGCTTATGCCCGAAACGTCAATTCTCCTGCTCCTCGGACACTGCCTGACATGCTGTTATTTCCAGCACCAAACTCTCAACTCTGATCTCCAGCATCTGCAGTCCTCACACTCTCTAATATGTTTTTTAACCCAATTCTCTGGCCTTCTCCCAGTAGTCTTTGATCTCTTTTCCAATTGAGAACTATCTGCCTCTGTCTTAAACGTGGTCAGTGACTTGGCCTCCTCAGCCCTCTGCGGCAATGGTTTCCACAGACTCATCACTGTCTGGCTGAGGAAACACCTCCTCATCTCTTCATGCCCTGTACAGCCTCAGCAGCACATCAGTTTTGAGATTAGATTACTTACAGTGTGGAAACAGGTTCTTCGGCCCAACAGGTCCACACTGACCCTCCGAAGCGCAACCCACCCAGACCCATTCCCCTACATTGACCCCTTCACCTAACACTATGGCAATTTAACATGACCAACTCACCTAACTTGCACATTTTTGGACTGTGGGAGGAAACCAGAGCACCCGGAGGAAACCCACGCAGACACGGGGAGAATGTGCAAGCTCCACACAGACAGTCGCCTGAGGCGGGAATTGAACCCGGGTCTCTGGCGCTGTGAGGCAGCAGTGCTAACCACATGCCACCATACCGCCCACTCTGGCGTCACAAAGGGAGTAATAATATTTCGGTGAGGAGCCTCTAATGGGCATGAGAAATTCTGTTAAAGGAAGAATTCACATTCCTTCCCACTGTGTTAACCTGATATTGGTAAGTATTGGGCTGGCATACTTTATCCTGGTTTTCCCAGCCACATGAAGCTGGGGGTTAGGGTATGGGCACAGGGAACAGGTCGTTAATTCACCACCTGGTCTAGATAGGTCTAAGGGCACATATCCTACAAAAGCAGTTACATCAAGAACCCTGGTCATTTGATGGTTTATGCTGAGCAGTGTGTTTTGGACAGGAGAGGGGAAAAAGACTTCTCGAAATAGTGTTAAAGTTTTGATTCCTGTCTGACTCTTCTTAGGGCATCTGGCTCTCAGCATGTGAACAGCACATGGTGGTCTTACCTTCGCAGGCTTAGTTAGAACATGCACCCCACCCTTGTCGATTTAATGGATGCATCTATGTTCTTTGCCTGTTTAAACAAAGCTTATGCAGAATTACCGTGATCGGCTTGGATCAGGAATACCCACACCGTTAGTCTCCAAAGGTAAAACTAATCATCCACTGATCTCTTACACTCTGCAAATACCAACATGATGGAGGAACTAAGAGTTGTTCGTATTTGAAGTTGAGTGAAGATTTTAAATGCATAATTAAGTGAATTGGCATGCAGACATTACTGCAGGCAATTGTTTCCATTGATCTGTGAGACACATTCCACTGTTCTTTACGTGCTAAGGGTTAGAAGCTTATAGTTGGGAGTTTCCCCATAAGCAGTCATACTTTTACAATGGAGTGCTGCTTTTCTGGAGATGCAGCTGAGCATTATACATCATAACTTTAGACAAGTTCACCTAATTAGGTTGATTTTTCCTGGCATTATACGGGGACAGAAAAGGGCTCGAAACAGGATTGGTGATCATAACATAGTCCTATTGAGACTTACGATATCAATCCTGTTTTATTTTGAATGAGGGCTTGAACCAGGATGTCTTTCCACATTCAGTTCGAGAAAGAGAGAGACAGGCGGATGAGTGGGATCAAAGCTCATAAATTAAATTAGGGCAACTATGAATGCCTGAAATTGGAGACGCCTAAAATGGCAAATTAATTTAAATAATAGGCTATTGAAGACACTTAAAGATGATTCAGAATTATAAAGAACAGATAATACAATGAGAAATAGGCTGACTTCATGAGAGGTTGGAGTCCTGAGGTGTAAACAGGATCCTGATTGCCAAATTGTGTGGTTTTCCCATTAACGGATTAAAGCTGGTCAGTAAAAGCATGTGTCCAATTATCTTCAGAGGATTGGAAGATCAGAAGGGCTTGTCAGAGCTAACTAATATAAATCTGAGCACTCAGCATCTTAATGCATGCTTGGGGGCCCATTATCCACGATAGCCCATCCCAATTCCTACGTACTTTACTGGGATCTACACTGGGATGCCAATTTGATGTTTGCAGCTGATTGACCTGATATCTAAATAATGCCAGGGTCTCAAAATCACAGCTGGAACAGATGATCAAGCATAATGCTTCACCAGAGCATCACATAAAGACAATTTAGGCTCAATGCATTTTGAGAAGAAACAACTGGTTGCAGTATCCATATATTGTATTCTAGGTATCCTCGATGGCTTTCTGGAATTTCAGGGAGCTAGTGCAAAAAGCGGAGTGAAAATTTACAGAAATTTGGGATTTTCGATATTCATTCTGTTGAATGAAGCAATGCCTTCACCAAACAAAACGTGAGCAGGTTGCATGGCAATTGTGATCTATTGCACCCACTACAAAGCTCTGTGGGATTCCAAGATCTGTGCAAGGCATGTGGTACAACAGGGCACCGGCTGCCTGTACAAGAAATCTGGCTCCAAGGATGCAGCCAGAGGGTACAACAGGGACCAACCTGTTCGAGGCATGCTGAACACGTTCAGATGAAGACATGCATAGCAGTAACAGCAAGGAATACACCAGAGATCTGTGTTAACATGAGCCAATACACAAAGTTCAAAGCAAGACATACCTGGCTCAAGATCCAGTCCAGAACAATTTCTAACGAGAGGACAAATGATCTTTCCACATTGTGAATGCAACATATGGTGTGGACAAAGTCAACCAACCCAAAATGTTTACCACAATCAATATAATCTCCCAAAGAAGACTGACAAATACACAATCCAAACTAACAGAGCAGTCGCTGTAAAGACCCTACCAGTCTGGATTCTGAAGGGCATGTAACAGGATCATTGCAACAAAGTGATACAACTGGCAACCGCTAACTTAACCGCACAGAGTGGGTTACAATCCTTGCACTGGGACACTAACAATGCGATGTACCTATGCCATTTTGGTGTAGAAGCAATATTTTCATTGAGATGGCAGAAATATCATCATGTACAGTTCTCAAAACACATGCACTAATTAACATGGCCATCACGGTGCCTATAATGGTAGAAGAGACCAAGAATACTGACTGAAGCAAGTTTCTTCTTCAAACTAGTTGTTAAACATGGACATTGGTCAGTTTCCTTAGTCAGGGGAATCTCAGGATATTATTACCTCCAAAATACCATTTGGAAGATATTACTTCAAGAAACTTTTAGCTTATCGGAGGCAAGATCTGAACAGACAGTAAAAAGACAAAATTGCAGAAAATATACCTGGACATTTTGCCTTGCTGATAATATTGCATTAAAGGGCGAAACCAAAGAAGAGAATTATTGGAAGCTTCACTCACTGATGGCAGTAACTTGCCATGAAGTGCTCATTTATACCATTGAGAGGTTTAAGTTGAAAGTGGGTCAGATCAATCCTTTGGCTCTATATACGTAAGTTGTGGAATCTGACTTGACACAGGTTATGTCAAAGATATAAACAAATGCCTGTCCTGCATGACAAAGAAGATTTACAGAGACACTTTGAACTCTCAGCTTCTCAGCACTATACATTCTGAACCTTTCTGGTAAAGTATCATCACTTACAAGAGTTTTGTAAAGACTGATGTACCAAATGTGTGGCTGCAGGATCATCAACATATAATTGTCAGCATAGTTGATGTCTCTCAAACAAGTGTTGTCAGTGTAAAACTGCACCCAGGAGTACCATGGCCCAAAGAAGAAGACAACCCTGGAAGTTGACAAGCCACAGAAGGGGCAAAATGGAAAACCAATTGTATTTGAATCCAAACATCTTTCACAAGCATCATATAATTATTCCAATATACAGAGTGAAATAATTGCTCTGGCAAATGGTATTTTGAGATTCTATACATACCAGTTCGATAAACAAGTCAGAATGGAAACCAATCACAAACCAAAGCAAATGATTTTTTGCAAGCCACTGATAAGTGCTTATCAAGACTACAATGATCTTTGATTAAAAATATAAGGATATAACTTCAGTGTTTGCTGCAAATCTGGTACCAAAGTAGACAGACAAACAGTCACCTCAGATTCATTGAGAGGATTGCCAAATCGAAACAAAGATGTAGATGTTTCACTTGATCTACAAGTTGGCAGCATGGACATTGAGGTAGGAGATGTCTTCAAAAATCAATCTATTGCATTTTGGTTAGTGCAAATGCTGAAGAATGTGGAAATTATCCACATGCATCCCAGGTCGAAGAACAGCTTCTTCCCTTCCATTATTAGTCTGCCAAATGGACTTCTCTAGCTTCAGATAATGTTGATCTTGCTAATGTTCATCTTGCTTTGTGCACCTCCTTTGCAGTCTTAACTTGTATGCCTTGCTCGGTCTAAGCACTCTATGATCTGTATGTCCTTGTTTGTTATGACCTGCCTGTACTATTGGCAAAACAAAGCTTTTCACTGTACTTAGGTGCACCTAACGACAATAAATCAAATCAAAATCAAATCAATGGGCATAATAAAAAAGGTCATAGCTACAGGTGCAAGTTAACAGCATGGCCATTTGGTATAAAGAAGACAAGATGACTAGTTCATGATGTAGTCAATTGGTCAGGAACTAATAATGATCAAAATGTTAGAGACGATGTGTAAGGTATTCCAGTGCCAAGAGCAACAACAGTGTAGAGCATCTCTACATCTTCATGAGATTCCAGCAGTTCCTTGTTCCAAAAAACTTCCTTGGATATGTTTATTGAGAAGGGAAGCAACTTCAACCTAGTCATCAATTATTCCTCAATAATTGTCAACTGTCAGACAGGTAAAGAATGCTGCAGGCATGTCATAACAGGTACTTTGTGTGCCATGTTCAGTCTGTTTGATGCACCTGAACAAATCATTTCTCATGATGAGTCACTCTATAAACTCATTAGGCTGTGTCTAGAGATTACTCTATACTGTCAATATTAGTTTAGCTATGAACAAACCCACTAGAGACCCTCAAATAAACAGAATTCACATGCTTCATTGGTGTTACATATAGATAATGCAAGAATATTACTACAGAGATTACGTACAATGTTGTCGAATTGGGAACAGCCCAGAAGGGGCACATAAAATTCAGTCCTCTCATCATCATCCCAATATCTGGAATTAAACTTGTGAATGAATTCAACACATGCATAAAGCATAATGAGTCAGGGGAAATCTAACAGCAATGTCCCACAAACAACATTGAAGTGAATAACTAATCATTTTTGTGCATATCTTTAAAGGTGCAAGGAAAGCTTAACAAGGCAGTTAATAAAGCATATAGGACTATTGGATTTATTAAGTAAAGAGGATTAAAGTACAAAATATAAAATACAAATCTATATTAAAAAGACACTTGTTTATCTAAATAAGTTTCCAATTCTGGGTACCACAATTTATAAAGGGTGTGAAAGCTTTGGAGAATACACAGGATTTATTAGAATGTTACCAGGATAAGGGATGACATTTGTATGGATGGACTCAGTAAACTGGGAGTGGTAGCAAAGGAGTGAAGGCAAGAGATGATTTGTTAGTTGTTTTAAGGAGAAGAGGCAACTGCAAGTAGTTTAACCTGAGGGTCACGACTCCTTAGGCAAAATGTGAGGTTGTGAAGGCGGAATCTTCATGGTAACTTCAGTTAGTGCTGGAATTAATCCATACATCATAAACTGTCGACCTAAAAGTCTTTCACACGCATAATACAATTATTCCAATATACAGAGAGAAAACATTACTCTGGCAAATGGTATTTAGAGATTCAATACATACTAGTTTGGTAAGCAATTCACAATGGAAACAATCACAAACCAATGCAAATGATTTTCTGCAAGCCACTGATAAGTGCTTATCAAGACTATAATGATAGGGGGTGGCATTGTGGCTCAGTGGTTAGCACTGCTGCCTCACAGTGTCAGGGACCCGGGTTGGATTCCAACCTCGGGCAACTCTCTGTGTGGGTTTCCTCTGGGTGCTTTGGTTTCCTCCTACAATCCAAAGATGTGCAAGATAGGTGAATTGGCCATGCTAAATTGCCCACAGTGTTCAGGGGTGTGTAGGTTAGGTGCTGTGGTCAGTGAGGAGAAGGTGAGGACTGCAGATGCTGGAGATCAGAGCTGAAAATGTGTTGCTGGAAAAACGCAGCAGGTCAGGCAGCATCCAAGGAACAGGAGAATCGACATTTTGGGCATAAGCCCTTCTTCAGGATTCCTTTTCCAGCAACACATTTTCAGCTGTAGTCAGTGATAAAGGTAGGATAATAAGGTAAGGGAATGGGTCTGGGTGGGTTACTCTTCAGAGGATCAGTGTGGACTTGTTGAGCCAAAGAGCCTGTTTCCACACTGTGGGTATTCTATGAAGCTATGAATGAATGAGCCATTCAATAAAAACTTTGAAAGGGGAATCCACTATGTAGTTAAAGGAGAATAAAATGCAGAGTTATGAGGCGGGAGTAGATAAGTGGTAATAATAGCACGGCTCTTTGAAAGAACAAGTGCAGACCTGAGTACAGAATGACCTTCTTCAGTGCTGTTTTATGATTCCACTATTACAATCTTTTTTGTATTTTATGTTGGACAGTGTCATGGTCCCTGCTAATGATATATCGTGTCACAGAGTCATACAGCATGGAAACAGACCCTTCTGTCCAACCAGTCCATGCTAAACATAATCCCAAACTTCCTGAAGAAGGACTTTTGCCTGAAACATCGATTTTTCCTACCCCTTGGATGTTGACTGACCTGCTGTGCTTTTCCAGCACCACTCTAATCTTGACTCTAATCTCCAGCAACTGCAGTACCCACTTCTGATTAATCCCCAACTAAACAAGTCTCACCTGCCTGCTCCTGGCTCATATCCCACCAAACCTTTCCTATTCATGTATCTATCCAAATGTATTTTAATCATTGTAATTGTACCCACATCCACCATTTAGAATCATAGAATCATAGAATCATAGAGATGTACAGCACCGAAACAGACCCTTCGGTCCAACTCCTCTATGCGGACCAGATATCCCAACCTAATCTAGTCCCATTTGCCGGCAGTTAGCCCATATCCCTCCAAACCCTTCCTATTCATATACCAATCCAGATGCCTTTTAAATGTTGCAATTGTACCAGCCTCCACCACTTCCTCTGGCAGCTCATTCCATACGCGCACCACTGTCTGCATGAAAAAGTTACCCCTTAGATCTCTTTTATATCTTTCTCCTCTCGCCCTTAACCTATGCCCACTAGATCTGGACTCCCCCACTCCAGGGAAAAAACTTTGTCTATTTATCCTATCCATGCCCCTCATGATTTTATAAACCTCTATAAGGTCACCCCTCAGCCTCCGACGCTCCAGGGAAAACAGCCTCAGCCGATTCAACCTCTCCCTGTAGCTCAAATCCTCCAACCCTGGCAACATCCTTATAAATCTTTTCTGAACCCTTTCAAGTTTCACAACATCCTTCTGATAGGAATGAGACCAGAACTGCACACAATATTCCAACAAACATGGCCTAACAAATGTCCTGTACAGTCACAACATGACCTCCCAACTCCCTGTACTCAATACTCTGACCAATAAAGGAAAGCATACCAGTTGCCTTCTTCACTATCCTATCTAACTGTGACTCCACTTTCAAGGTCTCTTTGTTCAGCAACACTCCTTAGGACCTTAGCATTAAGTATATAAGTCCTGCTATGACTTGCTTTCCCAAAATGCAGCACCTCGCATTTATATAAATTAAACCCCATCTGCCACTCCACAACCCATTGACCCATCTGATCATTGTAATCTAAGGTAACCTTGTTCGCTATCCACTACCTCTCCAATTTTGATGTCATCTGCAAACTTACTAACTATACTTTCTATGTTCACATCCAAGTCATTTAAATGACGAAAAGTCATGGACCCAGCACCAATTCTTGTGGCACTCCACTGATCATAGGCCTCCAGTCTGAAAAACAACCCTCCACCACCGTCCTCTGTCTTCTACCTTTGAGCCAGTTCTGTATCCAAATGGCTAGTTCTCCCTGTATTCAATGAGATCTAACCTTGCTCACTAATCTAACCTTGTTGAACGCCTTATTGAAGTCCATAAAGATCACATCCACCTGCTTGGCCCTCATCAATCTGCTTTGTTACTTCTTCAAAAAACTCAATCAAGTTCGTGAGACATGATTTCCCACGCACAAAGCCATGTTGATTATCCCTAATCAGTCCTTGCCTTTTCAAATATATGTAAATCCTGTCCCTCAGGATTCCCTCCAAAAACTTGCCCACCACCAATGTCAGGCTCACTGGTCTAAAGTTCCCTGGCTTTTCCTTACCACTTTTCTTAAATAGTGGTACCACAATGATACAAATATCTCAGCAAGGGGTCCAGCAATCACTTCCCTCACTTCCCAAGGAGTTCTAGGGTACACCTGATCAGATCCTGGGGAATTTATCCACCTTTATGTTTTTGATTAGATTATGATTAGATTAGATTACATTACAGTGTGGAAACAGGCCCTTCGGCCCAACAAGTCCACACCGACCCGCCGAAGCGTAACCCACCCATACCCCTACATTTACCCCTTACCTAACACTACAGGCAATTTAGCATGGCCAATTCACCTAACCTGCACATCTTTGGACTGTGGGAGGAAACCGGAGCACCCGGAGGAAACCCACGCAGACACGGGGAGAACGTGCAAACTCCACACAGTCAGTCGCCTGAGGCGGGAATTGAACCCGGGTCTCAGGCGCTGTGAGGCAGCAGTGCTAACCACTGTGCCACCATGCCGCCCATTGTGCCACCATGCCGCCCATGTGTTTTAAGACATCCACCACTTCCTCCTCTGTAATATGGGCATTTTTCAAAATGTCACCACTTAATTCTCCACACTCTATATCTTACTTGTCCTTTTCCACAGTAAATACTGACGCAAAATACTTTTTTAGTATCTCCCCATCTCCTGCGGCTCCACACAAAGGCTGCCTTACTGATCTTTGAGGGGCCCTATTCTCTCCCTAGTTACCCTTTTGTCCTTAATGAATTTATAAAATCCCTTTGGATTATCCTTAATTCTATCTGCCAAAGCTATCTCATGTTCCCTTTTTGCCCTCCTGATTTCCCTCTTAACTACACTCCTACTGCCTTTATACTCTTCTAAGGATTCATTTGATCTATCCTGTCTATACCTGACATTGATCTATCCTGTCTATACCTGACATATGCTTCCTTCTTTTTCTTAACCAAACACTCAATTTCTCTCATCATCCAGCATTCCCTACACCTACCAGCCTTTCCTTTCACCCGAGCAGGAATATACTTTTTCTGGACTCTCATTTTCTCATTTTTGAAGGCTTCCCATTTTCCAGCTGTCCATTTATCTGCGAACATCTGCCCCCCAGTCACCATTTAAATGTTCTTGCCTCATACCATCAAAATTGGCCTTTCTCCAATTTAGAGCTTCAACTTTTAGATCTGGTCCATCCTTTTCCATCACTATTTTAAATCTAATAGAATTATGGTCACTGGCCCCAAAGTGCTCCCGCACTGACACCTCAGTCACCTG
Organism: Chiloscyllium plagiosum; assembly: GCF_004010195.1. Taxonomy (NCBI): domain Eukaryota; kingdom Metazoa; phylum Chordata; class Chondrichthyes; order Orectolobiformes; family Hemiscylliidae; genus Chiloscyllium; species Chiloscyllium plagiosum. The sequence continues at coordinate 13,044,009 of NC_057712.1, read as the reverse complement.
CCCTACCTTATTTCCCAAGGGTAGGTCAAGCTTTGCACCTTCCCTAGTAGGTACATCCACATACTGAATCAGAAAATTTTCTTGTACACACTTAACAAATTCCTCTCCATCTAACCCTTAACACTATGGCAGTCCCAGTCTATGTTTGTAAAGTTAAAATCCCCTACCATAACCATCCTATTATTCTTACAGATCCCTGAAATCTCTTTTCAAATTTGTTTCTCAATTTCCCTCTGACTATTGGGAGGTCTATAATACAATGCCAATAAGGTGATCATCCCTTTCTTATTTCTCAGTTCCACCCAAATAACTTCCCTGTATGTATTTCCAGGAATATCCTCCCTAAATTACAGTTGTAATGCTATCCCTTATCAAAAACACTACTCCCCCTCCTCTCTTCCTCAAAGGTCCCAGGCTTTCCAGCCTCTCTGTATAACTTAGTACTTCTATACCCGGCAACAACTTGGTAAGTCTCTTCTGAACCCTCTCCAGCTTGATAATGTTCTTCCTCTAACTGGATGATCAGAACTGGGCACAGTATTCCAGAAGAGGCCTCACCAATGTCCTTCTTGCGCCACCTTCAGTTTCACCATTTTGGTATAATCAGTCTCCCTTCCTCTTGGTCATATGGATAGAACAGTTAATTCCTTTGAGTCTTCAGATCGCCAAAGCTTATCCAAAATGCTGCCACTGTTAGGAATTCAGTCTTTGATTTTCTACTTTCCAGGGAACACTTCTTTCAATTTCTTTCCCGATTTTTCAACTTGCATTTTTGGAATGCCTCTTGAAATTGTATCCTCTCCAAAAATGTCACTGGTGTTATATCACTGCTGGAACCATATCAATGTTCCTTCATTGTCACTGGATTAAAATCCTAAAATGCCCGGGGCACAGAGGTGTACAAGTATCTGATGAACTGCCATGATTTGGAGGTGCCAGGGTTGGACTGGGGTGTACAAAATTAAAAATCACACAACACCAGGTTATAGCCCAACAGGTTTAATTGGAAGCACACTAGCTTTCGGAGCGACGCTCCTTCATCAGGTGGTAGTGGAGCTGCAACAGTTCAGGAGGGCAGCTCATCACCACCTTCTGAAGGGACAGTATGGATAGACATCAATTGCTGACCCAGCCAGAGACAACAACACCTCATGATCAAGATTTTTCAGAACAAACCTCCCCTTTGAAGACTTGTTGGACCTGTTGTGTAATATTTACTCAGTTACTTATCCTATTATTCTCCTACAGTTAATATCTGGTGAGGAGCATTCCTTAATATTGGAGCATGTTGTGATGTTTCTCTGTAGCTGTGATCAGGCAAACAAGTAACTTGAAGAGAGTTAAGTGATGGCATCATGGGGATATCATACTGTGTGATATTGCCATAGAAAGGTATTAACTCTATTTTGTATCACGAATGCTGTACTTTGTAATCCATCAGGGCAGTCAGTTAGTCAACCAACTTGTGCCCACACCCTACCATGGTCTGTGATAATGCTGTCATGTGAGGATCAGTGCTGGGCCCTCTACTTTTTGTCATTTACATAAATGATTTGGATGTGAGCATAAAAGGTACAGTTAGTAAGTTTGCAGATGACACCAAAATTGGAGATGTAGTGGACAGCGAAGAGTGTTACCTCAGATTACAACAGGATCTTGATCAGATGTGCCAATGGGCTGAGAAGTGGCAGATGGAGTTTAATTCAGATAAATGCGAAATGCTGCATTTTGGGAAAGCAAATCTTAGCAGGACTCATACACTTAATGGTAAGGTCCTGGGGAGTGTTGCTGAACAAAGAGACCTTGGAGTGCAGGTTCATAGCTCCTTGAAAGTGGAGTCGCAGGCTGAACAGGCTGGGGCTGTTTTCCCTGGAGCATCGGAGGCTGAGGGGTGACCTTAGAGAGGTTTACAAGATTATGAGGAGCATGGATAGGGTAAATAGGCAAAGTCTTTTCCCTGGGGTCTGGGAGTCCAGAACTAGAGGACATAAGTTTAGGGTGAGAGGGGAAAAAAAAGAGACCTAAGGGGCAACTTTTTCTCGCAGAGGGTGGTACGTGTATGGAATGAGCTGCCAGAGGATGTGGTGGAGGCTGGAACAATTGCAACATTTAAGAGGCATTTGGATGGGTATATGAATAGGAAGGATTTGGAGGGATATGAGCCGGGTGCTGGCAGGTGGGACAAGGTTGGGTTGGGATATCTGGTCTGCTTCCATGCTGTACATCTCTATGACTCTATGTATTTAACTAAAATAAAACAAAGAACTGTAGATGCTGCAAATCTGATACAAAGACAGGAAGTGCTGGAGAAACTCAGCAGGTCTAGCATCATTTGTAGAGCGAGAAACAGAGATAAAGTTTTGAGCCCATCTTATGGGTTTTTTCCAAGTTGGAACAATAGAAGCAGCCTGAATAGATGGAACCAATTCCCACAGAACCAGGATTTTGAGGGTTTTTTTAGGTTATCAGTAGCAGCAGTTCTTGCTGAGGTCTCAGCTGGATTTGGAAGTTGCAGTGTATTTCCCCCCACTACACACTCTCTCAGCATTTTCTCTTGATGTTTTTCTTCTTGGGTTACTTGAATTTCATGTGAGACAATCTATTTTATTGACTTTGCTTTTGCCAAGGGTGTGTTTATGGGATGTTACTATATGGGAACAGTTACTGCTTATTAGTAAGATAATCCATTATTCTAATAAGTTTTCCAATAAAGTTGCTATTGCAATTTCTTCTTTCTTTTGATGTATTTTAATTATAGTCAATGCTTTGCTTTAAATCCGGTAGTTTGACCAACCAGAATGAAACACCTAGCACTTGATTTTTAAAATAAGAAAAGGTAAGGGTCTATGCTATCTTCTTAATGTATTTTGACGGGTTGTGTCTCATCAATACCAGTGTGCCAACCATATTCTGGTGAGGATCTTTGACTCATATTGTTGGGTAGCAATAAATAGGATCAGACCATGTGACAAATGACATCATGGGGCTTGCATGCAATACCTTTCCAAACCAATTCAGGCAATGGAAGCATTTATTATCATGCCAAATGTTTATTCAATCAAATTTCTGAATGTTATGCTCTGATTGCAGGCCAGCTCGGCAGCTCCACCTGGGATCCTGACCAGAACCCAGAGCTTGTCCAGACAAGTTTGACAAAGCCACTTGATTGGACCAAACACCGCTGAAGACTGGCACAAATTCATTACAACAATCACCAACATTCAATCCATCAACCTCAGATGTACCATTCACCCCAATTCCAATTTTCAATCTCTGCTCCATGCACAACTCCATCTCAGATATCTGATGCCCAACTCACCCAAGTCAGTATGATAAATTGGAAGAAGTCAATCTGTTGGCATAGCTATTAATGGAGTAGATTGCCATTAGCTTGTAATAGTGAACCTGACATTATGTTTTTCATCCACCAGTCACCTCGAACTCTCCCAAACATTTGACTCACCTTAACGTTGCTCCCAATAACTCTCATTTGCTTAGCTACCCTGACCTGCTACCGTCAAGAAACCACTTAGATGATGTTGTGAAACTTGAAAGGGTTCAGAAAAGATTCACAAGGATGTTGCCAGGGTTGGAGGATTTGAGCTATCGGGAGAGGCTGAACAGCCTGGTGCTGTTTTCCCTGGAGCATCGGAGGCTGAGGGGTGATCTTATAGAGGTTTATAAAATCATGAGGTGCATGGATAGGGTAAATAGACAAGGTCTTTTCCCTGGGGTGGGGGAATCCAGAAATAGAGGGCGTAGTTTTAGGGTGAGAGGGGAAAGATATAAAAGAGACCAAAGGGGCAGCATTTTCATGCAGAGAGTGGTACGGAATGAGCTGACAGCGGAAGTGGTGGAGGCTGGTACAATTGCAATATTTAAAAGACATCTGGATAGGTAAATGAATAGGAAGTGTTTGGAGGGGTATGGACAGGATGTTGGCAGATAGGACTAGATTGGGTTGGGATATCTGGTCAGCATGGACAAGTTGTACCAAAAGGTCTGTTTCCGTGCTCTACATCTCTATAACTCTATGACTCTAAACCAGCTTCCACTATTACAGTTGGCCGTACCTCCAAGGAAATTCTGACTTCAAGATCTGCCAGAGGTAGTCCATTCCTGCCTGTCCATTATTATCAGTACCTTGGAGGGGTGAGACCAAGAAAGAATTTGAAAAGAAATGAACTCGGTGTTCAAAACATTGCCAGTTTTGAAGCCCAACAAGGTCAGGTCATATGTGAATCTCTCATAGTGCAAGATAAGGTGCAAACAGTGGGTGTTTGGAAGTTTACCAAGCCTGGACTCTGGTCTGAAGAATATTGGACTGGTTGAGTCAAGAAATAACAGCATGAATGTGGGTTTCGCCAGCAGATGAGCTGAGGCTTGGCCAGAGATGGGCAATGGCACTGAAATGCAAGTATATGATCTTGTTGTTGGAGTGATTATGTGGTTAGAAGCTCACACCAGGGTCAAACAAATAGAGCACCAGGACAGCAAATGGCTTGATTCAGCCTCAGATATTTGCCAGGCAAAGAAATGTTGTCAGTGCCTGGAGAAAAGATTTTCTGTTCAGAGCCCAAAAGCAAAGTCTTTGGTCGTCCAAATATAAATTGAGGAAATTGCTGCTTCCCCAATTCTGGAAGTTGCCCAATCAGTATGAAAAGTTGGCATAGGTATTAATGGCATAGGTATTAATGGAGTAGATTGCCACCAGCTTGTAATAGTGAACATGGCATTGTGTTTTTGGGTTATCCTGCCAAGCAGCAGCTTGTGGATGAGAAATAGGAGGGAGTCACAGATAGATACTCAGAGGACTCTGGATGTGACAATGTGGAAAAGGGAGAAAGGGAAGTTATTTTAGAAAATTAAGTGATTACGACTGAATAACAAGGAATGTTGCGGCAGGACAAAAGATCAGAAATGTCAGAAGAGTATGGTGCAGTCAATCACGTCAAAGACGGCAGACAGTTCATGAACGGGAAGTGATAGCCTGTTGGCGTTATCAGTGGGCTGTTAATCGAGACACCCATGTAATGTTCTGGGGACCTGGGTTCGAATCTTGCCCTGGTTGATGGTGGAATTTGAATTCAATAAAAATCTGGGATTAAGAGGCTAATGATTGCTGACTGTCAAGAGAAAGCCCATCTGGTTCAGCAATGTCCTTTGAGGTAGAAAATTGCATTCTTTACCTGGCCTGGCCTACATATCACTCCAAACCCTCAGCATTGTGGTTGACTCTTAATTGTCGTCTGGGCAATTAGGGTGGGCTGGGACTAGCCAGTGATGAGTTGAAAAGTGTGGTGCTAGAAAAGCACAGCAGGTCAGGCAGCATCCGAGGAGCAGGAGAGTCAATACCTTGGGCATAACTCCTCCATCAGGAAGCGCTTATGCTCGAAACATCGACTCTCCTGTTCCTCGGATGCTGCCTGACTGGCTGTGCTTTTCCAGTGCTACTCTTTTTGACATTGACTCTCCAACATTTGCAGTGCTCACTTTCTCCTCGCCAGTGATGGCCTCATCCTGTGAATGAATAAAAGAAAAAACAGATCAAGAAGGATAAGAAAGTATAATTAACAGCAATCGTAGCTCATATAAGATGTTAAGAGCTATTTTAATCAGGGGGTGTACATTATTATGTTGGCTGTGTAAGCTACCCTAATGGTGACATAAAAAAAGACCATTTTTGATAATCCCGCTTGCTGCTTTCTGCCTGTGAACCCTTCCTGAGTGCTGGGAAGATCTACGATGTCCACTAATGGGTAAAGATTATTTCTGGCTCTCACAGTCTTGACTGCAGCATTGAGACCACTGCACTTTCCCTGGAGCTGCACAATAGTCGCCCGGGAGATGCAGTCTCCAATTTATCCTTTTCCCCTGTGGGGGTGTGGCTAATCTGCATTCGTTCCCTTCCCAACCACCTGAATGAGCCTGGGAATCACAGGGGTCATGAATCAGTGTCAGTACATCAGCCCCCTGTGTCGACAGGATGCTCTGAGTACCCAGCCTTTATGTACGCCATCCCTTTTACTCTCCATTGGAATGCAGAGCAGGATACACAAATGCAGGATTGTTTTTACTGAATATCCGCCATCAGTTTTACCCTGACCCTTTTGAAGGCTTGTGGGAATAGAGTAGGTGATAAAAAAAGGCAAAAAACGTTGACTAAATCACAGAGGACTACTTTAGGAATGTCGCTTCATTGTTCCCCTGAACACAGCGAAACTGAGATCAGAATCAGAAATGGGACTCTGCCATCTAGAGCAGCAGTTGGTGCATGACACATGAGAATAACTAGAAACAGTCTTGACCTTTGGGGACCGAGCACTCACATCTGCTTCACAATTAAGTAGCAACCGGGAGGAATTTTGAAGATGAATCTGAAATGGAACAGTTCCCAACTTGGTTCAACTTGAGTAGATCTGGATTGCACCATCTCCCTGGCAGTCTCCCTGCTCTTAATTCCTCTGTCATGCCCCTACAAATGCCGGTGCCTGGAAGATTTAAAATTTATGAAGATGACCTGAATCTGACACAGTTTAAGAGGTATTGTACAACGCACTGTATTCATTGTCACAGTTTCGCCTTTTTGTTTTCAATACCGCTGAGAGAGGTGGGGCTGATAAAGGCTGGAGGCTATCTTTACTGCTGACAGTCTACAGTACATGCAAACGATAACATAGAGAAGATTATATGTAGTTTTGCCCACAGGAGCTCCCAGGAATTAACTAGACATGAAGCTGTCAGACTCCCATTCTACGCCAAGGACACTGACAAAAGATATTTGCAAATGAGCCTTTAAATCCCTTAGCAGTCAATGCATAATGCGTGAAAGAATGTGGGTAAGTACAAAAGGCAATATTCACAGCATATCACAGGGTGATGGATAGGAATTGACACATGAACCTGGGTTTGTTGTTATTGGACTGAGTGGGCAGCGAACTCCAGCTGAGACCTCCAAGGCCCCTCTCTATAGCCTCGTTTACATTAAAGCTGTACATTTGCATTTGTTGTGAATTTACAGCTGATTACCATCCAGGCCTTTGCATGCAAATAGCACGATGTTTGGGGCACCTTCGTATGTTTTAAGGGATGAAGTGAAAGAAATAGGATTCATCTTAAATTTGGAATGCAAAGCAACAGAAATAAATATATAAAATGCAAATTGCATTCAAATCCCAGAAGATCACTAACTGGCATTTGCATTAGTTAAAGATGAATAATCTTCTCCCATACATGTTCTCGGTTAACAATAAAGAGGCACAGATGAGAATTTTGGGATGAGACTCACCCTGAGCTTCTGATGAATGGTGGGGGTGTCGGGATGCAGAGGTGGGGGTGGGAGGGCACATTATGGAGGAAGGATGTGCAGTTATAAAGTACAGTACTGAGAAAGGTGCTGAAATTCAGGGAGAATTGAAACAGGCAGATATTGGACCGTTTCTTCCAGCGATAGCTTGCTAAGTGTCACACACAGTTGAAACTTTATTGCTGGAACAGCACAGCAGGTCAGGCAGCATCCAGGGAACAGGAGATTCGACGTTTCGGGCACAGGCCCTTCTTCAGGAAAGTGTCACACACAGACCAGCACATTCTCATTTTGGTTTAAGGTAGAACATAAGAAATAGTCAGAGTTGAGAGTGTGTTGCTGGAAAAGCACAGCAGGTCAGGCAGCATCCGAGGAGCAGGGAAATCGACGTTTCGGGGCCGGAGCCCTTCATCAGGAATCAGAAATAAGAAATAGTCAGTTCAGCCCTTCAAGCCTGTCCCACCTTTCTAAAAGGTCAGAAGTCACATGACACCAGGTTATAGTCCAACAGGTTTATTTGAAATCACAAGTTTTTGGAGCACTGCTCCTTCGTCAGGTGAAGTCAAGTTCAACTAAACCTGTTGGACTATAATCTGGTGTCATGTGATTTCTGACTTTGTTCACTCAAGTCCAACACCAGCACCTCCACATCATCCCCTTCTACAAGATCATAGTTGATCAGCTTGAGACCTCAACACCCTGACATTTTAAAAATTGACCTACCTCCTCTTTAAATACTTGCAGTGATCTTGCTTTCAAAGGTGTTGGGGATAGAGAATGCTAGATATTAACTGAATATCCTGTCAAACCCCCTCAGAATCTGAGACACTTCAATGTGATAATCTCCTCATTCTTTTAAACTCTAAGGAATGAAGATCTAACCTGTTTGATTGTTCTTAATAAGTTAACCTCTTCATCCCGGGAATCATCTTGGTGATCTCTTTATGGAACTGCCTTCAATGCTAGCATATCCTATTTTAAACTCATCTTGGCTCCAGAGGCCCACTCTCACACTGAAGAGAACAAGAGGACTGGCCATGCTTATAACCCAAGGTTCACCACACCTCAGGCAAGGTAGAGAATGCAGGATCTTGATGGAATTGAACCCACACTGTTAGTGCCACTCTGCATTATAAACAGCTAGCCAGCTAACTGACCTAACCGATCCTCTGAGGAGAAAGTGAGGTCTGCAGATGCTGGAGATCAGAGCTGGAAATGTGTTGCTGGAAAAGCGCAGCAGGTCAGGCAGCATCCAGGGAACAGGAGAATCAACGTTTCAGGCATAAGCCCTTCTTCAGGAATGCACGTAACCGATCCTCTGGTAAGATAAGCCTACCATAGTCCCAGATGACCATAGGGCTACTCTCTCATTTGAGAGATATGACTCATTCGGAGTTTCATTGGAAGCTCTAAACCTTAAATTTGATTTTTATATGATCAAATCCAAGAAAGTTAAAAATCACACAATACCAGGTTATAGTCCAACAGGTTTAATTGGAAGCACACTAGCTTTCAGAGCGACGCTCCTTCATCAGGTGAGCGACACTCCAAAAGCTAGTGTGCTTCCAATTAAACCTGTTGGACTATAACCTGGTATTGTGTGATTTTTAACTTTGTACATCCCAGCCCAACACCGGCATCTCCGAATCAAATCCAAGAAAGACATAATGAAGAAGGTCCATCATTCCTTTGCCAGCTCTTTGTAAAAGCGATCTAATCAGTCACATTTCCCCAGCTCATTCCCATATCCTTTTTCCTTGATTTTCCCTCATTGAAATATTTATCCAATTTTCTTTTGAAAGACACTATTTGATTCTACAATCACCATTGTTCCATGACATGCCAATTACATCTGTGAATTTTTGTCACTCAGCATTCTGCCATCGGATGTTTTTCATCAAAACCTTTCACAATTTTGAACACCTGCTCTAAACATCCTCTTCAATAATTTTGTTCTAAGTAAAACAATCCAAGTGTATTTTCTCTCTTCACCTAACTAAGGTCTTTCATCTCTAGTGCCATGATATTTTCCCAGATGATCACTTTTGGGACCTTGTGGAATTTGCCACTTTTGGCAGTATATGGTATTGGGTAAGGATTGTTTGAGGTTATTCACTGCTTCTTAATACCAAGGGTATCAAATTCATTTGTTCAAGCATAACTATTGGAGCCTTAATGAGCTGCTGCAGCTACCTCCAATAGCTAGAGTTGAACTCCTTGTCTCCATCTACAGACTGTATTTACCATCAGTAGAATGGGTGTAGTCAATGTAAAACATACACTAATCCCTTCAGAACCATCACCTCAAACAATAGCACATCTCCATCTTACTGGAGCATGGTACCCAAAAAAGGACACAATGTTTTTACAGTATTTGTATTCAAACTGTGTCTTTAAATTGTCTTCTTGAGCCGGACTGTATGGCTGGAACTTTCCACTCTCTTAAGGGTGGGCAGGCAGGCAGAGGAGCTAAATTGCATGACCACCATCATGGTCTCTGCCTACTACCTGCCCCATCTGCATCCCTGGGGATATTTACTGATTAAAGTAGGCCTCAAGTGGCTCACTTGCTCTTTGGCCAATTAATAACCACTTCAGAGCTTCTTGGTGCCTCTGAGATTTTAGTGGTGCCAACTGTGCAGGCTACCTGAGAAAGCCTGGTGTGCGTTCTGGATGGGATGGGGCAGTTGCTCCCTGTTTGGGCTCCTTGTGCCTAGACAGAAATTCTCCTTGCCCCCCCAAATTATTCCTAACCATGCCTGTTGACATTGGTCTCCCAGGCCCCTCATGGGGCCTGATCCTGAAAGAGTACAGACTTACCTACAAGTCTGGCCTCCATGGTTCCTCCCAGTCCCAGTAGTTCTGCAGGGATGAGAGAGCTGTCAGCCATCTGACTGACCAGCAGCTTCTGGCTGCTCTCCAACAGGTTACCCATCCTGCAGGATTTAATGGATAGATAATTCCTCCAATTAACTGTTGGCAAAATTGAAGGCATTCATTTCAGTTCCCACTCTGTTCCTTGGCTATTATTAGAGCCTTCTTACAAGCAGCTGTTTGAACTAACCTGGTGGCATTATAACCAACCTCAAAAAGAGCTTTTGACAATATATTCACAGCATTATATTTCCGTCTGCATAACATTGCATGACTTCGCTCCTCCTTAATGCCTTTATTACCTCTAGACTTGATTATGTGTTGCTGGAAAAGCGCAGCAGGTCAGGCAGCATCCAGGGAACAGGAGAATTGACGTTTCAGGCATAAGCCCTTCTTCAGGAAAGAAGAAGGGCTTATGCCCGAAACGTCGATTCTCCTGTTCCCTGGATGCTGCCTGACCTGCTGCGCTTTTCCAGCAACACATTTTCAGCTCTGATCTCCAGCATCTGCAGACCTCACTTTCTCCTCTAGACTTGATTATTCCAATTAACTTTTGGCAGGTCTGTTACACCTTACCGTCCATAAAATTGAAATCATTCAACCTTCTGCAGGCAATATTTTAACTCGATCACATTCCATTCATCTTTCAGCCAGTCCATTGATATACATTGGCTTCCATCAAGCAATACCTTGATTTTAAAATTCTCAGTCTTATTCTGAATCCTTTTATGATGTCTCCTACTCTTTACATCTTTGTAATCTCCTCCAGCACAATATCCTCCGAGATATTGTTATGACCAAGTCTAGAAGACTGTACTATTGCTCTTGTTCCACAACTTCGGGGTCACAACATCCAGTTGCCAAGATGAAAAATTGAATACCTTATCAATATCAGATATTAAAAAAATCAACTAGGATTCCTAATAAACACAATAACTGGTTTATTATCAAAATAAAACCCAGTGAATGAGGACATAAAAATTAGCAATATAGGAATATCAGTGCTTATCTCTCTAAATATCTCCAAAATACACACACACATCAAGAAAATATAAAAGAAACATATCTCTCTGCAGAGATTGACTACCTGAAGAAACACAATTTTGTCAATGGGTTATTTTTGAAGACAAGAGTATAAAACAGGGAATAAACTGAAATCTGATGTTCTGGCATCTATGGTCAAATCAGTGATCAAACACAACTTGCCCAGGAAATACAATATTGAGAGGTTTTTCCAATCACTTTTTCACATGAACAAATAGGCTTCACACTGAACTCAATAAAAGAGTTCTCTGGAATGGGAGAGATCAGCTGAGAAGCCCTTCCTCACAGGACTTTTGTTCTCCAACTGAAGATCAGAGAGCAAAGCATTCTCCATCCAGTCACTGTTCAAAACAGCCTCAATAGGAAACTCCAGTAGAGTAAACAGTTGTGTGATTCCTAGGAAGCCTTGATTTAAAAAGGCCCATCTCCCTACTTCACTTGCCTCCTTTAATGTGATATATAAAATCTCTCTTTGCAAGCTTTCAGTGATTTGACTCAATAGCTCCTCAAGTGACTCCATATTTTATAAGGCTCATGTGAAATGTCTTGGAACACTTTATTACATCAGGGTATCCTGTATTATTATTTCTGCTGTTTGCTTATCAATGAGACTAGCTGTCCAAGGTCTTGGAACTATCTTGGAATTACCTGCTAGTTGTCATCGTTGCATCATGCTTGCCAAGAAGATAACTTTGATATAACTTGTGAAATTGACTGCTTTCAAAACAACAGGACTTAACCTCTCAGCATGGCTTAGTTTTACAGAAGCTCATTAACTCCTTAAAGAATTGTACACTCCATTACAGAATTCAAGTCATAGTCTGCAATCAGGCTTTTTAAAAATGTACTTTAATATTTTCAGTAAATCTCCAAATGGTTAAAAAAACTTGGAATCATCATTTAATTTTACTTCTTGTTTAATAATAAACCATTCTCATTCGTGAGTTGTCACCATGGCAACTGTGCATATCCTTACAATGCTTCACGTAGAAAAGAAAAACTGCATTTTCTTTATTCAAATCAAACCTAGATATGGAGTCTTTAACTCAAATGGTCGGATAACAGACACTGTCCTAGAATCATGACACCGCATCAGTTCACCATCAGACCATGAAGATGGCATAAAAGTGGTACAACATGTTTCTCAGCACGGAATACACAGTACCGAACCCGATCACAGCTTCATCCTATAAAGTGACAAGATAGTGCTCAAATGGAGATCTATATCTTCAATGCAATTCCCTTTCCCTACTTCCCATTCAACTAACCAGCGAGGACAGAAGTGAAGAAATCCATGACTGGGAATCGGATCGCACCTCCCAATAATGCAAGCTTATGAGGTAGTTTTATTTCTGGTGCTATTGATGGTAGCAGTATCACATAGCTGTTGTTAACAGAACTACAGTAATGCCTGGCTCTCTGTAATTAATAGGTTTTACTTCCTGTCCAATGTAAAAGTTAATGGTAAACATTGAATCTATTTACATTGAAATGATCTGCACTGATGTCAACAATGTAATTTATGTCTGTTATGTACATTCAGTGACATCAATTATAAAATCCATTATAGTCTGCAGCCACCTAATTAACGAGAACCTTTTTTAACAACAATTTTAGACCATCAAGGAATTAAAAAGGAATTGATTGACAATGAATAAAAGAACTACTTTCCAAATATGATTTGGAGGTTGGACTGGGGTGTACAAAATGGTTGTCACTGGATGAAGGAGCAGCGCTCCGAAAGCTAGTGCTTCCAAATAAACCTGTTGGACTGTAACCTGGCGCTGTGAGATTTTTAACGTTCCAAGTATGACATTTGATAAAAATAGATCTTCTTTCTAAATAGAAATAATTCAATCATATGTTTTGTGGATAATGATGAAAGCAATGTATTCCATTATCATCCACATTTGGACTTTAAGTTCTATATTCTGATATTTACCAAGCTGTACTTAAAACCCCTTTGAATTGTCAGGCAGAACCATCCTAACTCTCACTGTCATAGCAACTCAGGAGTTCAATGGATAGATGATAGCTGGCTATTCCTGCTTAAATCAAATTGTCAGAATCAGTCATCCAGGCAATAGATAAGCCTTGGTTTAAACTAGTTGAAAGGACAAACTACATTCTAAGACCATTTCCCATCCTCTGCTGTAGATTGTAAGAAATTGGATCACCACTGTTGAATTAACAACTCCTGCTTGTTATAGGTGATGACTTAGTTCTTTGAGGAGAAAGTGAGGTCTGCAGATGCTGGAGATCAGAGCTGAAAATGTGTTGCTGGAAAAGCGCAGCAGGTCAGGCAGCATCCAGGGAACAGGAGAATCGACGTTTCGGGCATAAGCCCTTCTTCAGGAATGAGAAAAATTTGTCCAGCAGGCTAAGATAAAAGGTAGGGAGGAGGGACTTGGGGGAGGGGTGTCGGAAATGTGATAGGTGGAAAGAGGTCAAGGTGAGGGTGATAGGTCAGACTGGGGGGGGGGCGGAGAGGTCAGGAAGAAGAGTGCAGGTTAGGAAGGCGGTGCTGAAATTGTAAAAACCGTACCCTTGTTTGTTGTCCCAAATTGCAATACCTCGCATTTATCCAGATTGAACTCCATTTGCTATTTTTTCAGCCCATTTAGAAGATAAGACCTAGGAGCAGAAGTCATCCATCGGCCCTTCGGTCCTGCTCTGCCATTCAATAAATTCATGGTTGATCTTTTCATGGACTCGGCTCCACTTACTGCGCTCTCACTGTATCCCTTAAATTTTTTATTGTTCAAAAGATTCTACCTTAGCTTTAAAAATGTTTACTGAAGTAGCATCAATTACTTCACTGGGCAGGGAATTCTATGGATTAACAACCCTCTGGGTGAAGAAGTTCCTTTCCAATCAGTCGTAAATCTGCTCCCTCTAATCTTGAGGCTATGTCCTCTTGTCCCAGTTTCACCTGCCACTGAAAACATCCTTCCTACTTCTATCCCCTTCATAATTTTATTTGTTTCCATAAGATCCCCCCTCATTCTTCTAAATTCCAACCTATTCCGACCAATAGTCAACCAATCCTCTATCCATGCTAAGACTTTACCCGTAACGCCATGCATCCTTATCTTATGCAGCAGCTTCTTGTGCAGCACATTGTCAAAGACCTTTTGGAAATCTAGGTACACAACATCCACTGGGTCCCCATTGTCTACCTTGCTCATAATGTCTTCATAGAATTCCAAAAGATTTGTTAAGCACAACCTGCCCTTCATGAACCCATGTAGTGTCTGCCCAATGGCACAATTTCTATCGAGATTCCTTGCTATATCTTACTTGATAATAGACTCAAACATCTTTGCCACTACAGAGGTTAAGCTAACCAGTCTATAACTTCCCATCTTTGGTGTATCTCCCTTTTTAAACTGTGGCATCACATTTGCTATTTTCTAATCTGCTGGAACTGCCCCAGCGAATTTTGCTGGGGTCTGTTTGGAGGTGGCGGAAATGACGGCGGATGATGCGCTGTACATGGAGATTGGTGGGGTGGTAGGTGAGGACCAGTGGGGTTCTGTCCTGGTGACGGTTGGAGGGGCGGGGCTCAAGGGCGGAGGAGCGGGAAGTGGAGGAGATGCGGTGGAGGGCATCGTCGACCACGTCTGGGGGGAACTTGCGGTCCTCGAAGAAGGAAGCCATCTGGGTTGAACGTTTTTGGAACTGGTCCTCCTGGGAGCAGATGCGGCGGAGACGAAGGAATTGGAAGAATGCCAACGCCCCTCCCCCAAGTCCCTTCTCCCTACCTTTTATCTTAGCCTGCTGGACAAACTTTCCTCATTCCTGAAGAAGGGCTTATGCCCGAAACGTCGATTCTCCTGTTCCCTGGATGACTTAGTTCTGCCCATTTCATGAATCCTCAGAAATCCAGAAAGGAACATCATGGATGGTTGGAAAGTTAATAGAGAGGATAAGACTTGACAGTTATTTTGTACAAGAAATGGTTGAGCACTGCTGTACATATTATCAGTACACTGATTTCAGAAGATAGAAAGCTTCTGATAATGGCAACAGGCACTTTAATATTATTCCTCCACACAAGCATATGTCTGTCTGGAAATTTACTGAAATGTCTACAAGCTGAAAACGATTAGTGGGAGGTAGTGGTCTCCTTTAGAAAGTAAAAATCGAACACTATTATAGCAATACCAGTATATCATTCATAATCAATATTTGGTCTAATGGACATAGCTCTTTTACCTTCTATCCCTTCCTTCCCTTTTGGCTGGATGACCCTGATTGCCATTTTCAGATGCACTCTCCATTTGGTTGTGCGAGGTATTGAGCTGCCAAACCAATGGCTCTGAAATGGAAGAGTGGAAACCAGTCAAAAAATGGACGAGGATGTTATTAAATAAGATTCCAGATTCAAACAAGTTACCTGTATGTCAATTGGGTCTAAGTTGGATTAAGGATACAATGTTCCTGCCTGAGTCAGATGTATAACTCAATTGCCTTAAGAAAAAGTAAACTAAGTGAAAAAGATAAAAATTAGAAAGAAAATTGAATGATTTTGTTTAACATCACATTTTATTTCTACTAGGACATCTATTAAATTATTCTTTCTGTAAAAGAAATCAAACTAGAGGCTTTATTATCCTTTGGTGTGTACTCAAACTGTCCAGATAAAATTCATGTGTTTGTTATTTAAAAATAAATGGACAAATTGAATTAAAGAGAGCAAAAAAGCAATTTTAATGAAGTACATTGTCTATTGTGAAATTATGAAAGGTGCGAAGGATCTACATTTGCTGATTAATGAAAATATGAATGGATTGAAGAGTGTTGTCACTATCCATACCATCCTTCCATTGCTCAAAGAAAACCGCATCATGAACAGAAATGAATGAATAAGCCCCAATGTTTCGATTTGTCATTTGTTAACATCTTTGGTTGAGTTAACTTTGCAGTGTAACACAAATATCTAGCATCAATGAATATCCACATTTTGTCTCTGTTTGTAGAATCTGGATATCAGATTCCTTACATACAGTAATCAGGAATTTGGAATTATAAGCAGAATTCAAAACCTGCATTTTGTAATTTGGAATTTTGCTCTTGACACAATGCAATATGTAAGAATAAATACATGGGTGGAAATTGTATATGAGAACATAAGAACTAGGAGCAGGAGTAGGCCCTCTGGCCCACCAAGCCTGCTCTGCCCCTCAATAAGATCATGGCTAATCTTTTCATGAGCTCAGCTCCACTTACCTGTGTTTTCATCATATCCCTTAATTCCTTTATTTATCAAAAAAGTATCTACCTGAGTTTTAAAAACGATTACTGAAGTAGCGTCAACTACTTCCCTGGGCAAGGAATTCCACAGATTAACAACCCTCTGGGTGAAGAAGTCCCTTCTCAGTTCAGTTCTAAACCTGCTCCCTCTAATCTTGAGGCCATGCCCTCTTGTCCTAGTCTTACCTACCAGTGGAAACATCTTATCTATTTCTATTTTATCGATTCTCTTCATAATTTTATATTTTCTATAAGATTCCCCCCTCATTCTTCTGAATTCCAATGAATACAATCCCAATCTATTCAGTCCCTCCTCATAAATCAATCCCCTCCATTCCAGAATCAACCTAGTGAACCTCCTCTGCACCCACTCCAGTGCCAGTACATCCTTTCTCAAGGAAGGAGACCAAATCTGCACACAGTACTCCAGGTGTGGCCTCACCAGCACCTTGTACAGCTGCAACATTATCTCACTGCTTTTAAACTCAATCCTTTTAGCAATACAGGGCAAAATTCCATTTGCCTTCCTAATTACCTGTTGCACCTGCAGACTAACCTTCTATGATTCATGTACAAGGACACACAGGTGTCTCTGCTCAGCAGCATGATATTACTTTTTACCATTCAAGTAATAATCTATTTTGTTATTATTCCTACCAAAATGTATGACTTCACATTTCCTAACATTGTATTCCATCTGCCAGACCTTTGCTCACTCACTCAATGTATCTATGTTCCTCTGCAAAGTTTCACAGTCCTCTGCATACTTTGCTCTGCCACTCATCTTAGTGTCATCGGCAAATTTTGACACCGTATATGTTGTCCCCAACTCCAAATCATCTATATAAATTGTAAATAATTGCAGTACCAACACCGATCCCTGAGGCACACCACTAGTCACTGATTGCCAGCCAGAATAGCACTCATTTATCCCAACTCTTTGCTTCCTGTCAGTCAACCAATCCTCTATCCATGCTAATACTCTCCCCCTAACACCATGCATCCTTCTCTTATGAAGCAGCCTCATGTGTAGCACCATATGGCTGGGTCTTAGATTTATAACCAACGCTATGCGGGGCTTATAAGTGTGACCTTGAATTGGAAAACTAGCAAGCAGACCAAAATTGAACCTCAGGCCTCATAAACATTATCTGTTGAGCTGTAGTGATGCTAAGTTGTGTCCTGTATTAGTGGAAGTGACAATCAGTGATTGGGATTTAGGAGTATCAGGGAGTTGAATTCAGCCTTGCTACTTCACATGGTTCCATAAAAATATTGAAGTAAACAGATACATTTTGGTGGCTACCTCTGCTGAGTTATCAGGGCTGTTGAAGAATCCTGAGCCAGCATTAATCATTGGAATCAAATTCAGAAGAGGGTTTGCACTGTTGGTGGGTGCTCCATTTACATAGGGAAAAGACCAGTCAATTGGTTTAAGCAGATTACAGGGACAGCCCAATATCGGGTTGAACTTCATTCAGGTGTCCATGGGCATAAGATGGTGGTCCCCAGAATTGAGTGATTGAGGTTCAATTTCTATGAGATAGTCTGCTCATCAGACTTTCGATAGAAAATAGTTTTTTTTTCTAATTCAAATCAATGATACTTCCTCAAAAGTAATTTAAAATAGCCTGAAGCTGTTCAGTATTAGGGGTGGTAGACAGGGAATGTAAAACCAATCTGAACTGATTTACAAATTCCTAACGTTCACAAAAATGCAAGACCTATAAAGTCCAGAGTTTATAACCTGCAGCAATAAGCTTTTATTTCACCATATAGTGCAGCTGAAATAAACTGGATACTGTCTTTGGGAAAATGTGTGGAATATCAGGTTAAAATTTTCGCATCAGTTTTATGATGCATTGATACTAGAAGCATCCTTTACTATCCAAGGATATGCATAGGAAATCATAGATCATTGTGCTCAATTGTTAGTGTCTGTGAATGGAATATTGTGCGAATTCGACTTGTTCTTTACTGATTGCTGCTTCTGATAGGATAGGCTTGTTATCAGAATGCATTTTCAAAATGTCATTATTTTTGAATACAACCCTGTTATGTATCAGCACTCTGTGAGGGTCCAATTAATTTCAGACTTGACAAATCTATTCCTTCGTCTCATTTTTGTACACTAGATTTACAAAACACTTTACAATGTCAGAGCTTTGATTTATTTTGATTTATTATTGGTTTACTTGAAAACACAAGCTTTTGGACCCTCTCTCCTTCTTCAAGGCTGGCACAAGAGAAGACATCTGAAACAGAATTTTCTCTCACAAGCACCTGAAAAAAGAGCAAGGCTCCAAAAGCTTGTGTTTTCAAATAAACCTGTTGGACTATAACCCTGACGTTGTGTGATTTTTGATCTTGTCCAACCCAGTCCAGCACTGGCACCTCCACATCATGATTTATTATTGTCCCATGTACCTGAGTACAGTGAAAAGTTTTTTTTAGCAGAACAAGCAGATCATAACATACAAGGACATACAGATCATAGGGTGTTTAGGCAGAGCAAGGCATACAAGGTTATGGCAGCACAGGAGATGCACAAAGCAAGATCAACATTAGATTCAAAATTAGAGAGGCCCATTCAGTAGTCTAATAACAGCTGGGAAGAAAACTCTAGAGAACATTCTAATAGGTTGATGCATTTCAAAGATTACTGTTTGCTTATTGATGACATTAGAATGACAGGGAATTGTGATTGCATTTCAAAGTACACTTGACTGCGGCAGTTCCTCACTCCTCATTGTTTATGCCCTCAGGGCTCATGTTTGGACTAAAACAAACAATTTCCTAACTCAAGTGACCGCTAAAATCCAATGTCTGAAAGGCATTTTTAATTCATATCAAGATTGATACACTTCTCCACATGAAATGTTTTCCCATCATGGAGAGTTTGATTTAGAGGAAAGTGAAATTCAGATCATTGTCACCCCTTCAGGTGTACTGTGTCCAGTTCCCTATAGGAAGGCTGTTATTAAGATGGAGAGAGTTCAGGAAAGATTTATCAAGATGTTGCTGGAAGTAGTGGGTTTGAGTTGTAAGGATATGCTGGATAAGTTTGGACTCTTTTCACGGGAGTGTAGGAGGTTAAGGGGTGACTGTATAAAGGTTTGTAAAATCATGAGGAGTTTAGATAAGGTGAATAGCAGGTATCTTTTCCCTAGGGTGGGGGATTTCCAGACTAGGGGACATATTTTTAAGGTGAGAGAAGAAAAATTTAAAAAGGACATAAGGAGCAACGTTTTTACACAGAGTGGTTAGCATGTGGAATGAATATCCAGAGGAAATGGGAGATGAGTGTACAATTACAATGGTTAAAAGATAAGTACATGAATAAGAAAGAATTGAAGAGTTATATGCCAAGCGCAGACAAGTGGGAGTAGTTTCATTTGAGATTATTGTCGGCATGGACTAGTTGGACCGAAGGGTCTGTTTCCTTACGGTATGACTCCATGATTCTATAATTGCATGATTCTTTGTGGTTCCAACAGTAGATACGAGTGACATTGCAAGGTATGGGGAGTGAATGGAAGTCATATTTGTGACTCTGCAGCCAATAAAACGTTGAATGAACCACAAAATACAGTTGCCTTATTTCGTATTAAATACCACCTCTTACTCAAACCTATTTTTTTTCTTGACTCTCTAAGTCTATTATTTCCCTTATATAAGTTTTCAAAGTATGCCACGGCCCATCAGCTAGGATTTTCATAAATAAGGAAAAGACATTGTAAATTAGTTTTCTTCTTAGAATTGTAGAACTATATAATACTTCCAGCTCATTGAGTCAGAACTGAAAAAAAAACTCTTACATTTTTTATTTTATTCATTCACAGGACAAGGGTGTTGCTGGTTAGACCAGCATTTATTACCCATTCCTAAATGCCCAGAGGGCAGTTAAGAGTCAACCACATTGCTTTGAGTCTGAAATCACATGTAGGCCAGACCAGATAAAGATGGCAATTTCCTTCCCTAAACATCATTAGTGAACCAGATGGATATTTCCAATAATCTGAAACTTGAAAGGGTTCAGAAAAGATTTACAAGGATGCTGCCAGGGTTGGAAGATCCGAGCTACAGGGAGAGGCTGAACAGGCTGGGGCTGTTTTCCCTGGAGCGTCAGAGGCTGAGAGGTGACCTTATAGAGGTTTACAATATTATGAGGGGCACGGATAGGGTAAATAGGCAAAGTCTTTTCCCTGGGGTCTGGGAGTCCAGAACTAGAGGGCATAGGTTTAGGGTGAGAGGGGAAAAATATAAAAGAGACCTAAAGGGCATCTTTTTCACGCAGAGGGTGGTACGTGTATGGAATGAGCTGTCAGAGGAAGTGGGGAAGCTGGTAAAATTGCAACAGTTAAGAGGCGTTTGGATGGTTATGTGAATAGGAAGGGTTAGGAGGGATATGGGCCGGGTGCTGGCAGGTGGGACTAGATTGGGTTGGGATGGTCGGCATGGACGGGTTGGACCAAAGGATCTGTTTCCATGCTGTACATCTCTATGACTCTAATCAACAACAGATGCATAGTTATCATTAGATTCTTAATTCCAGATATTTACTGAATTCAAATTCCACCATCTGCTGTGGCAGGATTTGAACCTGGGTCCCCAGAACATTACCTGGGTCTCTGGATTAACAGAGACAATACCGCAAGGCCATTGCCTCTCCTGTACTAGTCTGTACTCAGCCCACTTTCCAGCATATGGCCCATAGACTTGAATGTTATGACATCTTAAGTGCTCATCCAAGTACATTTTAAAATTTGTTTGGTTTCCTGCTTCAAATAGCTTATCGGGCAGTACACTCCAGATTCCTACTGCCCTCTGGGTGAAAATATTTTTCCTCAAATCCCCTCTAAACCTCCTACTTTCACTCAAAACATTATGTCTCCTTGTTACTGACACTTGAAATAGGGAGAACAATTGCCTTCTATCTATGCCCCTCATAACCTTTTATCCTTCATGGAGTAATAGAATCCCTCCAGTGTGGAAAGAGACCATTTGGCCCATCAAGTCTACACCGGCCCTGTGAAGAGCATCCCACCCAGATCCCCATCCTGTTCCCGTAACCCCACACTTTTTTAACCATGGAGAAAGTAAGGACTGCAGATGCTGGCGAGTCAGAGTCAAGAAAGTGTGGCGCTGGACAACCACAGCAGGTCAGGCAGCATCTGAGGAGCAGGGGAGTCAATGTTTCGGGCATAAACCCTTCATCAGAAATTGGAGGTGGAGGGAAGGGAAAGAGAGATAAATGGGAGGGTGGGGGTGGGGCTGGAGGGAAGGTCGGTGGGAAGGCTGAAATACAATCACAATCCCCTGTCATTCTAATGTCATCGATAAGCATACAGTAATTTTGGACAAGATCAAAAATCACACGACACCAGGTTATAATCCAACAGGATTATTTGAAAACACAAGTTTTCAGGTGCTTGTGAGAGAAAATTCTATGTCAGATGTCCTCTCTCATGCCAGCATCTGAAGAAGGAGGGAGGCTCCAAAAGCTTGTGTTTTCAAATAACCCAATAATAAATCAAATCTCAGACAGTGTTAAGATGGGGGTTAACTGTGATAGGTCAGTGAGGAAGGTGGAGCAGATAGGTCAATGACACAATGCTGAGTTGCAGGGTGCATCTGGGGTCATAGAATCCCTCCAATGTGGAAACAGGCCCTTCAGCCCAACAAGTCCATACTGATCAGAATACCCACCCAGACTCATTCCCCTACATTTACCCCTGACTAATGAACTTAACCTGCACATCCCTGAACACTATGGACAATTTAGCACAGCCAATCCACCTAACTTGTACATCTTTGGACTGTGGAAGGAAACCAGAGCACCCGAAGGAAACCCATGCAGACACGGGGAGAATGTGCAAACTCCACACAGACAGTCACCCACTGCTGGAGCCGAACCCAGGTCCCTGGTGCTGTGAGGTAGCAGTGCTAACCACTGAGCCACCATGCTACCCAACATATAAGGTGGGGGAAGGGGAGATTTGGAACGTAGTGAAGTCAATGTAGATTCCATGCGCTTGAAGGGTCCCAAGGCTGAACATATGGGGTTCTTCCTCCAGTTGGTTTTGATTTGGCGTTGGAGGAGGCCCAGGACTTGGCACAACTGTACCAACCCACCTAGCGTGCCCATCCTTAAACACTCCAGTCAATTGAGCATGGCCAATCCACCTAACCTGCACATTTTTGGACTGTGGGAGGAAACTGGAGCACCCAGAGGAAACCCGAACAGACACTGGGTGAATGTGCAAACTCCACTCAGTCAGCTAAGGCTGTAATTCAACCCAGGTCCCTGGCACTGTGAGGCAGCAGTGGTAACAGTTGAGCCACCATGCCACCCTTATTATGATTATTTCCTGACTACGCCAATGAGTGTCATCATTCAAGTCTTTCCATAGTGTGTGAGCTACAATAATAAACAACATGAGATTTGAAGAGAATTTCTACTCATTAAGATTACATTAGTCTGAGAGGAGTTCATCTTTTTTATGCAAAGTAGATGTACAACTATGATAGATTGGAGCTACTTAAGACTATACCACTCCACAGTAAATGTGAAGCCAACAAATTTGGCAGCCTGCCAACTTCCTGCCTTTTCAAAGCAGGTAGATGTCAGTTAGTCAGAAACAATGAAGCACAGTTTTGGCATCAAATGCTTTTTTTTCATTCATTGGTTCCGCTGTGGTAATTATGTCATTTTCTAAAGGTTCTTTGTCTTAAATGTGTAATTAAGTAAAACCTTAGCAATAGGTTAAAAGGCATTCGTCAGAACTTATAGTTACTTTTCAAATGAGGTTTTTGTTCTTCACCTGAGAAAATGTTTCGAATGATATGACCGGCTATTCAGTTAACTTTCAAGGGCAAAGGGGTTAAAGCCAATCTTTCCGATCTCGGGGTTATATATTAACAGACTGAAACTGCACATTACATTTCCCAGTCTTCACCTCTGCCCCCACTTGATGGACTAACAGATTGCCATGTAGCGCAAAGTTAATAGAATAATTAACCCTCAATTGAGAAAATTATAGCTGTGCTGTGATTCAATAATGAAATGCGCTAATTGGATTCCTCAACATTTTGATGCGGATACCCATGCTCAGGTGAGTCACTGACACAGTGAGTGAGATAATAATTTCAAAGGAAGTGTTCACTACCGCAATGAAAAGCAGTAAACCCTCAGTGTGAAAAGCAGTAGATTATTTAATAATGAGAATGTCACAGTGATTGATGCATTGATGCAATCCAACTCATTTCACACTATTGAATTCTATGTTTGTATCAAAATGGGAAAAAGCCAATCAAACATGGCTCCTCTGAAAGTGCTCATGCTTCAGACTGGAATTGATAGGGTTATGGAGCTGCACAGCATGGAAACAGACTCTGCGCTCCAACTTGTCGATGCCAACCAGATATCCAAAATAAATCTATTCCCAATTGCCAACATTTGGCCCGTATCCCTCTAAACCCTTCATATCTACGTACCCACCCAGACAATTGAGCTATCATGATATCCAATAGTGTAAAATATCTATGTATTTTTATTTAGCAATTTTCCTAATCATTTCCAAAACATTGAAAATTCTCCTTGTCTACCTTTGCACATGGGAAATTCTGTGGGCTTATAATGTAGACTAGCCCAAGTCAAGTCTGTCTGTTAACAAAGCTAAGATACCTCCCACCCTCATGTTAAATACCATGGAAACAAATTACAATTAAGGATAGAAATTGAACTACACAGGATTTCTGTTCAGGCAGGATGTCTGACTGAAAAGTTGAGAAACCAACTACTTTTGTACGTTGAATGCTACTGCGACCCTTAAAGAATTGAAAAACCTGTGTGGGTTTCAGATTAATATTAAAGTTGTAGCGTACTGTTATTATTCAGTTATGTAGTACATGTGCTCCAGGCTGTAAAACAAAATACTCAGCAGGCCAATAAAAATGAAATGTCGCCTGACATGTTTCAGGGAGTAGGGAAGGTAACTGAGGATAGCAGGGAGTGTGAAGCAGAAACCAGTCTGGAAAAGTTCTGAATAAGGCCACCATGGCTGTGTATGATCTGTTGTGCTTACTGACTTCAAGGACCTTTCTTCAAAGTGTTCTGATGTATTTGAAAGTTCGCAGCATTCAGGATCGCTTGATTTCGCTTTTGTCCACAGTCATCAGACGAGAGTGACATCTTGAAAGCCTCAGAAGATTAAATAGCAAAGCTCAGTCGGAAGCTAAAAAGAAAGGGCCAGGTCGGCCATTAAGGAGCAGGTCCTTTCTTGTCTATGAAAGAGCTTTCAAGGAGCACTATTGGAAGCAGAAGGCCTGATAAAGAATACAATGAGGGGGAGAAAAGGAGAACCCAGAGTGGAACCAGAGGGAGGGGGCTCTGTGAATGAGGGATTAGTGCAGCTTCTCAGCAAAGAATGGGGAATCCTAGTTGAGATGAAAATGAGGTATTACTGTTTGGGAGAATTTGGTTCATTGAGCAGTAACAATATATGTTGGAGCGGACAGGGGAGACTTGACATTGCACACCACTAAGCAATGTTGACCCTCAACATTGGCCATATTAAAACTGTTTTATTTAAGTTCTTTAGGATATTTACATTAAAATATCTAATTGGACTGTTTGAATATTGTTTTGCAATGTGACAGTTCATTCCACTACACACATTCATAGTTAAAACATTGCTCACTTCAGACTTTCTCCATAACTAATTTAAAGAGAAACCTACACATAAACATATAAATGTCATCTGTTGAAGTTACTCAAATTTGAGCTGTGTAAATGCAGAAGCATCTCCTATTCAGTTAGAAGCAATGTGTGAAGGATCCCATTTCAAAAAAACAATCTTGTTACTTCGAGTAGCATCAATTCTTTTGTTTCAATATAAACAGGAAGTATCTGCTGAGTGAAGTGGAAGATATTACACCCATGCTCTTCAACATAGTAACCATGATGCCAGTTGGCAGTGCAGAGCTATGTTTACCTTGTTTCCTGCAGGAATAAGAAGGGCATACTTGAATAAATTATTTTACCTCTCTGCCATGTACATTCTAAGTCAAGATGTGAGCTATTTGGAGATTAATGCCGTTTGCAGGATGCATCAAGGCAAGAGTTAATAAGTGTGGATAAATATTTACAATTATAGTTCAATCAAATTTGGGAGCTATGTGGAAACCTTTCTTTGGGACAGAGGAGATGATAAATGGTCTGTGGAAAGTGCAGATTCAATAGACAAAACAGCCATTCCTCTTCCAATCTTTATTCTGACACCTGGCAGAGAGCTGGGAGCATCCTATCTATCTGCCCTCTACCCAAGTGAATGGCATTTTACAAATGCCACATTTACTAGATTTATGTCTTTCATTGAAACAGTGAACTCTGACATGCTGATGTGTCTGGGCTCCTGATTACTTTGTTACCAATTCTATTATAAACATAATTGCATTGTTGACCCACATATTTATAGAGTACTAGGGAACGCCATGGTTTTTCCTGGTGGTCAGTTCGGAAACATAGGCGTTGCTCAACACTTTGTGTCCTGTAAGTTTTCTTTTATTCTTTCATGTGCTGTGAGTATTACTGGCTAAACCAACATTGCTCATCTCTGATTGTCCTTGAGATGATGATATTTAACTGCCTTCCTGAGCAGCTGCAGTATTATCTGATGTAGATTCACAAATGTTAGCGCAAAAAGAGTTCCAAGAGTTTGATCAAAGTCAGGATGTTGCATGACTTAGAGTCATAGAGTCATAGAGATGTATAGCATGGAAACGGACCCTTTGGTCCAACTCAGCTATGCTGACCAGATATCCTAAATTAATCAAACTTGTAGGTAGTGGTGTTCCCATATGTTTGTTTCCCGGATCCTTCCAGGTGGTTGCTGTTGTGGGTTTGGGAAGTGCTGCATAAAGAGACATGGATTGCTGTGGTTCATCTTGTATATGGTGCATAGAATTGGCAGACTGCATTAATATTGGAGTTTAAGATGGTGGGTAGGGTGCCAACTAAGCAGGCTTCTTTGTCCGGGATGATGCTGAGTTTCTTGAATGCTGCAGGAGCTACATTTATCCTCAAAGGTGGAAGGTATGCTGTAGTTCACAGTATCGGGCAGCATCCATGGAGTGAAAGCAAGCTAATGTTTCAAGTCTAGGTGACCCATCATCGGAGCTATTTTTCACCATACCTCTTGACCTTCTCTCTGAGGCTGAGCGTATTATCCTCAACATAGGACACAGCTTCATACCCTTATGCCCCCTCCTGCCACTTAATGAATTTTGGGCTTGCCCAGCACTAATGAAGAGTCATCTAGACTTGAAACATTAGTTTGCTCTCTCCTCATGGATGCTGGCTGAGTTACTGTGATTTCCAGCTTTATTTTGCTTTCACCACAGATTCCAGCATCTGCAGTAATTTGCCCCTTTGGTATTCCATCACACCCCTGACTTGTGCCTTGTATGTGGTGGAGCAACTTTGTTGAGGCAGGAGGTATATGCTGTAGCATTACTAGTCTTTGACCTGTTGTTATATCAGCAGTCATCAACAGATGACGCAGTTAAGTATCTGATCGATAGTAACACCCACAACATGGGAATTTAATGATACCAATCCAGGGAGATGATTAAAATGTCTCTTGTTAGACATGACCATTGCCTGGCACATGTGTGACACAAATGTCATTGAATATTATTTAATAATTCTGAGAGAGTTCAAAAATAATTGTGGGCATTTATTTGTACCAATTTGCTTTTTATTGTTATTTGTTTTCAGTTTTATTACATTCTGCAAGTTTGTTTGTTAAAATGTTTCTCCTGTTTGCTTTTGTGGTAATCATGATTTGGAGATGCTGGTGTTGGACTGGGGTGTACAAAAGTAAAAATCACACCACACCAGGTTATAGTCCAGCAGGTTTATTTGGAAGCACTAACTTTCGGAACTCTGCTCCTTCATCAGGTGGCTGTGGAGTCCACAATGAAGGAGCAGTGCTCTGAAAGCTAGAGCTTCCAAATAAACCTTTTGGACTATAACCTGATGTTGTGTGATTTTTAATGTGGTAATCATAGCTATGGTCAGCGCAGAGAAGCAACTTTAAGTAGGAAACAGATTTCAGATTTTTTAAAAAAATGATTTATTAGACAACAGGATTCTCACCAGGCCCCAAAAATCTGGTATACTCACACCATAACCTTCACAGGAGGCCAGCAGAAGGACCAGAAACGAAATTGTCTCCTATAAGCGGTGAGAATCTTTTATTGACCTTTCCTATTGACTCACCTGGCCAAGCCTGTAGCTGTAATAAGAATAGCAATCATTGTAGGATCTGTGGTGACCTAAGACCAGGGAAATACTGCTGCTACAATCCATGCCCTCAACCCACAAATTGTATGATGGAGGTATAATGACTTACGTAAAGGAAACCAACTGGGCAGGATATGGAAATGAAATCTAGCTGGATGTTCACACGAGGGACTGAACTTTTGCCTATGATCTAATTTAAAAAAAATATGTAATTGACTTTTAAGTGGACTTCAGGAGCAATAGAATCTCTACAGTGTGGAAGCAGGCCATTCAGCCCATCAAGTCCACACTGCCCCTCCGGAGAGCATCCCATCCAGACTCTATCCCTGTCACCCTGAGTTTCCTATGGCCAATCCACCTGACCTGCACATCTTTGGACTGTGGGAAGGAAGCTGGAGCACCTGGAGGAATCTCACACCGACACAGGGAGACAGTCGCCAGAGGGTGGAATCAAACCTGAGCCCCTGGCCTTGTGAAGCAGCAGTGTTCATCACTGAGCCACCATGACACACATAAAGGTGATATGTAGACTGGCTGAATCTGAGAATTTCCCCTCAACCCCCCTCCCCTCAACAATTTTGATGAGGTCAGCAGTGGGGTATTTTGGCAGATGCACTTATGTTGAAATATATCCAATTAGGAGTTTTCAGGTCGTTCCTCATCATTCATGGTATCACAGATACTTGGCTTTTTGCTAATACTGCTCCATTCTAGGACACACACCAGGGTTAATTTTACATCTGACTTCTCATCTGTGTATGAAGGTGCCTTACTTCACCCCTAAGTAATCCCTACAGTAATACATCCGGGGATCCAAGAGTTCACCAAGATAGGCCAAATCTGTATCCCACTACTTTGCTATTGTCCTTACATGTAAACAATTTCATGCAGGACATATGTGTGGTTAATTTTGCACAAAGCACTGGGAGTGGGGGCAAGTTTTGAATCGTGCCTTGCTTCTGACAGCCAACCTTATTTGACACGTGAATTGCAGTCCTTGCACACACAGGATGCTTCAAGACAACTTGCTGACTGCCGTTAAAGGAGAAGCTATTTGAGGGTGAATACTTAGTCTGTGTTTTGATCAGGAGGCAGGAAGGAGACGGGAGCAGAGATTATCACTGCTAGAAAACTGCTATTTCTGATTCATGTATATTTTTAATATAAAAGTCATGGCATGTGTAGGCAGAACACAAAGAGAATTTCAGCCTGGCATGATTCAAACTGCAGTGGGAGCATATTGAAGCACTGGCTTTGAAGTTTAACATAGTACAACATTCCCTCTTTTCTTTTTGCCCTTAAGATAAGCTTTAAAAAAGCTAGGGATAATTTTTGTCACAACTTATTGACCTGACAAATTCCTCTGTGTTTCTCTGAGCGCAATTAGTGGCCATTCCAACGGAATTCCTGTAGGAAATTCACCCTGAGGCATTAGGTAATTTAAAGGGTTTTCTTTTTTTGTCTGTCAACATTGGATAATGCAGTCCTGGATCCCAGCAAACAAAAAAAAATGTAAAGAAGGTTTGGTGCATGAGGAATGTTAAGCTGCACAGAGGTTGTGAGCTTTGTTTTTGGAGCTCTCATTCTGGAGGAGGTGAGGATAGATTATAATTGCACCACGAGTCTTGAACAGAGAACCCCTGTAGGTAGAGTGGGCCTTTCAATCTTCTGATCAACGGACCCGAAACAAGAATGCAGGAGGGCTGCTTTCCCACGTTCTTTGACAGTTCAGTCCTGAAGATAGCGTCCTTTCAGATCTCACTTGCACTTCTTTTGTGCTGTTAGAAAAATGAATAATTTGTCCTCCTCTTTTGATATGCAGTCAGATTTCATCTACGAAAAGAGACCAGTCTCTTGTGTATTCAGTTTTCAGGCTTCCTATCTTGATAAAATGATTCTCTTTCAGTAAGGAGCATTTTTTAACCAGTGACATTTACTCTTGAATCACAGCATAACAGTCAGACCCAATCAGCTCATCTGACACCACAATTATTTCAAAACAAGAGTGTCAATGCACCATATAATTGGAATTTACCCCATCTTACTACAGAATTCAACCATAGCCCTCGGATTTTCATATTTTTCACAGTGATATTTGACATTGTTATGGTGGTAATTTTTCTTTACTTCAAAGTAGTCTGATCTGATTAAAATAAACTATGATGTTCCCATTAATCCCCAGAAGTGTGATGCTGTTAATTACACCTAATTTGTATTATTTATTTTGATTTTTAAGGCAAAATTGAGTTTTCCTTGTTTTCGTTTGATAAACTCAAGCAAGATTTGTATCAAAACGATGACATGGTAACATTCCATTCAGCCTAACCACCTCCCACATGCTCATCTGTTGTATGAGAAATATTCCCATCTTGTCCTATTCTGATGTCTCTTTACACCCCTTTCCTCCATCCATCTAATTTGTTAAACACTGCCATTGACTGCATTTTACTATTTTCTTAAGGCAAGATGCTGCTATATAATTCCCACTTCGTCAGGCATTACTTTAAGTCCCAGAACTTTTTGGGGCAGGATTCACGCCAGCTTGATGCCTCACACAGTTGAATTGCATCTTGCACAATCTTCAGAGTTTTATCTTCACTACTCAGGTTCAGCAGTGAGGCGTGATCATGAACACTTGGGATGGGAGAGCATGTTGCTGAACAGTTCTTCACTAAGCATTGAAGCCTTCAAGACAAAATGAAGGGAAGAAAATTCTGGGACTCTACATACTAAAAGAGATTAATAACTCATGAGCATAGAGCCCCTACAATGTGGAAGCAGGTCATTCAGCCCATCAAGTCCACACTGACCCTCCAAAGAGCATCCCACCCAGTCCTTCATTGCCCATGGCTAATCCACCTAACCAAATATACTTGGGGATTCTATGGGCAATTTAGCCAATCCATCTAGCATGCAGGAGGAAACTGATGCATTCGGAGGAAACCCACGCAGACACAGGGAGAACATGCAAGCTCCACACAGATAGCTGTCCGTGGCTAGAATTGAACGCAGGACCTTGGCGCTGTGAGGCAGCAGTGCTAGCCACTGTGCTACCCTGTTAGTGGTGCATTGCTGCAGTATAGAGGGCAAGATGCAAGTCTGAATCCAACCCTCTGCACACAGCAAAGTTTTAGATATCAAACTCAAGTCAAAACGGAGAGAGAGTCATCACCCTGGTGCAGGTAACTTGTCAGGAAGGACTGTCAGAGATCTTGAAACTATTCAAGATCTGCCCTCATACAACTTTTTGCAATGAATCATAGAATGGTACAGGCAAAGCACTGGCATCCGTTTACCTTTATGTCCGACTTACCACAAGTGAGGAATAATGCAAAGCTGAAGAGTCAGCCTGGGGGCTAGCAGACATCATGCCTCAAGATGAAAAGGTTCCAGGATTCAGTCACAGTCTGTCCTGAGTAAATTAACTTGGTTGGAGTTGGTGCTCTACAGTTGGACTCAGTTCCTTGAGTGCAGTTTTAGTCTCCCTGTCTGAGGAAGGATGCTCTGGCTATGCATAGAGTGCAATGAAGATTTAGCACACTGATTCCTGTGTTATCACTACTGAGGCACAACAACACCTCTTCTTCCTCAGGAGGCTCAGGAAATTTGACATGTCCATAAGGACCCTCACCAACTTTAATCTATGCATAATAGAGAGCATCCTATCCAGAAGCATCACAGCTTGGTACGGCAACTGCTCTATCCAAGACCTCAAGAAACTACAGAGAGTTGTGAACACAATCCAGTCCATCACACAATCCAACCTTCTTCTATCCATTGACTCTTCTACACTTCTCGCTGCCTTGGAAAGGCAGCCAATATCATCAAAGACCCCTCCCTCCCCAGTTATAATCTCTTCTGACCTCTTCCATCAGGTCAAAGATACAAAGCTTAAATACACGTACGACAGGTTCAAGAACAGTTTCTTCCCTGCTGTTATTAGACTTCTGAATGGATCTCTCAAATTTCAATTCTAACGTTGATCTTACTTTTTATGCACCTTCTTTACAGTGGTAACTTTTATTCATCGCTCTG
The DNA here is from genome assembly GCF_004010195.1 of Chiloscyllium plagiosum. Lineage (NCBI taxonomy): Eukaryota > Metazoa > Chordata > Chondrichthyes > Orectolobiformes > Hemiscylliidae > Chiloscyllium > Chiloscyllium plagiosum. The sequence goes on along the minus strand of NC_057712.1, from coordinate 13,012,186 downwards.
TTCTATCACTCTGTGATCTTGCATGGTATGATCTGCTTGTATTGCATGCAAAGCAAAACATTTTACTGTGTCTGGGTGCATGTGACAATAAATAACAAGATTAGATTGGTTGGGGCTATATTCATTAGAGCATTGAGTAATGAGATGGGAGTCTCATAGAAACCTATAAAATTCTTACTGGATTAGCCAAATGTTCCTGATGACCAGGGAGTCCAGAACCAGGGCCAACAATCTGAGATTAGTGGTTTACCATTTTGGATTAAACAAGGAGAAATATCTTAACCCAATGGGTGGTGAGCCTGTGGAACTCACTGCCACAGAAAGCAATTGAGGCCAAAGCATTGAATATTCTCAAGGAGGAGGTAGATCATAGAATCATAGGATCCTTACAGTGTGGCAACAGGCCCTTCATTCCAACAAGTCCACACTGACCCTCCGAAGAGTAACCCACCCAGACCCATTCCTCTACCCTATTATCCTATATTTACCCCTGACCAATGCAACTAACCTGCACATCACTGAACACTATAGGCAATTTAGCATGGCCAATTCGCCTAACCTGCACATCATTGGATTGTTCAATGGCATCAATCACATCAGCTTTACTGAAACCTGAATCAGCCATTATAAAAATTGTATAAAACAGTGTGTCAGAGGCCGGGGAATCCAACGGTTAGAAATCTCAGCTTCCAACTCCTCAGTATCTACAAGGACATGTCAGGAGTATATTGGAATACTCTTCTCTTGCTGGCTGAGTTCAGCTCCAAATCCATTTGCATACGATGAAAGAAGTCCTCTATGTCCCTCTAGTCCCATTACTTCTTGGGTAGCAGTATAAATTTACTTGGTTCTCCATTATACATTTAGAATTGAAAAGATCCATCAATCAGATTTTTTAATGAAACACCAAACTATTGATTATAAAATGAATTCAATGAAGATGCAAAGTTAGTTGACATGCAGTTTGTAATGTGAAAGTATATGCGTCTGTCCTTCTTTGTTTCTCTCGCTGGGTGTTTTTCTCTCTCTCTTTTACTTTCTTTCTACCTCTGTCCTCCTGTTTCTCTCCTCAGGATCTTTCTCTGTCCTTTGCTCTGTCTCACCTTTGGTTCTTCTTTCTCTCTCTCTCTCTCTCTCTAACTCTGCTTCTTTTTCTCTCCCTGAGCTCACTCACTCTCTCTCCCTGTCACCTCTGTGGAATGAACTGCTAGAGGAGGTGGTGGATGCAAGTACAATTACAATATTTAAAAGACAGTTGGACAGGTACATGAATAGGAAAGGTTCAGAGAGATGGAGGGCAAATGAAGGAAAGTGGGGCTAGTTTAGTGAGAAGCTTGATCGGCATGGACGAGTTGGACTACAGGGTCTGTTTCTATGCTGTGTGACTCTCTGTCTCAATGGGTCTATATTTTCACCCTTAATAACCCAAAACACATGCACACACATGCATATGTTAGAAGACAGAACAGGATTTCTTTCTGCAGTGGTTCACTTTGAAAAAAAATATTTTGTCCGCTAATTGTTAGTTCTTAAACAAGGAAAGAATAAAGAATAGAATTTTCAGATTGAAAATGGTTTGCCATTTTAGCACATAGCCAAGTCAACAGGCATACGTCATCTCTGGGATCTTGGCAGATGCAGCTTGCTCATCAACACACAATGAACTTTCAACGGGGGTGTTTGAGAAAGGCAAAAATCTCGCATACAGCCTGTTTGATTGGCAGTCAGAGCTATCTACCTTTCAAAAAAAACCACATTAAATTCAAAACTGTTCCTTTCTAAGTAGTCATCTGCTTATTGCAAGGTCTCACCAACGTGCCCAGCTGATCTTTGGATGGAGACAGAGGCAAATAAGCTCAAGGCCACAGAGACTTTGATGACCATTGACAGGACACGGTAATTAATGCTCAGAGGTATGAAATCTTCGGTGATGCGAATAAAGATCTCTGTCATCAATAAGCTGGAGGGTCACAGGTCCCTTTGGCAGAGCTACTCACTCATCTTCAGGTAACTCCACCTTCGTCAGGAAATCCTATGTTGAGGGTATCGACTCTGTCTCCTCCAAATCCTTATTCCTCGCCCATGCCCTCATCGTATCTGGGGCTCTGTTTTTTCTAAAGAGGGTCTTGCTTGTCTGAGTGCCGTGCTTCATTGCCAGGTACTGCCTTCCTTGTGGCTAGGTGATCATCTTGTCCTCTGTCCTTATTGTCCAATGATGGCAGGTGGATAATAAACCATGCACTCCCCATGAGGATAGTGACCACTTCTCATGCCACTTGGGCTGCTGCACTCCACTAGCACTGGTTTGTCAATGCTTGAGTCCCTAATTTTTTCACGCATTTCCTTGGGTGTTTATGTCTGGCTGGGTTCCTACTGTGCACCTACCTGCCTATCCCAGTCAGCTGTGTTAGTCATAACATCCCCTATTAGCTAGTTGTGAATGAAGACCTCAATCTGTTTAACTGATTTTCATCAGGGAATGGGCAGGCTCACAACATTGCCCTCTCCCAGTCCTGGTGAATGTGACCAATGCAGGAATAGCATCCAGAAAATATCAGACTGACTGGCAACCTTGGAAACTAAGATAGAGTAGATACAAAGTAAGCTTAAATGAATATTTGTATTCTTTATTCATTCATGGAACCTGGGCTTTGTAGGATATTAGGCGAAAATGAGTACAGCAGATGCTGGAGATTAGAGTCGAGAGTGTGGTGCTAGAAAAACACAGCAGCTACCTCGGATGCTGCCTACTTGCTGTGCTTTTCCAGCACCACACTCTTGACCTTTTGCTGGATATTGCCAGTATTTATTGCTCAGAGTGCAGTTAAGAGTCAACCACATTGCTAAGGGTCTGGAGTCACATCTAGAACAAACCAAGTAAGGATAACAATTCCCTTTTCTCAAGGATGTTAGTGAATCAGATCATTTTTTCTGATAATTGACGTGGTCATCATTATATTCTTAATTCCAGACTTTTTAAATTAAATTCAAATTCCGCCATGGCAGGATTTGAATCCAGAACATTACTTGGGTCTCTGGATTTATAGTCTAGCAATAATACCACCTGGCTATCCCATCGTCAAAGATAAGTAGCAACTTTACTGTAAATATATTAACCAAAATTCTTCCTCTGTTTTCTGCAGCTTGTTTTTACTTCATTGCGCTTAACCACCACCCTCAGAATTCTTTAACAAATGGTCATGTTTATTGTGTTCCTTTCAACAGGACTTGTGGAATTCCATGACCATTTGAAAGCTGTAAATTTTGAGTGGAGAGGTCAAGCTGAGAAACATCCCACAACGCTGTGATATGGAGTGGCTGAAGGAGATAACGCCGGTGCATTTAAGGCAAGGCTTGATGTATGAACGAGGGAGAAGAGGAGAGAGGAATATTGGGGGCAGCATGAAAGCAGGTAATTAAAGTGTAAAGAAGCTCGTAAAAATGGACATTGTTAGGTTGAATGAACTGAATGGATTCTGTGTGGCTCTAGGCAACGTAGGATTTAAATGGGTTTGCTTTGACCACTGATGTGATACCCAGATGGCAGTTTTGCCTGAAACAGGGCAAGTGATGAGGCACAATAATAAAAAAAATTCAGTTATATTTTTTCACCATATTTTCTCCCCACAAAATATAATTTACTCTCAAAATTTATTAAAGTATATTATATGACAGTTCATAAGATTCAAATTAAATCAGTTTCCTCCAATACTGTACACTATTCACTACATATAGAATTACAGTTAATGTTTACAAGATTCATTGCACATTAAACATACAGCCTCAGCAGCTTTACCCAGTTTCCAGCCTCTCAATGTATAATGCCTGAAAAGTTTCAGCCAGTGGCCTTTCTCCTTTGAGCCAGTATAGCAGCAAAGTTTGGGCATACAAAAGAGCATTTTTTCCACTGATTTAGTGGTTCTCCAACTATGATTGATGCTTATGCCACATTCCTAGAACTGCCCGTACAACACAGAGACCTGCATTATAGAGCTGCTCTGGATAAACCTGGAGGGAAAAGAAAACACTGCATCCCTTTCCTGAACTTCTTTGTGAAGGTACTTTCCACAAAGAGGTCTCTTCCACACCACAGCCCGGTTGAAGACAGCTTGAGAAGATGGTGAAACACCAAGCTCACACACAGGTTCTGACCACCACACACCACAATACATCTTGGTGCTTTGATTCAAAGTTATGGCCATGAGGCATTGTGCCAGATGAGTTTGTCGGAGCGATGTCTCAATGAGAGTCATGCTGCAGGAACACAAAAGGAAAATGCTGCAAATACTCGGCCGTTCAAACAGCATTTGTGGAAAGTTAAGCTGGAAAGCCCTTTATTGGGTTGAAGCTCTGATTTTGTTAAAGCATGAACTTTACTAGTTAGTGTGTGGAGATGAAAGAAGCACTCTTGCTCAATTATCCCAGATAAATGCGAAGCGTGTCTCACTTTTCAGGTCCTCTTCAGCTGGACAGCCAGCTGATGCCAACATGAGTCGTTGCCATGACCACAAAAAGGGCAGGGTATTTCACAAATAGAAATGCTGCTAGCTCAGTTTTCACGTCCTCAATTCAGTCCTGTGCACACAGCATTCACACCCTGCCTGCACTTTCAGCAAAATCGCAATCAGATACATGATTCATTGAGGAATGTTAATCAAACATTCCTCCTCACTCTAAAAACTAAACAAGCAGGTCTGTGGATACTCCAAGTCAGTTTCCAGAATAATTTGTCCAAAATTGCTTTTACTGTGACTACGTTGTTTCTCAAAGAAGCATCTACGTCTTCTTGAAGGACTGCAAAGGTGACATCTCCATTTCCTCTGCGTGCAGAAAGACCTACTTTGGGATCAATGATTCTGGTACATTGCAATGGCCACCGTATGATGCGAGGTCAGATCAGAATCTTAAAGTATTTACAGACATGTTCTAATTTTAACTCGAGAATGTGCTTTCTGTTTTAAATGAAAGGGTAGCTGCAGAGAACAAAGAAATTACATAAATTCAGTGACTACCTGAAACCCATGGAATGTTGCACCAATAAGATTTCAAGGAAACTTCATGTGTGGAGAGACTTAGCAAGAAGATTGGACGCTTGAGTATTTCCCCTCTCAGCACAAAGCCAACACTTGCAGATCTACCTGTTTTATCTGTCAGGGTATGTTAAAGACTGACTGCAAGAAGAGTTATTTTAAACACTCCAGCACTGCAGTTAAAGAAAGGGAAAAACTCTCTCTCTCTGGGTGCTGGAATTCAGTCACCATTGAAAAGGAATCAAAATAGAACTTCTGCCAATAAGAAGAACCCAGTGTCTTGAAATCAGCTGTTAACTGCCAATGTCAATGGTACTGGTGTCATCTAATAACAGCTGCAACATTATCTTACCTGATAATTCAGGGAAAAGTCTGTATATTTTGTTCTTTTAGTCTTTTGGAATTATCTTTTCTTTTGACTATATGTGTCACAAGAAGAAATCATCACGTGTTTAGTAAATAATAAACTCACTGACTTTGTTAATTCACTTGATAACTTGGCTGCTTCCAAAACACAAGTTCATTTGTGTCTAGAGGAAAGGGAAGAGATTCCTTTCAAATTCACCTTGTTGGGATGAACCAACGGGGCTGGTGTAAATGAAGGGGGTGGGGACATTCATTCCTCCTTACCCGTGAGCTTAACAATTTGGCACACCCCATTTAGAACTGTAACATCTTTGGGAACATTGCCCAGGGATTGTTCATAGTGTTAATACTATGCGATCATAACTGCTGCAACTACCAGAGCATGACTCTGTTAAGATATGATACATACATTTGTGCCTTTGGTGTTTTAAAAACTAGATCAAAATTTAAATTTGTAAGGACTCAGTGAAGATTTTTATCTCACCTTGCCTCCTGTTATGAAAAAAAGCAGAAGTGTCTTTTTATTTTCTGGCATAAACTGACATCTTTCTCACATGATATGCAAAGTTCCACTTAAGACTCAGTTGACAAATGATAATTAACATCATAGAATTGTTACAGCAATGTCCTGTGACTTGAAAGAGGTTTAATCCATGTGATGTGTCAATTTGTTAATCTGCTCAGATTCCTTCAGTATTTATTCATCTTCTTTGTCTTTATCCTCTTCTGTCCTTTGAACATAAGTCATCCCACTCATCAGTTTGGACTGGGATAGAATACAATATTTTACTCGCTTGTCCCATCATGCATTCACCTCCAGTACCCCTCCCCATTACTTTTATTATATCCCTTTTATCGTGGGATGCTTCACTTGAATTTGGCAGATTTACTCCAACAGCCTGCCTTAACTCAGGTCTCTGTTCTAGCTGGTGATAAACAAGAATATTAGGGAATTAGCTGCTGGCCTGCTCACAATAGGTAAATCTATCAACGTGGAGCTGGGTAATTTGGTTCCCTTTGTCGACTTTGTACCAGTGTGTGGGAGGATTAAGTAGTTAAATAAAATTGCTTAGAGACTTCTGTTCTCTCCACTCAGATCCTGCTGTCCTTCATAGAACTTTAATAGCTTCCTGTGCCAGTAAAGATCAAATTACCCAATAGCTTGCCCTTGTTTGTTCCTAAATTTAAAGTTTTATAATTTAAAATGACATAAATCAGGAGCTACTTTCCCAAAACAAGGATCTTTAACCTTCATTAAAAACACACAGTGCATGCTGCAGTGACAGTGCAATGACCTGTGGATTCGGGTTTATAATTCTTTAACGGTTTGAATCACATGTAGACAGGGTGGTTAAGAAGGCGTTTAGCACGCTTGCCTCCATTGCTCACTTCTTTGAGTATAGGAGTTAGGATATAAGCTCGTACAGGATGTTGGTGAGTCCTCTTCTGGAGTACTGTATCCAGTTCTGGTCACCCTGTTATAGGAAGGACATTATAAAGCTGGAGAGGGTTCAGAAATAATTTATCCGGAATGTTGCCAGGAATGGATGGGTGAGTTATAAGGAGAGGCTGGACAGACTGGGACTTTGTTTTACTGGAGCATAGGAAGTCAAGCGGTGATCTTGTAGAGGTTTATAAAATCATGAGGGGTATAGATAAGGTGAATGACAGATGTGTGGGGGATTTCTAGACTAGGGGGCACATTTTTAAGTTGAGAAGAGAAAGATTTAAAAAAGGCATGAGGGGCATTTTTATTTACACAGTGAGTTGTTTGTTTGTGGAATGAAATTCCAGAGAAAGTGGTGGATGTGGGTACAGCAACAACGTTTAAAAAAAGCAGTTAGATAAGTACATGAATAGGAAATGTTTGGAGGGATATGGGTCAAGCACCGCACGCGGGATTATTTTAGTTTAGGATTATGGTCGGCATGGACTGGTTGGACCGAAGGGTTTGTTTCTGTGTTGTATGACTCAATGACAGTATTGTCAATCTCTGGTCAAAAAATAGCAAGATATTATAATAGAAATACTGGTGTCAAAGATCCAATGTGAATCTGGAGCACTCATACTCCAATTCAGGCAGGATACCAACAGAAGAGCTGTCAAGGTTAAACTTGGCTAGCATTCCTTTGAACATGGGAGAGTGAAGGAGTGATCAACTTGAGGTGCTTCATATATTCAAAGAATTTGATAGGGTAGGCATAGGCAAATCATTTCTTCTTAAGAGTGAATCAGAGAATAACAGTGTATCTACCCCAATTTTCCAATGACCAGACAGTCGTCATTCCAGTGTAGGTGGGAGTGGTGCATGGGACCCCTTGGAATCCTCATTGTGGTAGACCCCAAAAGAATTGCCTGATGAACTGAAGATTCCACTGGGCAATTCCTTTGCACCTGGAAACCTCGAAAAGTCTCCAACTAAATTGACAATTTGGAGGGTTCTGATCAAATTAAATAAATAATTTACCCTGGCAAAGTTAGATTACTAACTACATCTTTTACTTCCTGAGTAACAATGCATCTGGCCCCAAATTTACCTCACACATCTCCAGCTGTACCTCTGAAGACCCTGACTGACACCTCCCTCAGGATCCAACACGTATATACCTTCTCCTGCTCCGGACCAGACATGCCTCCCTTCCCCCACTCTGGACCCGATTTACCTCCATCAATCCCCACATTGCTGGGCTCCTCGTCCTCATGCAACCCAACACCATCATCCCCCAGGACCGAACAGACTCTTAACTTCCACCAACTACCACCTAACCCAAACATTGCACCATTAATCTAACCTCCTTGTTATCTTGCATCCTCCTCACCCTGGCACCTTAACCCGATTGACTTGACATCCTAACTGCTTGGAAACCTATCCTGACAGCTCTGTACCACGAGAGAATGTTCAGAATGGAAGTGTAGCTTGAAAATCATAAGCATCCTCTCCTTATGTATGACAAGAGAAGGAGCACAGTGGCCATCCTTGGAAAATCCAGCCTGTATAATTTTATTTAAATAGTTTAGCCCATTCAGGAGTAAAATAAGGAAGTACATTTTCCACATTAAGAGCTATGGAAATTTAGAACGTTTTCCCTTAAAATATTTTGGCTGCTGAATTAAATGGAACTCTAAACCTGTAACCGATAGGTTTTCGTTTTGAACATCAAGGAACAGAAAACAAAGGCAAAGTTCAGGAAGATCAGGTATAACTGCGTTAAATGGCAAGCAAAGCCCGAGGAGCTGAATGACTTAATCCTGTTTCAAACGTCCCTGTATCCCAATGAATGAATCTTGAACTTAGTTAAGTTAAATATGCTCTTGGACATGAGAGGGAGAACAGCCCAGCAGGGTTCACACTCACGCCCAGATCATTTGGTCGACAGACCATTTAGTTCAGGGGTGAGTGTCCTTGCCCCCACCATAAAAGTCTGGGGCAAGACTACACTTGCTACTCTATTGCAACATGTAGCTGCCATTGGGCTTCAGATTGACTTGAGACTGGACTTCCGTTCCCAACTGAGAGCCAATTCTTCAAAAGCAGCTCTCTTATCCCAGGAGCTGCTGCTGGGACAGCTCCCCCCCTCTGAAGAGGAGAGGTCAGGACCATTGGGAAGATATGAAACTTTGAAAAGGTTCAGAAAAGACTTAAAAGGATGTTGCCAGGGTTGGAGGGTATGAGCCATAGGGAGAGGCTGAATAGGCTGGGGCTGTTTTCCCTAGAGCATTAGAGGCTGAGTGTTATAAAATCATGAGGGGCATGGGCAGGATAAATAGACAAGGTCTTTTACCTGGGATGGGGGAGTCCACGACTAGAGGGCACAGGGTTAGGGTGAGAAGGGAAAAATTTAAAAGGGACCTAAGGGGCAATGTTTTCACACAGAGGTTGGTGCTTATATGGAATAGGCTGCCAGAGGAAGTGACGGAAACTGGTACAATTGCAGGATCTGGATGGGTATATGAATAGGAAGGTTTTGTCAAGTGCTGGCAAATGGGACTAGATTAGGTTGGGATGTCTGGTTGGCACAGACAAGTTGGACCGAAGTGTCTGCTTCCATGCTGTACACCTCTATGACTCTCTGACTCTAAGAGGTGAGCGCAGATTCCTACCTGGGCCAGTTTGACCAATTGCAGGAAAGGTGTGGCTGGTTCGATGGTCAGCTGACTACATGGGAAGGCAGGGAAAGTCCAGCTGGGTGAACCCACTTTTTCGGAGAAACTCCGATGGGCACAGATTGCAGGAGGAAACCTATCTAACCACTACCATTTACATGACACTTGACATGAGCATCCCCACTGCTGGCAACATTCCACCAACATTGACCCCTGAGAGGCCATTAGTTGACCACATAACAATCTCAGTTGACCTGTGGGCAAGTGGCTACTCAAAACCTCACCCACCAAGGTTAAATACCCCTGGGGTTAGCTTACCAATTCCAGCCACTGCTGTGGTGCCTAATTTTAACTCCCACTGCCCCTCACCTCGCTTGCTATTCTACCCGAAGGCCACACAATTGAACTTCAGAGTGTTTCTTGTGGTCAAAAGACATTCCAAAGATCAGAAGAGCAGTGCTGTGTGATCCTACACAGTCCCCATGACTAGTTTTAGATGATAGTTTGTGAAGGAGCGATCCCAATGGGGTTGGGTGGTGGAAGCAGTGAATCAGCAACCAGATTCTGTCCCTGAATTTTATAATATTCACCATCACCTTGCCACTCAGTTTTTTTAAAATAGAATTCCCACAGCGTCGAAACAGGCCATTTGGCCCAATAAGCCCATACCAACCCTCCGAACAGTATCCTACCCAGACCTATCCCCCTACACTATCCTTGTAACCCTGCATTTCCCATGGCTGACACACCTAACCTACACATCCACTGGACACCATGGGTAACCTAGCATGGCAAATCCACCCTGACCTGCACATTTTTGGACTTTAGGAGGAAACTGGAGCACCCGGAGGAAACTCACGCAGACACAGGGAGAATGTGCAAACTCCACACAGACAGTCGCCTGAGGCTGGAAAGTGAAGAATCACAGCCTTAAAAATTAGTACACATTTACAGTCTCACATTTCAGATGACACATTTTAAAATGCATAAAATATTTAGTCAAAGAGAAAGACACACATTTCATGCTGCCTTTTCCTAATCTGGAACTTTACAAGGTTCTTTCCATCAGTAAACTTCCTTCATCAAACAATTGTTAAATGCTGATTGACCTGTTCAAACACAGCTCCACCCTTTACAGCAGATCAATGGATGATATGGAGTAAAGTGCAGCATTTAATATCAGCATTAAGGAGGGCATTCTCAGCTTCATCAAGAAATGTCAAAAAATCTGCAGCAATTTTTAAAAATATTCAAAACGAGATTTTCTCATAGCAATTTACCAATTCTCTGTAATGATATAATTTAATTAATTGACAAACAAAAAACGAAAGGGAGATCATGGTTCTGTTTTAGGGAATTTTCCCCTTTTATATGGTTTTCAGATTTGGGGAGGAGTGGCAAGTGGGTAGGAAAGTCTTAACTTTGCTGTTATTTTTTCTGTTCCCACTCTTGTCTGGAGAGGAAAAAGTCTTTAGAGCAAATCTGCTCCGTAAGCGACCATTAGGAAACACTTGAGATTAAATCTGATTAATCTGCTATCTAGTGTGGTCCTCAACATGAGTGCTCCAATATCTATGGCAGGAAAGAAATGAGTGGGAATGAAAGAATGAGTTTCCTGTTTATTTGGCTTAATTTATCAATAGAACCGGAATGATATTTGTTGTCTTGATTTCCCAGATACCGGCCATATTGAGGAGCTGTTGATGATTGGAGAGGTCCCATCACCTGAGGCACACAGCCTCATCAATAAACATGATTGCATTACTTCCTGAAAGTGTGTCAATTGTCCACCCTGTAATCAAACTGGAAGTGGCAGGTTTGAGGCAGGTTCAGTAAAAGTTTTGAATTTCCTTACCTTCTGACGCATATTTGAGGATTAAAGTCCTTCCCCCACCCTTGAAGTATTACTAAAATACTGATGCTGTTGAACAAGGCCCTTTGTCATGACTTGATTTGGAGATGCTAGTGTTGAACTGGGGTGTACAAAGATAAAAATCACACAACACCAGGTTATAGCCCAACAGGTTTAATTGGAAGCACTAGCTTTCAGAGTGCCGTTCCTTCGTGTGGTGGTTGTGATGAAGGAGCAATGCTCTGTAAGCTAGTGTGCTTCCAATTAAACCTATTGGACTATAACCTGGTGTTATGACTTGACATTTGTTGACTCATTGCTACATCCCAACTGAAAATGACTGTCACTTAATATAGTATTCCCTCATTCGTGCATTGAAATGCTATCTTCAATTGTGTTTGGAATGGGGTTTGAGTCCATCGCCTCTGATTCCAGTCACATCGCTGTATCAATGGGCCATTTCAGACTGATATGACCCTGCTGTAACAATTTCAGGGGTTGAAAGGCATTAATTGTAGGTAAAAACAATGACTGCAGATGCTGGAAACCAGAGTCTAGATTAGAGTAGTGCTGGAAAAGTACAGCAGGTCAGGCAGCATCCAAGGAGCAGGAAAATCGACGTTTCGGGCAAATGCCCTTCATCAGGAATAGAGGGAAGGTGCCTGCAGAGTGGAGAGATAAATGAGAGGGGGGTGGGGGTGGGGAGAAAGTAGCATAGAGTTCAATAGGTGAATGGGAGTGGGAATGGAGGTGTTAGGTCAGAGAGGAGGGTGGAGTGGGTAGGTGGAAAGGAAGATAGGCAGGTAGGACAGGTCATGCGTGCTGGGTTGAGCTGGGTTGGAAGTTTGGAGCTGGGGTGAGGTAGGGGAAGGGGAAATGAGGAAACTGTTGAAATCCACATTGATGCCCCGGGGTTGAGGTGTTCCGAGGCGGAAGATGAGGTGTTCTTCCTCCAGGCGTTTGGTGGTGAGGGAGCGGTGGTGAAGGAGGCCCAGGACCTCCATGTCCTCGGCAGAGTGGGAGGGGGAGTTGAAATGTTGGGCCACAGGGCAGTGGGATTGATTGGTGCGGGTGTCCCAGAGATGTTCCCTAAAGCGATTTGCTAGGAGGCATCCAGTCTCCCCAATGTAGAGGAGACCACATCGGAAGCAACGGATAGTTCAATCAATCTTCATTATCGTGATTGAGAAAATAAGGCCAATCCTTGAACAGCATTGCACCTTTTCAGTTTGTTGACAAATGCTCAAAATCACATTCAGCATGAATTCACCCTATGTATATCATGGAATCAGCTGGGTACTGACAGACACTGACTGTCGTCATGATTCTGTAATTGTGATGGCTGACAGTTCTTGGAAGCATTCAGACTTCATTTTACATAACTCATTCATTTCCATTGACAAAGCTGCCGTCTGCCCCATCTCCCTGGTTACAGATTAACTTCAACTACTCCTTCACATCAAACTTATTTGGCCTCATGGTCAGTTCCTTGGGATAATTTTGACTTCAGGCAGTGGTATAAAATGAATCAAGCCATCAAAGCTCAGGAGAGATTTACAGCTGCCAGGTAATTCCACCTCAGCTATTTTACACCAATGCCCAAAGTCAAAACAACATCCTTTGAGTTTTTTTGGGATGTTCACTCATTACCTACTTGCATAAAACAGGCACTTCTTCAGCTTCCAATCTGACCACAAAAACAGTGAGGTTTTGTCTTATTTCTTTGTCAGTAACAGTAGTGAGGACATCCTCAATAAACATTAACAGAAAATACACTCAGCCTGATGAACTAGTATAAATTCAATTTATTATGCGACATAATTAGATTGTGCAATGTTCTTCAAGCAATGAGATGGTTTCAAAATTCAGCAGCATAAAGGGTTTGAGCTAAAGTAAGAGGCTTAACAGGCTGGGGCTGTTTTCCCTGGAGTGTTGGAAACTGAGATGTGATCTTATAGAGGTTTATAAAATCATGAGGGGCATGGATAGGATAAATAGACAAAGTCTTTTCCCTGGGGCGGTGGAAGTCCAGAACTAGAGGACTATTGATTACAATATTTAAGACAATCTGCTGCTGTATCTGCTCCAGAAACACACCCAGAAACACATACAGTTCTTGGCAGTTAGCCTTGGATGCACAGCCACCTCTTCAGTATAGTTAGCAACAAAATGTAAAGTTTAGGGTGAGAGGAGAAAAATTTAAAAGGAACCAAGGGGCAAGTTTTTCAAGCAGAGGGTAGTGCATGTTTGGAATGAGCTGCTAGAGGAAGTGGTGGAGGCTGGTACAATTACAACATTTAAAAAGGATCTGGATGGGTATATGAATAGAAAGGGTTTAGAGGAATATGGGCCAAGTGCTGGCAGGTAGGACTAGATTTAGGATATCTGGTCAACATGTTGGACCAAAGGGTCTGTTTCAATGTTGTACAGCTCTATGACTGTAGCTTGCATGATGCATAAATAAGTGCTCTTTTGCTAGAGGAGCAGGGTGATGGACATTTAGCCTTGTTGATGAATGAGAAAATAAGTATGAGTGAGGCTGCTGCATGGTGGGGAGGCTTGTAATAGTAACCATTAATTGACAAGGTTTCCACTTAAAAGTTGAGCATGTGGACCTGCTTCAACGTTCCAATAGTCCTATCTGAAATGATCACATTCATGAATCACCATTGTTTTAACTTGCATGCTTGCTTGCACATTCTGTAACATTCATATGCCTTCAGATTCTATATGTACAATTGCAAAGAAGGTGCAGATTTGCCTCAGTAATATAATATTTAGTTAACAGCTGCTTGACTCCAGTGGAAGTGTTATCCACTCAGTAGTCTGATGCTCTTTTCATAATTTGGAGGTGCTAATGTTGGACTGGGGTGTACAAAGTTAAAAATCACACAACACCAGGTTATAGTCCAACAGGTTTATTTGGAAGCACTAGCTTTTGGAGTGCTGCTCCTTCATCAGGTGGTTGTGGGAGAGTGCTCCAGAAGCTAATGTGTGGTGTTGTGTGATTTTTTAGCTTTTTTCATATATCACTTCAGTGGGAGGAGCATTTGCATTTACAGGCTGCTTTCAGCAATGAGAAATAATTTCTTACCTATTTCCATATGTTGTTAACATGTTATTTTCATCTTGTAGTACTTCTGGCAGTTCGGTCACAATATTTAAGACAATCTGTTGCTGTATCTGCTCCAGAAGCACATCCGGACCTTGGCAGTTAGGCTTGGGGGCACAGTCTCCTCTTCAGCATAGTCAGCAACAAAATGCAACACAAAACCCAAGGAACAGCATCCTTTTGAAAATTATTGCATTTGATTCCTTTTCATAATTTGATTCCTTTACTGCCTGGTCCCTTGAATTCCCTATAGCTAACTTTGCTGAATCTGGTGGTTGAGTCCACACTTTTTCAATATGGAGCAGACTATGATCTCTGAGCTACTTTTCTATGCTAAGAGTCAGCTTTTAGAGAATTTAAAAGAGTGTGGGCTGGGAACAGTCAGCTTCCCCATAAGCATGTTCAAGGGTCCAAATGCCTAATTCTCCTCCTAATTTGCACAATCATGTACGTGCTCTCAGGAGAAAATATATAATCCCTTCCATTTTATCTTCTCTGACGCCCCTGCAACTTTCTGAAGGGAATATTCACTTCATGACACCTTGGTCCATGTCTCAGTTATTTCCCACTACTCTGTGTTTCCTACGGTTCTATTCCGTGCAAATAACAGAGATACAGCAATTTCCCTTTTAACCCCTGTCTTTTCACGGTCAAAGGCTCCCAAAAACTCCATCTAAGTGAAATAACAATTTACTTATACATTTTTGATTTAGTTACTATATTTTCTGATAATGGTGTGGTAATAATGTGGCATTCAACACAGTGCAACACAACAGACCAGTGGGAAAGATCACGGCTTATGTATATGATAGTAATAATGTGGATGCAAAATTGGCTGAGGAACATGAAACAGAGATGGGATGTCAAATGGATTTGAGCAAGATTTGTTGTGGAAATCCCCAGAGGTGAGTATTGGCACCCTTGCTTTTCCTTGTGTATACAATATGAGATCAAGGTCTTGGTGTTCAGGGAATGATTATCGTCAATAAAGTCTCAGAAAAATTGTAAACTGTGAGGACATCAGTGTAGAATTCAAAGGACAATAACAAGTTGGTAGAATGGGCAGATAGGTAGCAGATGAAGTTCAATTTGGAGAAGTGAAGTGAAAGATTTTCATACAAAGAACACAGAGAGCCAGTCTAAACCAAAGGGCAATATTCTAAAGGATATACAGGAGCAGACGGGCCAGGGTTTATAAATGCATAAGTCATTAAACTTTGCAGTAAAGGAAGAAAGAGCATAATAAAACATTCAGTGTACTAGGCTCCATTACTAGGGGATAGAGTACATGAGCAGGGAAGTTCCTCAGAGATAAATTAGACCTTATCTGGAGTTTTGTGCACAATTTTGGCAGTTTCAGGAAAGACACAAACACATTGGAGAGAGTGGAGAAGTCATCGACAAGAATGATTCCAGGGTTGAGAAACTTCAGTTATGAGGATAGATTGAAGAAATTGAGACAGTTTCCCTGGGAGAGGAGAAGGCTAAAGGAGGTCTTGATGGAAGTTTTCAAAACTATGAGGGGTCTGCACAAAGCCAATAGGGAAAAATTGTACCTGCTTCTAAGAAGATTGAAAACCTAAGGACATAGATTGAAAATGTTTTGCAAAAGAACCAAATACGAGTGGTATAGTTTGGACACGGAATGAAGCACCTGAAAATTTGGTGGAAGTAGGTTCAAGTGAGACTTTCAAGAGGGTATTGGATGATTATTTAAATAAAACATCATGCCGGGTCATGAGAAAGGAGATTGGCTCTCAGAGAATCAGTGTAGGCACAATGGGACAAAGGCACCATAAGTAATCTGTGATTCTGTCTCTTTATCAAATAAGAGTCATAGAATCATACAGCATGGAAACTGACCCTCCAGTCCAACCAGTCCATGCTGACCATAATCCCAATCTAAACTAGTCCCACCTGCCTACACTTGGCCATTATCATAGAGTCATAGAGATGTACAGCACGGAAACAGGTCCTTCGGTCCAAATTGTCTCTGCCGACCAGGTATCCCAACCCAATCTAGTCCCACCTGCCAGCACCTGGCCCATATCCCTCCAAGTCCTTCCTATTCATATACCCATTCAGATGGCTTTTAAGTGCTGCAACTGTACGAGCCTCCACCACTTCCTCTGGCAGCTCATTCCAAACACGCACCACCCTCTGTGTGAAAATTTGTCCCTTTGGTCTCTTTTATATCTTTCTCCTCTCACCCTAAACCTATGCCTTTTGGTTCTGGACTCCCCCCACCCCAAGGAAAAGACTTTGCCTATTTATCCTATCCATGCCCCTCATTATTTTAAAAACTTCTATAAGGTCAGCCCTCAGCCTCCGATGCTCCAGGGAAAACAGTCTCAGCCTATTCAACATCTTCCGACAGCTCAAATCCTCCAACTCTGGCAACATCCTTGTAAATCTTTTCTGAACCCTTTCAAGTTTCACAACATCCTTCTGATAGGAAGGAGACCAGATTTGCATGCAATATTCCACCAGTGGCCTAACCAATGTCCTGTACATCCGCAACATGACCTCCCAACTCCTGTACTCAATACTCTGACCAATAAAGGAAAGTATACCAAACGCCTTCTTCACTATCCTATCTACCTGCGACTCCACTTTCAAGGATCTATGAATCTGCACTTCAAGGTCTCTTTGCTCAGCAACACTCCCTGGGACCTTATCATTAAGTGTGCTAGTCCTGCTAAGATTTGCTTTCCCAAAATGCAGCACTTCGCATTTATCTAAATTAAACTCCATCTACTACTCCTCAGCCCAATGGCCCATCTGATCAAGATCCCATTGTATGTGAGTAACCTTCATCACTGTCCATTATACCTCCAATTTTGGTGTCATCTGCAAACTTACTAACTATCCCTCCTATGTTCACATCCATATCATTCATATAAATGATGAAAGGTAGTGGACCCAGCACCGATCCTTGTGACATTCCACTGGTCACAGGCCTCCAGTCTGAAAAGCAACTCTCCACCACCATCCTCTGTCTTCTACTTTCAATCCAGTTCTGTATCCAAATGGCTAGCTGTCCCTGTATTCAACGAGATCTAACCTTGCTCACCAGTCTCCCATGGGGAACCTTGTCGAACGTCGTACTGAAGTCCATACAGATCACGTTCACTACACTGCCCTCATCATATCTCTTTGTTACTTCTTCAAAAAACTCATTCAGCTTTGTGAGGCATGATTTCCCACGCACAAAGCCATGTTGACTATCTCTATCAGTCCTTGCCTTTCCAAATACATGTACATCTTGTCCCTCAGGATTCCCTCCAACAACTTGCCCACCACCAACATCAGGCTCACTGTCTATAGTTCCCTGGTTTGTCCTTAGTACCTTTCTTAAATACTGGCACCACGTTAGCCAATGTCCAATCTTCCAGCACTCTCTTGTGATTTGGAGATGCCGGTGTTGGGCTGGGGTGTACAAAGTTAAAAATCACACAACACCAGTTTATAGTCCAACAGGTTTAATTGGAAGCACACTAGCTTTCGGAGCGACGCTCTTTCATCACGTGATGAAGGATCGTCGCTCCGAAAGCTAGTGTGCGTCCAATTAAACCTGTTGGACTATAACCTGGTGTTGTGTGATTTTTAACTTTGTACACTCTCTTGTGAGTATTGATAATACATATATCTCAGCACAAGGCCCAGCAATCACTTCTCTAGTTTCCCACAGAGTTCTGGGGTACACCTGACCAGGTCCTGGGGATTTATCCATCTTTACCTGTTTCAAGACATCCAGCACTTCCTCCTCTGTAATTATGGACATTTTTCAAGATGTCACCATCTATTTCCCTACATTCTATACCTTCCATGTTCTTTTCCACAGTAAATACTGATGCAAATTATTCATTTAGTAGCTCCCTCATTTCCTGCAGTTCCACACAAAGGCCGCCTTGTTGATCTTTGAGGGCCCCTATTTTCTAGCTCGTTACCTTTTTGTCCTTAATGTATTTGTAAAAACCCTTTGGATTCTCCTTAACTTTATTTGCCAAAGCTATCACATGTCCCCTTTTTGCCTTACTGATTTCCCTCTGAAGTATACTCCTACTTCCTTTGTACTCTTCTAAGGATTCACTCGATCTATCCTGTCTATACCCTGCATATGCTTCCTTCTTTTTCTTAACCAAACCCTCAATTTCTTTAGTCATTCAGCATTCCCTATACCTACCAGCCTTTCCTTTCACCTTAACAGGAATATACTGTCTTTGGACTCTCGTTATCTCATTTCTGAAGGCTTTCCATTTCCAGCCGTCCCTTTACCTGCGAACATCTGCCCCCAATCAGCTTTTGAAAGTTCTTGCCTAATACCATCAAAATTGGCCTTCCTCCAATTTAGAACTTCAACCCTCCAAACATTTCTTATTCTTGAACTGATCCAAATGTCTTTTACAAGCTATAACTGTACCTGCACCACCAATTTCTCTGAAAGTTCATTTTGTGCACGAGCCATTCTCTGTGTAAAAAAAGTTGTCCCTCATGTCCTTTTCAAATCTTTCTCTTCTCACCTAAAACGTATGCCGCCGAGTCTTGAAATCCCACAGCCTAGGGAAAAGGCACCTGACATTCACCTTATCTATACCCCTCGTGATTGTGTACTCTCCATCAGGTCACCCTTCAGCCCCCGATGCTTCAGTGGAAAAAAAGTGCAAGTGAAAACGTATCCTCCATGGCCATTTTACGGTATGGCTCCAGTCAGACCCCAAGTGGGATCCTGAGATTTGTGACAGTTCAATTCTGCAACTTGTTCCAACTCTGGCCTGCTACAGTGTTCCAGTGAAGCTCGGTTGTTTGACCGGGCACTTTAAATTTTGTGAACTCGACATTCAGTTCAACACTGAGATAATTGTCCTCGCTTTGTTCCTTTTTTTTGTTGGTTCCGATTTTTCTCACGTTTCCTCCTTAATCTCTTTGCTATGCATTAAGGTGGCTGATATTCTGCCATTCATAACTCATGCAATCACATCTGTTTTTTTTTCTTCACTTGCCCTATTACCATTCCCTTTGGCTTTGTACTACGAAAACTTTTGTCATTTAATCTATCCTATCCTCCACCCTCCCACAGGTGTTTCACTTATATAAAAAAAAACTGCCCCTCCCTTTTACTTTCTGAAAACCAATTACATTTTTAACGTTTCTCATTTCCATTGAAAAGAGTCACAGGCCTGAAATGTCAGTTCAGTTTCTGGCTCTACACATGCTGCAGGACCTACTGATAATTTCCAGTATTTTATATTTTATTCCAATCCATTGTTGGGTTTTATAAATAATTTATATCCTAACAAACAAAAACTTAGCAAGACGTCTTTCTACTCTTTAAAAAGATTTATATGAGATTACGAATCTAACTTTGCAGCTACGACTGAATATTTTCTCATAGGTCATTCTGCTTATGTAAACCATTCAAGCATCTCCCCCTCTCCTTGTCTTTTCAGTATTTACCCTGAAGAACTAAAAAAAAGTTACATCAATTGAATTTGTATTGAATTAATTTATTGTCATGTGTACCTAGGCACAGTGAAAAGCTTTGTCAGGTGAGCAATGCAGGCAGAACACAGAGTTAAATACCATAGATAAGTAAATAATAGGTAAACAGCGGCAAAATCCAAAACACAGGTATAGGTGAATGCTTAGAGTTTGTGAGTCCGTTCACTATTCTAACAACAATAGGGTTGAAACTGTTTCGAAACCGGCTGGTGCATGTGTTCAGGCTTCTGTACCTTCTCCCCGATGGTAGAGGTTGTCGAAAAGCATTGCTAGGGTGGGATGGATCTTTGAGAATATTGGCGGCCTTTCTTTGATAGTGGGCCTGGTAGATGGATTCTACAGATGGGAGGTTGGCCTTTGTGATTGTCCAGGCCGAGTTCACCACTCTCTGTAACCACTCTCTCACCACTCTCATGCCAGAAATATGAACATGTTAAGTAAGTCAAAATTACATGAAGTGCCAACATATAATGTCAAGGAAGCAAGGAGTCACTGCATGAATTACATGACCAAAGCAGGGTAAAATCGGGTAAAGTGTAATGAAAGTGGATCAAAGTCACTGATTGCATACAAATACAGTACGTTAAAATATTTTATAGATAAGGTAAATAGTCAACAGCTTTTCCCCATAGTAAAGCACTCTAAAACTAAAGGGCAGAGGTTTAAGATGAGAGGGGAGAGATACAAAAGGGTCCAGGACGGGCAACCTTTTCACACAGAGGGTGGTGTGTGTTGGGAATGGGCTGCCAGAGATAGTGGTGGAAGCAAACATAATATTGTCATTTAAGAAACGTTTAGTTAGATACATGGATGGGAGAGGTAGGGAGGGATATGGATGAAATGCAGACAAATGGGACTAGTTGAATTGTGAAAACTGGGCAAGTTGGGTGAAACCACCTGTTTCCACACTGTAGACCTCTTGTGACTCTGTGTACAGATTAGGTAGATTCGCCATGCTAAATTACCTCTCGTGTCCAGGAATGCATCGTTTTGGAGAATTAGCCATGGGAAATGTAGAGGCTATAGGTGGGGGTGTGGGTGCGGGTGGGATGCTATTTGGAATACTGGTGTGGACTCGATGGGCCGAGTGGTCTCCTTCCACACTGTAAGAATTCCATAATCTACGATTTCTCAAATGACGATAAAGTAAAATTGAAACACCAGCCATACAGCAGTATAGTTGTTAGACATCAGCTGGAGTATTGCTTTTTGCTGCCACATTTTTGGAAGAGTGTGGATACATTGGAGAAATGCAGAAGTGGTTTTTGAGAATGATCCCAGAATGAGGAGATTCAATTATGACAATAGTTTGAATAACTCGGGACTGTTTTTCTGGGAGAGAAGGTGTCTCAGAAGTGATCTGATAGCGGTTTTCAAAATTATAAGTGGGTCGAATACATTAGATCGGGGGGAAACTTCTGAACTGAGTTTGAAGAAGGATCACTGTACCCGAAACATTAACTGCTTTTCTCTCTGTAGTTGCTGCCAGACTTGCTGCGTTTCTCCAGCAATTTTCTGGTTTTTTGTCAGAGTTTCAGGATCCACAGCTCTTTTTTTATTTTCAGGAGCAACTGTTCCTATTTATAAAAGGAATAACAAACATGAGGGCATGGATCTAAAGTGATGTGTGAAAGAAGAGAAACTTTGGTCAGTGCAGAAGCAGACCATTCAGCCCATCCAGGCCACACTAACCCTCTGAAGAACATCCCAGACAGACCCACCAACCCCTATCCTATCACCCTGAATGGTTCATCCACCTTGCCTGCACAACCTTGGGCACTGTGGGTAATTCAGCATGGCCACTTCACCTAACCTGCATACCTTTGGACTATGGGAGGAAACTCACACAGACACAAGGAGAATGTGCAAACTCCACACAGACAGTCACCCATGGGTGGAATTGAACCTGGGTCCCTGGCACTGCGTGGCAGTAGTGCTAACCACTGGCTTACTGTGCCATCCTAGAAACAGCTGTATTGCCATCTGAACTAGATTGACTAGCAAAATACAGGCAGGGATCAAACCCAAGACTTTCCTGCTCTACTTTGCACAAAGACTCCCAGTATTACCTTTTTTTTGTACAAATTTTGAAATGATCTTAAAATAGCCATAATATGAATCCCTTACATATGCATGAAAAAGTACCATTTAATGTATGTTAGGATATACCGTAGTTCGGCTACAGAACAGCCTGGAAATTCAGACTACTTTCTCTAGCAACATACCTTTCCATACCCTAAAAGCATGTAATGTGCTGGAGTCACATCAGTCATCTCATCAGACATTAGTATTCTAATGTCACTATGTCAAATGGTCCATTCATGTAAAACAAGCAAGAATACTAGATGCACTTTAAATGCTTAATGCATGCATATTTTTGTGATGCTAATTTAGTATTATGTATTTTTTAAAATGTCAATTTTAAGGACATGGATGAAGAGGAGCAACACTGTCACCAGTCTGAACAATTTGTGAGATGCAGCTGTATCATCATCGGTACTAAAATCTCCTTCTATAAAGAAAAATGTCCTTCTTCTCTTCTTCTCATTACTGTCAGTCACACAACTCAAAGAAGCATTGTGTTATATTCTAAAGGTGTTGTAACCAAATTGTTTAAAATGATGATTTCTCCATTTCAAGTTTAAAGTCGACGAGTAATTCCTTCTATGGCATACATTTATCCAAAAGGTCATATTTGTAGACAAAGTGCCTTTAGAAAAATAAGTGGAAACCTCTTGTCTCGATTATTTTAGGCATACTTTTGTTTGGACACATGGGTTATCTTTGGCAGATTAGAGACCGGGAGTATCTCATGGAAAACGTTTGCTATAGGAAGGAAACATGGTCATGATTGTTCTAAAGGCTCACACAGCCAAAGTCATGTAGGAGAGAACGAGAGTGGTCCAGTGAATAAACCCATTGCAAACACTGATCTACTTGCCCAGAAACAATTAAACCCAGCATGGCTCCCTCAGTTACTTCAGTTCCAAGCAGGATACCCAAGTTGTCAAGCACCTGGATGAGGAGTGATGAACTGATTCGTCTCCTTTATTCACACATCCCCATAGCTGTTTTCAACAATGGGACTTCACAAAAGTCCTCCTCCCTTGAGGAAACTTTTTTTCTCAGAGCAAGTGAACTTCTGCTTTAAGAAGGAATCAATTGAAATAGACTTTTTTGAGTGAATAAAAAGCGAGTTTATTAAACACAAGAAGAAATAGTAAGACAACATACATATATACAGATTAGAAAAAAAGGTAAACGATAGACAAACCAGTCTCTGGGTCATTCGTGAAGAGTAGATAATAGCACTTTGATAGTTAAGCGACTGATTTGAGGATTCTTGGTTTCGCAGATTGGTTGAAATTATTTTGATCTGCTTCCTTTTCAATGACTTGCTGTTAAATTACAAAAGCTGCAATGGAAAAGGTGACGAGTGGTTTGACATTCACAGCACAGTGGCCCTCAAACAGGGTGGCACGGTGGCTCAGAGGTTAGCAATGCTGCCCCACAGAGTCCAGGACCCGGGATTGATTTCAGCCTTGGGTGACTGTCTGTGTGGAGTTTGCACATTCTTCCTGTGTCCCCGGTGCTCTGGTTTTCTCCTACAGTCCAAAGATGTGCAGGTTAGGTGGATTGGCCATGCTGAAATTGCCCATAGTGTTCAGGCATGTATAGGCTAGATGGATTAGCCATGGGAAATGTGAGGTATGTGGTGGGCCTGGGTTTGGGTGGGATGCTCTTTGGAGGGTCAGTATGGAATCAAATGACTTTCTTTCACACTGTAAGGGTTCTATGATTGTATGAAACCCAGGCCAGTACACATAAGTACCTTAGCCCACTGACACATATTAGCACCTCAGCTAACAAGCACACCTTATTCCACTAATTTACATAGACCAGAGTTGAACTGGTTTTAACTTCAGTTCTTGTGTTTTTCTGAAGAGAGCAGACACAACACATCTCTCACCCAGATTGGTATCTTTTCTCCCATCATGTTCTCAATCTGAGATAACTCCTCGGAGATTACAGATCAGTTTGAGGTGCATTTTGCCCTTTTAAATCCATTCAATTTTCAACAAAAAAAAAACCCATATGTTAAATTAAAAGATCAATGTGTCTGTAGGTGGTCAGGGGTTATGATCTATTGTCCTAGGGTAAAAACAATGACTGCAGATGCTGGAAACCAGAGTCTAGAATAGAGTGGGACTGGAAAAGCACAGCAGTTCAGGTAGCATCCGAGGAGCAGGAAATCGACGTTTCGGGCAAAAGCCCATGCCAGCTGAAAGTTCCAGATTGAAGTGTCTACATTTGAAATTGGTTATAGTTATTCAGAAAATCTCTCAAACTACATACATTCATGGAGCATTGCCAAATTTTCACTCTGAAAGCATTTTGACACTTTGGGTTGGTGCAGAATACATAGACAATATGCATAACATTAAAGAATAGCAACTAAAAGCATTAATTATAAATATTTTCTAAAACAATTTGTTACGATGTTGCTAACAGTAAGCATTCTGTTAATGTGAGTTAGTCTAAATATGAAGTGTTTCAAGCTGGTGCAGCCTAAGGAGCTTTTTTGAGTATGTCACTCATTTTGAGCAATTGCTTTGTAGCAATGCATTGTCACTTTCCAACTAAACACAGGTGATAAGTGGATGATAGAGATGACTTTTTGTCAAATTACTATTATTTTAAATTCACATTGTTCTTTCAGATTCAACAAATCTTGTTTTTACTTAATTATGCTTTATTTTCAGACACAGTTCACAGTCAAACAAAAATATTTGATGGAATTACTGACAGGTGTACTAAAACCGTGATGTAATTTTAGCTTTCAGAATGAATTATAACACTACACTGGTGATTCACATTGTACCAAAATAAACACCTTCTGAGTTTGACTGGCCTGCCTCTGCTAAGATCAAATCGTAGCAAGTTCTGATGATCTTTATTTGTCCAAGATGTGCAGGTTAGGTGGATTGACCATGCTAAATTGCCCACAGTGTCCACAGATGTGCAGGCTAGATGGATTAGCCATGGGAAATGCAGGATTATGGGGATAGGGTTGGGGGTGGGTGGGTCTGGATAGGGATGGTCTTTGGACTGTCGGTGTGGACTCGATTGCCTGCTTTCACACTGTAAGG
The DNA here is from genome assembly GCF_004010195.1 of Chiloscyllium plagiosum. Taxonomy (NCBI): domain Eukaryota; kingdom Metazoa; phylum Chordata; class Chondrichthyes; order Orectolobiformes; family Hemiscylliidae; genus Chiloscyllium; species Chiloscyllium plagiosum. Next base: position 12,987,070 of record NC_057712.1, on the reverse strand, counting down.
ATTCTATGATTAACTCCACTTTTTCTCCACAGTTACTGTCAGACCTTCTGAGTTTCTCACGCAATTTCAGTTTTTGTTTGTTTTCACTCCGAAAGCTAGTGCTTCCAAATAAACCTGTCTGGCTATAACCTAGTGTTGTGTGATTTTTAACTTAATCTTTGTTGTCTTTTCTGTACTTCCTCCAAAGTCTGGGCATTATTGCTGTGATATCTTTTACCAGCATTGCACATGGTCCTCAAATGGGACGATGTTAATGTCCTGATGCCTGCTTTGCCACAATTAGTATCAATACTTTCTAACTTGATATGCCCCTCTGATGGTACCAGTAACATTTATACTGATGTCAGGCTGTTTCAGGAAATAGCCTTCTTTAATAAGCATATCTGGGGGCCCTTCCATGGATACAAGTCTGACTGCCAATTTTAGTTGAAACTGTTTTGTGCATACTCTGGCAGTTCTATAGTCAATACATCACAAGAGGCTCTTGCAAATAATTACTGTGGTATTCACAGGAGCATGAATGCTCCTTGGGCATCATCAAAAATAAATTAGATTGCTGCAGCCCCATTTAACCTCCAAATCATCCACTCACACCGCCACCTTGCTGACTACAGCTACTTTGCGATCAGACAGATTGACGTTGACCAGTTTTAATCCAATCTGGATCCCCCCAATTCACATTCTGCAGCTTGTTGTCCTGATGCAATGTAAGCCAGACTGTTGGAATTCTAGGGTCTCCTCAGCGAGAGTGCAGGTAATGGACCACATACTTGATCTTGAAAATATAAAAGGTACAGTCTCAATGCAGGTCCTGCGTTTCGTAAGAATTGCTTAAACAAAAAAAATGTTTTTGTTCAAGCTTTTCATCTTGCAATCAATGGGATATCCACAAGAATGCCAATGTAAGTAACTATATCAGATAAGAGGAAGCTGATTAGTTGACAAGTGGACTCTGATCAAGGCATAATACAGTCATAGAGATGTACAGCATGGAAACAGACCCTTCGATCCAACCCATCCATGCCGACCAGATATCCCAACCCAATCTAGTCCCACCTGCCAGCACCCGGCCCATATCCCTCCAAACCCTTCCTATTCATTTACCTATCCAGATGCCTTTTAAATGTTGCAATTGTACCAGCCTCCAACACCTCCTCTGGCAGCTCATTCCATACACGTACCAGCCTCTGCTTGAAAAAGTTGCCCCCGTGGTCTCTTTTATATCATTCCCCTCTCACCCTAAACCTATGGCCTCTAGTTCTGGACTCCCCCACCCCAGGGAAAAGGCCTTGTCTATTTATTCTATCCGTACCCTTCATGATTTTTATAAACCTCTATAGGGTCACCCCTCAGCCTCCAACATTCCAGGTAAAACAGCCCATTTCCTTGAAGAATGGCCCAGAGAATGGTTATCGCCAATTTTGTTAAGGTTATAACAGATGCAAGGTGTGGATATGTTCTTTCTGTTTGCCGGTAAGGATCATAATGGCGATACCATTAATAACCAAGTAAGCAGTAAAACCGCAAGATGGCAGTTTTTAAAATTGTGTTTATATATTCACTATGGAATTAAAAATTGATATCAGCAAAGGTTAGCTGAAGATATTGAATTATTCTAAAAGGTCTTCTTTGTTCATAGAAGATGATCTGTTATCCTTCCATAATCTGGTTTGGTTTGACCCACGTCACCAGGATAGATTCTTAACTACGTCTATCATGGCTAAACAATTTGCTCTGTTGTATCCAACTGGAGGAGGTTCATCACAATCATATTGTGAAGATGACCAGGATTGGGAAATAAATACTAACCTTGCTACTAATGCCTCTGCGCTGAAAGATAATCCAAGCAAAATCCACTAATGCTAAATTGCACAAAGGGAGAGGAGGTTGTGTGGTAGGCACAGTGATGGCATCGATACCTCAGGGTCAGAATCTCCAGGGATGAGTCCCATGCTCAGTCTTTGGCCAAGAAACCTGCTTTGTCAGCATGCAAATCATTCCAATGGTCCTGATGGCTGGTGGATAAGAGCAGGAAAATCTTCTGGCAGAACGTAATGAAAAATTGGTAATGACCTCCTAGCTAGCCACTGTGCAGAAGGTAAAGACAAACTACTGCAGTACTTTGCCTATAAATGTGGACCAATCCAGTAGAAATTCACTGCCTAAGCCTTAAGAAAATGAGAATAAATGAAAGGATAGATCAGTGTTAGGGAAATGATCAAAGAACATTTGAAAAAATGTCCGCTAAATACTGTCCATGTGCAAAAAATCGATCACATGCAAAGTGAATGTAGAACTAAGTTTTTCAATTTGATTATCTGGAATATTCCTAGATATCAAAGAATAAATAGTGATCAAAAGTCAACAAATTGGAGGTATAGTGTACAGCGAATGTTACCTCAGATTACAACGGGATCTTGATCAGATGGGCTAATCGGCTGAGGAGTGGCAGATGGAGTTTAATTTAGATAAATGTGAGGTGCTGCATTTTGGGAAAGCAAATCTTAGCAGGACTTATACACTTAATGGTAAGGTCCTAGGGAGTGTTGCTGAACAAAAAGACCTTGGAGTGCAGGTTCATAGCTCCTTGAAAGTAGAGTCGCAGGGAGATAGGATAGTGAAGAAGGCATTTGGTATGCTTTCCTTTATTGGTCAGGGTATTGAGTACAGGAGTTGGGAAGTCATGTTGCAGCTGTACAGGACATTGGTTAGGCCACTGTTGGAATATTGGTCTCCTTCCTATCGGAGAGATGTTGTGAAACTTTAAAGGGTTCAGAAAAGATTTAAAAGCATGTTGCCAGGTTTGGAGGATTTGAGCTAGGGAGAGGCTAAATAGACTAGGGCTGCTTTCTTTGGAGCGTCGGAGGCTGAGGGGTGACCTTATGGAGGTTTATAAAATCATGAGGGGCATTGATAGGATAAATAGGCAAAGTCTTTTCCCAGGGGTGGGGGAGTCCAGAACTAGAGGGCATAGGTTTAGGGTGAGAGGGGAAAGATATAAAAGAGACGTCAGGGGCAACTTTTTCACACAAAGAGTGTGTGCAATGGGCTACCAAAGGAAGTGGTGGAGGCTAGTACAATTGCAACATTTAAAAGGCATCTGGATGGGTATATGAGTAGGAAGGGTTTAGAAGGATATGGGCCAGGTGCTGGCAGGTTGGACGAGATTGGGTTGGGATATCTGGTCAGCATGGATGTGTTGGACTGAAGGGTCTGTTTCCATGCTGTACATTTCTATGACTCTAAATGCTGACTCTTCCAAACACAGTTGACTTATTGCTGACAACAGCACCTTTTGCCAGCCAAACCATTCATTGGCTCATTGTGAAAGTGCAAGTATCTCTATTGGTACTGACTCAAGTCCTTCACTATATCAGATTGTCCTCACTCCAGGCACAGTGACAGGTGGGGAGTTTGACTGGGACGGTAAACCTCTCACACTTTAACACAGCTCAGGCTCAGACAGGACAGAAAGCTTCCTTGAAGCGGAAGATAATGTTCGATCATCAGGGGCAACTGTATAAAGCAGATGGGACTTTTAACAAAAGTCAAATGGTCAGGCTGATCTGATAACTGAGTTGCCTGAAGCAATGTGTAGCCAAGGCAAACTGTCCAGGACCAATCTAATTTTAAGCTCTGATCTTTGAGCTGATGTCATCAATTCTGAGAAAACAGAAATCGATGCAGCTGCTAATCTGCTAAAAGATCTGACACAAATTAACTCATCATTCAACCCTGTCATTGCATGGGTTCATCCATTCATGATTTCACTGTTCTTGCTTTACTTCCGCAAGGTTAGAGAGCTGATATGGTATAACTCGAACTGGGTCCTACTCGCGCTTCAAGACACACTGCTCTTTTTGAATCACTGATGACTTAAATCTATAAAGGGCATTTCAAACTCCCCTGAGGTAACTCTGTTGATTAGACAGAGGCTACTTTATTATTAAGTGTCATCAGAAGGACACTGTCAAGGCCTTGAAGAAACCCACATGATTTATGCTGTTAATTAATTTGACATTTTTCAAAGGTAGAATTTATATATTTATTCAATAAGTATTAATTAAAATTCCACAAGCAAGGTGGCATTCTTTCCATATGCTATCACACAAAAGGGCAGCTCAGAGGCTCAGTGGTTAGCACTGCTGCCTCACAACACCGGAGTCCCAGGTTCGATTCCAGCCTCGGGTGACTGTCTGTGTGGAGTTTGCACATTCTCCCTGTGTCTGCGTGGGTTTCCTCCCCCAGTCCAAAGATATGCAGGTCAGGTGAATTGGCCATGGTAAATTGCCCGTAGTGTTAGGTGCATTAGTCAGAAGGATATGGGTCTGGGTAGGTTACTCTTCAGATGGTTGGGCCTACTGTAGGGAATCTAATCTAAATTACCCATAGTGTTCAGGCTTGTGTAGGTTAGGTGCATTAGTCAGGAGTAAATGTTGAGTAGTAGGGGAAGGGATCTGGGTGAGTTACTCTTCGGAATGTCGATGTGGACTCTCTGAAGAGTGATGGCCTGTTACGATACTGTAGGGATTCTGTGAAAAGGAATTCTTTTTTTTTCCAAATGTGTTTGCAGAAAATTTTACACTTACTTTCCTGCTTAGGCATTACTACATCTTCTAGTCAATAGTCTATAAGAAATGGTAGGCAGGCTTTGATGGCTTTTCATCTCCAATTGATCGTAAGGCCAAGGTCCCGAAGACAAGCAGGAAACCACCAGAGCAAAGGAAAGGCAAGATAGTAAGAAATCACCAAACCTACATTTGAATAATTGGAAAGTGTTAGAGGAGGAAAAAACTACAGGAGATTAGAAGTTCTATAGGTTTGAGGGGTCATGAATGGATAGGTTGGAGAAGAAGGTACTCTGATTTAAACATAGTGAAAATGCAGGGACTAAGGACTATCCATTGATGCTATCTTAAGATATTTTATTGATCACAACTGTTCATTCTCAATAGGAGGGAATATAATTTCCTTCGATCACACTGTGCTCTGATTAGGAAGACAACGTGAATGCAGAGAAAGAAAACCAGAAGTAATCTATCCACAGAAACACCATAACCTCCAGGATGTCTGCAAGGTAGATGTCACCTTGACAAATATTCTCTCTAAGCTGTGTGCAGTTGCTACAAGGTTCGACATGTGATGATTGGTGTCAACACACCAAACATGATATTGACCTGTAGTTTGGAAAATCACTGCCACGTGTAGATTTTGGAGGACCACACAGCCAGCAAAAGACTAAAGAGAACATTAATCTCGATACAGTAAACTATTATTGTTCCTTCATCACCATTGGCTCACAATACAGCAACTCCCTGCACCGGAGCACCTTAACGGCTTGGACTATAAATGTTCAAGCAGAAGGAGCATTTTCCTGAGGACAAATACAAAAGGGCAATTTTTTTCACAATTGTGCATTCTCTTATGAAAATTCCATGTGATGTAAATAGAGTCATAGAGTCATAAAGATGTACAGCATGGAAACAGACCCTTCGGTCCAACCTGTCCATGCCAACCAGATATCCCAACCCAATCTAGTCCCACCTGCCAAACCCTTCCTATTCATATACATATCCAAATGCCTCTTAAATGTTGCAATTGTACCAACCTCCACCACATCCTCTGGCAGCTCATTCCATACACGTACCAGCCTCTGCGTGAAAAAGCTCCCCTTAGGTCTCTTTTATATCATTCCCCTCTCACCCTAAACCTATACCCTCTAGTTCTGGACTCCCTGGCCCCAGGCAAAAGACTTTGCCTATTTATCCTATCCATGCCCCTCATAATTTTGTAAACCTCTATAAGGTCACCCCTCAGCCTCCGATGCTCTAAGGAAAACAGCCCCAGTCTGATCAGCCTCTCCCTTTAGCTCAAATCCTCCAACCCTGGCAACAGCTATGTAAATCTTTTCTGAGCCCTTTCAAGCTTCACAACATCTTTTGATAGGAAGGAGACCAGAATTGCACGCAATATTCCAACAGTGGCCTAACCAATGTCCTGTACAGTCGCAACATGACCTCCCAACTCCTGTACTCAATACTCTGACCAATAAAGGAAAGCATACCAAACGCCTTCTTCACTATCCTATCTAGCTGCGACTCCACTTTCCAAGGAGTATGAACTTGCGCTCCAAGATCTCTTTGTTCAGCAACACTCCCTAGGGCCTTACCATTAAGTGTATAAGTCCTGCTAAGATTTGCTTTCCCAAAATGCAGCACCTTGCATTTATCTGAATTAAACTCCATCTGCCACTTCTCAGCCCATTGGCCCATCTGGTCAAGATCCTGTTGTAATCTGAGGTAACC
>NC_057712.1:12978657-12979023 GCF_004010195.1 Chiloscyllium plagiosum | reverse complement strand
GCCACTCCCCCTTCTCTCTTGCCTCCCTTTCTATCCTTCCTGTAGCATTTGTATCCTGGAACATTAAGCTGCCAGTCCTGCCCATCCCTGAGCCATGTTTCTGTAATTGCTATGATATCCCAGTCCCATGTTCCTAACCATGCCCTGAGTTCATCTGCCTTCCCTGTTAGGCCCCTTGCATTGAAATAAATGCAGTTTAATTTATTAGTCCTACCTTGTCCCTGCCTGCCTTGACTGTTTGACTCACTTCTGTTCTCAGCAGTACCTGTCTCAGATCGATCTCTTTCCTCACTATCTCCCTGGGTCCCACCCCCCCACCTTACTAGCTTAAATCCTCCCAAGCAGTTCTAGCAAATTTCCCTGACA
>NC_057712.1:12974940-12978546 GCF_004010195.1 Chiloscyllium plagiosum | reverse complement strand
ATGTGAATCCTTCTCCCATACACCAGCTCCTCAGCCATGCATTCATCTGCTCTGTCCTCCTATTCCTGCCCTCACTAGCGCGTAGCACTGGAAGTAATCCAGATATTACTACTCTTGAGGACCTACTTTTTAAATTTCTACCTAACTCTCTGTAATCTCCCTTCAGAGTCTCAACCTTTTCCCTCCCAATGTTGTTGGTTCCAATGTGGACAATGACCTCCTTCTGGCCCCTTTCTCCCGTGAGAACATTCTGCACCTTCTCTGAGACATCCTTGATCCTGGCACCAGGGAAACAACACACCATTCTGCTTTTTCTCTGCTGCCCACAGAAACGTTTGTCTGTACCTCGGAATACAGAATCCTCTAACACAATTGATCTTTTGGAAGCCGACGTACCCCTTGTTGCATTACAGCCAGTCTCAATACCAGAAACTTGGCTGTTTGTGCTACGTTCCCCTGAGAATCCATCACCCCCTACATTTTCCAAAACAGCATACCTGTTTGAAATGGGTATATCCATAAAAGACTCCTGCTCTAGCTGCCTAACTCTCTCACCCTTCCTGGAGTTTACCCATCTCGTGACTGTGTCTGAGACTTTCCCCCCTTCCTATAACTGCCATCCATCACACACTGTTGCTGTTGCAAATTCCTCAACGCTTCTATTTGTCTCTCCAACCGATCCATTCGACCTGATAAGATACCAATCCAACAGCATTTGAGGCAGATATAATCCGCAGTAACCCTTCAACTCTCTTTAAACTCTCACATCTGACAAGAAGTACATATCACTGCAAAGGCCATTTTTGCTCCTTCACAATCTACAAACCCAGAAAATAACACCGCCTTATTCCTCTACAAACACTGGCCCAGGTTAAATTAATAACTACGGCTTATTTTTTTGAGTTTAATCAAGAGACTTATCTCCAAAAACATATAATCAAGAAAGAATCCACTATACTCACTACTGCAGACTTTCTCTTGGACAGACTTAAAACAACAATTAACTTATCTGATTCTGTGCTGTGAACTTCGCCCAACAGTTCCTCCAAGATTACTTGTGAATTTCACTGTTTGTTAATTTTCCCAGATGCACTCCGATGTCCAGCGATACACAAATTCAAACAGCAAAGGCGATAACTCTGCAGGTTTTTTCTCTCTCCTGCACTGTCCTCATCATGTGCTTCCTTTGTCTGTTCTTCTCCCTTTTAAACTGCTGTTGTTTTGACTTTTTTTTTCCAAAGTTCCAAAAACAATGCAATAGCATATAAAACAGTAATTGCTGCTCCTGGAATTCGAGGAAATCACCTCCAACACCTAAAATACCTCAAAAAAAAGGAGCAGCTCTTACAGCCAGAAATTTTTCCTGTCCTCCATCTTGGATTACCCAGAATCCTTGTTTGACCTGTTATTAGGATAGCGTTTGTTTGACCCAGGATGCCACATTAGGATTTCTGAAAATACAGCAGGCTATAATTTGAGGAGTATTTCTAGGTAGTGGCAACAGAAAGTCCACAGTTAATTTTTCCTAGCCTTGCCATGTTGTATTCCACTGAGTGCAGGGCAACAAACTTATTGATTATTAAAATTGTATTGGTTATTTAATCCAAAGGCATGAGCATTCTCCTAGTTTGAGAAGCATTCTGATTGTCTTCCTCTGTTTCTTCTAAACAGTTAGCTTTAGAGGGATGGCAGTGAAGGCAGTGCAATGTTCCTCCTGCAACATGTATGAGGTGAGGGATGCCATCGAACTGCGCTGTATTCTTCTATGTTCTATGTTCTATGTTCTAATCAGGAGCACAGGGCCATTAGACCATAAGACAGAGGAGCAGAAATTAGGCCATTCAGCCCATCAAGTCTGCTCCACCATTCAATTGTGGTTGATAAGTTTCTCAACTCCATTCTCTCATTTCTCCCCCATAACCTTTGATCCTCTTGATACTCAAGAATCTAATAATAAGACCATCGGGCAATCCAACTTGTTGGGCAACCCAATGTGTTATTAATGACATCTCTCACTGAGATTGTGAATGAATACTCTTGAACAGCACGGGAGTAGTTATCTTCCTAGATACTTTCTCTCACATCTCGAAGTAACTCAAACAAGAAAACTCATCACTTTGGGATTATCCGCTCATTAGGATTCTAGAAAGGATCTCCCATATAGTTAAGCATGTAACGCTAGCTACAGTTTATGCATTATCAATTTGAAACTCTTGCTAAATAAACATTTAATGCTGTTAACTGTTCCCTGTGTTTGGAAAACGAATAGTGTAGGAATGCTTTGAGTGATAGTCTTTGACAGCACATTTTACGTACTGTACAATTTGATTTACTGGAGAAAAAAATTACTTACATTAATATACTGCCTTTCATTTCTATGAAATTTAGAATCAATGTAACCACCACTGTGATGTAGAAAAATCAGCAGCCAGTTTGCTCGCAGCAAGATGAAACAAGACGCAATATGACAATGATCAAATAATTTGTGTTTCTTATGCTGTTTGAGGGATAAATACTGGTTGGGGCAGTGGGATTAACTCCTCTGCCAAACAGTGTCATGGGATCTTTTGAATGCTCCTGAGAAGTCAGATAGGCCAACATTTAACACAAGCTGAAAGACAGTGTGTAGCACACCGCCATTAGTGCAGGGAGTGATCAGTCTTGAATTCATAACTTTGTAACGTAGAGGCAAGAATACTACCAATTGAGTTGTAACTGACCTAAGCCTATATCAGTGAAGTCAATGGAAATGAAATTCCTTAGAATGTAAAAAACAAAGTAGATTCCCTTACAAAGATAAACTTACACCACAAAAAGGGTATTCTTTGAAAAATTACTCAATGTTTCATTAGTTTCCAGTTCATTAGGAGGTGGAGTAGCAAACAACTCTTCCTAATTTGTAATGTTGCTCCATCTAGCAGTGCACTAGCTGCAGTGAGCAAGGCTACCAGGCAGAAATAAATAGCCTTTCAGAAAATGGACTCCAAAACCCATTGATCAAAGCTGAATTTAAGCATTGATGTTGTGTTGCACCTCATTGGGGTGGTATGCTGAAAATTAAAACCTGCTATTCTGAAGTTGACTCAAAAACTAAAAGCTTTTTAAATGTATGCAGAATTCCCTGTTTTACCAGCCTTTTAGACCCAGGTCAACATAAAGTACCTCATAGTTCGATACATAACAAGATTGACGATTTATGACAAATAATTGGACACTAACTACAGATAAACAGTTAAGAACAGTTGACTGATAACTCAACCAGTTGAAACTCTAAGTCATTTATAAACATTCCCTGTTGCGTGCGTGCGCGCGCACACACACATATACACACAGTCATACAGACAACACACACACGTGCACACACACACACACAGGCATACACACATATCCATACACACCCATACACACACAGTCCTACTTATACTCATACACACACACACTTATACTCATACACCCACATAAACACACACACACGCATACTCATACACACACACACACGCATACTCATACACACACACACACGCATACTCATACACACACACACGCACACTCATACACACACACACGCATACTCATACACACACACACACTCATACACACACACAC
>NC_057712.1:12956855-12974852 GCF_004010195.1 Chiloscyllium plagiosum | reverse complement strand
ACACACACACACACACACACACACACACACACACACACACACACACACACACACACACACACACACACACACACTCATACATACAGAGAGAGGAAAAAGAACGCGTGCACTCGGCAGAGGGGAAAGCCGGAAAGGTAGTTCAATGGACCTTTTGGCTTGTGAGGATATGCTTCTTCTTAATTTTTCTTCTCCTGATATTTCACTTGCTTGCAGAAATGACTGGGTGTTTGATTCACACTCAGAAACTCATTGAGATCTAGAACACAGAGAGCAGCCGTTCAGCCCGTTGTGGTCTGTGTTGGACAAAAAGAATCACTGAACTATTCTAACCCCATAATCCAACACTTGACCCATAGCCATGTATACCTTGGCATTGCCAAAATGCTTCTTAAATGTTATGATGATTTCTGCTTCTTACCACCCTTACAGGCATTGAGTTCCAGATTCCCATCGCCCGGTGGGAACAAAACATTTCTCCTCACATGCCCTATAAACCTTAAATCTATGTTCCTGATCAGTAATCCTCCTTCAACGGAGAAAGTTTCTTTCTTTCTACCCTGTCTAGGTTCAGAGAATCTCTACAGCATGTAAGCAGACCTTTTGGCCCATCGAGTCCACACCGACCCTCAGAAGAGAATCCCACCCAGACACCCCCCTACCCCATCCCCATAACTCTGCATTTCTTATGGCTAACCCACCAAGCCTGCACATCCTTGGACACTACGGGCAATTTAGCATGGCCAATCCGCCTAACCTGTACATCTTTCAATTGTTGGAGGAAACTGAAGCACCTGGAGGAAATGCACGCAGACACAGGGAGAATGTGTAAACGCCACACAGACAGTCATCTGGGGGCATTGTATGATTTATTATCTGCTCTCGTTATCTGTCCCGCCACTTTCTATAATCTGTACAATATATCACACAAATCTCTCTTTCCTTCCACCTTCTTTCAAATTGCATCGCTTATTTTATACTGTCTTTCAACATTCTTCATATTAAAGTCCATAATCTCAATCTTCTTTACATTGACCCTAATCTGTCACCAATTTGCCCACTTCACCAACTTGTCAACTTCCTTTTGTAGTTCTACTGTTCCCTCCAATCCTCCTACTACCACCAACCCCACCCATTTGTAATTCTTCCAGGTCACATGTTGTCTGAGAAGTTTGAAACTGTTTATATTAAATTTTGAGTGAAAGACGTTTTCCAATTAAAAGACAACGAAACGGGCATTATAGAAGGGACCCTGGCAATCTCTAGGGCAACTGTATTTTAACATCAGATGAGAGTAGGTTTCTGAGTGTGGTCTACGCCCCTGGCATTGTGCATTCTCAGGAGTTGTAGTTAACTTGTTTTACCTTGTAATAACTGATAAGATAATTAAACTTTTGGAGACAGATATTTAAGTTTGCATCATATCATAGGAAGTCACTCTCTGCGCAGCAAATTCTGAAGATGTTTTTCTGCTCAGCCTGAGGGCCTGCATTGCTCTCATGTTCAGATCCAATCAGTGTCTAATTTCAGAGATATGCACATAAACTGCACAAAATCAGAGAAGCTGAAGATTCTGAGGTGCAGTGAAGACATTGCTGACAACTGCTGTCCCAACAGACCTCTAACACAGATACCGGGCCGTCACACAGCAGTTACTCCTTCTGAGACATAGTAGTATCAGTTCACCAGATTAAGATCAGGTTGATCTCAGAAACTGTGGAAAAGTTGAGCTCCTAGAGCATAAAAAGATCATCCATCTGTTACTCTGTTCAGGCTGCCTTTGGTAGAAAACCCAGGCTTGTGACATGAAAATGTTAAAAGGCGATCTGATAGACCATACAAAAACTGAGAAACTCTGTGAGCATTTTGGGAATGAACGTTGGAAAACTGTTACAGACTCAGCTGTCATCCAGTAAATTTACTAATCATTGAATCATTGATGTTCACACAACACACTAGTGTAAATGGTTAACATTTAACTTCCCATCTTCAATCACAAATCACACACCTTCCGACAGCTTTATGAAAAGTTAATTTTCACTGAATTTAAAGTAACTGGAAACGAGTCCTCTCTGTGCAAGCATGCAGAGAACCAATGTTTACACAAATGTCTTGTGGCCAAAGGTGAAACCTATCTGGAAATGCAATTTTTTTTCTCTCAGTTTTCCTCCCTGTAATTAAGTTTTTAGCTAATCAGTTCCCCTGGTTGGTCCTTTTATTGTCATAAGAATGTGGGAAATGCATTGTGCTTGAAAACAAGTGCTTTGAGGTTCCAGTGTGTGCTGCTCTTGCTCTCAGTTTAGCCTCCTTTCTTCAGTTGATTACATGGAACTTCTTTCAAAAGCAGTTTGATTCTCACTGCCCTCGAAGTATGATTTATGGAACCTTGTAAAGGATCATGGTGTCATGTTCCTGGGATTGTGAAAAGGCACCTTGACTAGCGCCAATAATTTTCAGCAGAAATGGTTGCGTGGCTGACTTTGGTGGATAAAGAAATCATTAAATCCTTCAGGTGACATTTGTTCATGGATGTTTTCTTGCATCCAGAAAAGGAAGTCAACAATTTACTCCCACCTTTTACTATCCTGTTACTAAGCAGTACAGAATATGTTGCATTTTGTCACACACCATACAAAAGGGCAAGACGGAGTTTGGGTTTCATTAATATCCCTGACACTATAGAGAAGGCAAATGATTTATCAACACTTTTGTTATTACAGCCACCTCTCATGTTTTACTGCTAAACTGTGGTACGTGAGCAACAAATCATACTTGGCGACTGTAGAACTTCACAAGATTGACCGTACTGCTCCAATTCACTTATATTAGTTATAACACACATACAGTTGAATCACAAGTGAATTTTCATATGCCTTTTTAAAAACAAAACTTCAATGTCATCTCATTATTTTAGTAGAGGTCATTAGACTTTGAGTGACAGCACTATAAAAGAGGCAACATTCATTTATGCCCTGCTTCCTGCAAGAACTTGATTTCATATTTTCTAATTTCACCATTTTCTCTCAGCAGGGATGACCTGCCTCTCACCATTCACATCTAATCTGCATTTATATATCTCTCCACTATCATTAGTAATCCCTTCTCTTCTTTTCTGGCACCTTCACCATTTTTCCTCCTTCTTTGTCAATAAGGTAGCTGAGGATAGCTAACCAAACCCCATTATATATTAAAAGGAGATATAGATAGAAAACAGAGAACATAGAATATAACCGCACAGTACAAGCCCTTCGGCCCTCGTTGTTGCGCCGGCCTGTGAAACGAATCTAAAGCCTTCTATCTTACACTATTCCATTCTCATCCATATGGCTATCCAATGACCATTTAAATGCACTTAAAGTTGGCAAGTTTACTACTGTTGCAGGCAGTGCGTTCCACGCCCCCACTGCTCTCTGAGTAAAGAAACTACCTTTGACATCTGTCCTATGTCTATCACCCCTCAATTTGAAGTTATGTCCCTTTGTGCCAGCCATCATCATCGGAGGAAAAAGGCTCTCCCTGTCCATCCTATCTAACCCTCTGATTATCTTGTATGTCTCAATTAAGTCACCTCTCAACCTTCTTCTCTCTAACTAAAACAGCCTCAAATCCCTCAGCCTTTCCTTGTAAGACCTTCTCTCCATACCAGGCATCATCTTCTTTGAACTTTTCCAAAGCTTTTACATCCTTCCTACAATGCAGCGACCACAACTGTATGCAATACTCCAACTGCTGCCCCACCAGAATTTTGTACAGCTGCAACATGACCTCATGGTTCCAAAACTCAATCCCTCTACCAATAAAAGCTAACTCTGTATGCCTTCTTAACAACACTATCAACCTGGGTGGCAAATTTCAAGGATCTATACACCTGGACACTGAGATCTCTCTGCTCATCTACACTACCAAGAATCTTACCATTAGCCCAGTACTCTGCATTCCTGTTACTCCTTCCAACAGGGAATTATAGATTGGTTAGCCTGATATTGGCAATAGAGAAAATGCTAGAGTCTATTATAAAATATTTAATAGCAGTGCACTTGGAAAACAGTAACAGGATCAGACAGAGTCAGCGTGGAGTTACAAAAGGGAAGTTAAGCAGGAATTTTGAGAGAATGTAACAAATAGAGTTGATAGAAGGGAGCAAGTAGATGTGGTTTATTTGGACTGTCAGGTGGCTTCCGAAAAGGCCCCATATAAATATAAGGGATTAGCATGTAAACTGAAAGCACATGGGATTGGGGCTACTGTATTGACATGGATAGGGAACTGGTTGGCAAACAGGAAAGAAAGAGTAACTTGGTCTTTTGCAGAGTGGTAGCAGTGATTAGTGGGATGTTTCTGGGATCAATGCTTGTGCTCTAAGCGTTCACAATATATATTAATGATTTGGATTAGGGAACTAATTGTAATATCATCAAGCTTGTAGATGACACACAGCTGCCTGGGAGGATAAACTCTGAGGAAGATGCACAGACGGTTCAGGGTAATTTGGACAATTGGTGATAGATAATTAATGATGTGGATAAACGTGAGGTTTTCCAGTTTGGTAGACAAACCAGGAAGGAATATTATATAGATGGGAGGTGCAACAAAACCTGGGTGCCTTTGCAGACTAGTTGCTGAAAATAAGCAGGCAGTGGAGTGGGCAGTGAAAAAGGCATTCATACTGAGAGGATTTGAATACTGGAGCAGGGATATCTTGGAATTATTCAGGGATTGGTTCGGACACACTTGGAAGTATTATGTTCAGTTTGTGTCTCCTTATCTGGGGAAGTGTGTTCTGGCTATGGAAGGGAACGCAGCAAAAGTTGACAAGAATGATTCCTGGAATGAAATTCCATTGAATTGAATAGAATGAAAAATTGAGCAAAGTAGTTACCAATCTAATGTTATCCATTTCGCAGTGTAAGATAAATTCATCCCAGTTACATGTGTTTGATGTTGAATCTGCCAACAAACTAAATTCCAAGTGGTTTGTTTATATTTTAAAATATTTGTAAACAGATAGACATAAAATTATATTAATTACAAAAGAAAAAGAAGCCTATAAGTTCCTCAGAGTTATATTACTGTGCAACTCTGAGCTAAATTCCTCAGTTAAAACAACAGAAAGAACTTGAGGACAATTGGATCCTATCACACTCATTAATTATCAGGTTCTAAGGAAAGATAATTATGAGGACCACAATATTTAATTGAACTTCCTCTTGATTAATGAGACCCTTGATGACATCTTGCCAAACAACTGCTATAGGAGGTGGAGAAGTCGATGTTTTGGGTGTAACCCTTCTTCAGGACTGAAACATTGACTTCCCCACCTCCTGATGCTGCCTGGCTTGCAGTGTTCTTCCAGCCTCCTGCTTGTCTCCTTTGGATTCCAGGTGAAAGTGAGGACTGCAGATGCTGGAGATCAGAGTCAAGATTAGAGTGGTGCTGGAAAAGCACAGCAGGTCAGGCAGCATCCGAGGAGCAGGAAAATCGTCGTTTCGGGCAAAATATTCCTGATGAAGGGCTTTTGCACAAAACGTCGATTTTCCTGCTCCTCGGATGCTGCCAGTCCTGCTGCATGTTTCCTGCACCACTCTAATCTGTACTTTGGATTCCAGCATCTGCAGGTTTTTTTTTCTCTAAACAACTATTTTTGGATGTGATCTGAAAATCACTTTTCTTTGAATGATTGATTTAGAGAGAGAATGAATACAAACTCACCATAAATTCATATAAGCTTTTGTCGATCTCACATGTAAGTATGTTTATATTTCAAAGCCCAGCTTGCAGTGTGCGTTTTACGGTAAGCTCATGATGGGTAAACATTTACTCGTCTCTTCAATTTGTATGTAAGGCATCTCCTATCTTTGTTCATTTATTGCAACTGGAAGGCAAGCCAGAACTCTGATTATTAATTGCTATATTTGTTTAAAAAGCATGCTTTTCACAAAAAAAGCTCTGAAAATCAGTGGAGAAGTGATTGAACTAGAAATTACCCTTGCAACATCGCTTCTTCAGGTGCTAAGCAGTCTCTGGTCTCATAAGATGAGGAGGTAGCAGGTGCAATTCTCCACCAGATGAAGACTGCTTGTCATGCTGGTGAAAGTGGTGTCAGGAGGAACACACTGAGAACATGCAAAGGCTCAAGCAGTTTAATCACGTTAGGTTCCCAGTGCTGCTTGCAGTTTAGAATATTTCCATGCTCCATTCACCAGGTTCTAAACTTGCACAGCACAGTCTGGCACCAACTGGGAGGAAGGACCCTTCCCCAGCGATATTTAACAGCTGGTGATTTCTGTGAGGAATCTGCACGGAGCTGTAAAACAGTCTAAACACAAAAACCACACGGGCACAAGAAATCATCAAGATCCTCACGATATATATTTGACAGCCGGGATTGTTACAGTAATAGTATATTCTGAAATGGATGTCCAGATATGTCACCAATTGTTGCATGGTGCACAATTTCATCACCACGAGGGACAGGTCTTTACCACAATTTGGGCAGCAACATGTGCAGAAGGAGAATCAAAAGATGCGTATTGATATTTTTAATTGGTAATGGGTTGAAGGTTTGTTGGGAGAAGGCAGGAAAATGGGATGAGGAGCATAACAGCCATGGGTCGAGTGGCTGAGCAGACTCGATGGGCCGAATGGTCTACTTCTGCTCCTTTATCATATGAACTTATGGACTAATGATATCATGACTACTGAATGTCTCAAAGCACTTTTACAGCCAATGGTGTACGTTTTGAAGTTTAGTCACTCGTGTAATGTTCGAAATTCAGCAGACAATGTGTACTCAGCAAACTCCCCCAAAACAGTAATGTGACCAAGACAAAATAAACTGTTTTGTGATGTTGACTAAGAGTTAAATATTAATCAGGACAATGGTAATAATTCTCTTGCTCTTCTTTGATATAGTGCTGTGGCATCTTTTACATTCACTAGAGCAGATGCATAGGGGCCTCAGTTTAACATCTCATCAAACAACAGCACCTCCAACAGTGTATTTGAGTGCCAATGTTTTTGTACTCATGTCTTGAAGTGGGGCTTTAATCCTTACCCTTAAGATTCAGTCCAGAGTGCTATCAATTAAATATGATCCCAGCTGACACTAATTCTGAACAAGTCAGATCTCACTCTGAAGTCTGATTTATGAGATATTAACTTCTTTGTAAAACTATGGATTTCAGCTATTTAACATGTTCACAAGAATCTGCGGTGAACTTTTAAGACAGAGAATAAAAAGTGTAACATGAACATATTACAGTAGGCTGAAAGATTGACATTTTCATTATAAATACCAGAAGATGATTCAAGCTCATACTAAAAGGTTTTTATCCCAGCAATATCCTTTACAGTCAAAACCCCCAGCAACAATTTCCCACTCTCTCCACATCAAGGTTGTTTGGTGTAGCTGCAACCAGTTTTCTTTGTGTGAAAGTTTGTACATTCACTTGATACTGTACTTATACTCGTACCTCCCCCATTACACCGAAAAATAAACTGCAAACTAAACTCATTACTAAAGTAAACAGAGAACGCAACAGAAATTCAATAGGTCTGACAACATCTGTGGAGAGAGAAACAGAGTTAATATGACTGTTCTTCAGTTCTGAAGAAGAGTTGTACCAGCCTTGAAACATTAGTTCTGTTTCTCTCTTCAAAGAAGGTGATAGACCTGCTCAGTTTCTCCTGCCTTTTCAGACTGTCAGCATCCACAATAATTGGCCTTTATATAAACTCGTTATTATTTTAGCTCCAGATCAAACCAGAGTTCCATGACTTCACGTCAGCCCCAATGAAGAATAATCTCGACTCGAAATGTTAGCTTGCTGTCTCTCCATGGATGCTCCCTGACCCACTGTGATCTCCAGCATTTGTTGTTTTCAGTCATGAGTTCCATAAACTCTGTTTATAGCAGTATTATAGAATTTCTTTTTCAATGGTATAACACCTTGGCATCCTCTCTCTGGAATAACTATACTGCATGATTAAACCCCTTGATGATTTTTCTACGTTCCTGTGTCCCCATCCTTATAACAGTAAAGTTATTTTTCTACCTTTTTATAAAATGCCCTAACTCCCAATTTGTCACGTCAAATGTTGCAAAATCTATTCAAAACTCCATATAAATAAAAAAGCCGACAGAATTCTCAGTATCAAGACACCAAAAACAACTAAGAAATTAAACTAAAACTATGTCTTCCCCTCTTTTGACACAACATATCAAATATAAATTAAACTTAATGTTATGTATTGTTTCTGATACTATCAATAATTCACAGGTAACATGAGGGCAGAAGGAAGCAGAGAGGGAAGGGAGGAGAGGTAGGAAGAAATGTCTCTCTGAACTGCATAGGCTCTCAGAGATCAGGTTAGGGAGGAACAGTTCAAACCCCATAACAGCACACTGTCAGACCTCCCATCTTTATAATCCAAATCCACTCGCTTTATTCCTTTCATTTTGATGCACAGATTTCACAAGAAACATGAATACCAAATCCAGATCCTTTTTCAATGAAAACCAATCAATTAAATCATATAATTAACAAGTTACACAAAGAAGTAATAAAACAAGCCTTGTGTCAATCTGTTGTACCCACCTTGTGTCTGTCTTTACCTCATCTTGTAATGATAAGAAGTTCCACCCCACCTCCTCAGAAGTTACAAATTGGAAGCAGGAAGGTTGATGAGCTTTCATTACCGAAGGTCATTGATGTCAAGATGCATTGGGTTTGAGAATCCAGTCAGGAGTGTTTGAGGACTCTGGGACTATACTCGATATAGTTTAGAAGGATGGGGGGGGGGACCTGATTGAAAGGTACAGAATACTGAATAGTCAAGACTGAGTGGATGTTGGGAAGATGTTCCCAAAGCGAGAAAATGGGATCGTAAATCCTATTAGCCATGATTGCATGGAGTCGCAGAACTCAATGGGCCAAATGGCCTAATTTCTGCTCCTATATCGTAGGTACTTCTAGTATGAGCTGAAGTAGCCTTGTCCAGCTGACAATGTGATACTCGCAAGGACTCTGGCACAGCAATAGGGGGGAAAACATGTGGTCAATCTGAAAGGACAGAAACTGCCACTTGCAACAGAGTCAAGGCCACTGCCAAAGGATGGTGCTTCATTTATTACTGCTGAGTCAGCATCCAGCATCTAGGATGGCTGTGACAAATTGATGGACCCGGTTGTAATTAGCCCACTGAATGATCATCCCCTCTTCAACTGGCACACAGATTTCCATATTCCCAGCAGCCAACAGGGAGTGGTGAAAAATATCAAATATACTCAAGTCAAGGTCGATCTCATGTAATAGTCGACCCTCCCTCTTTTTGACCAAAAAAATCTGGAATTTTCCAGTTATCTTGTGTAAAATTTGACCCTAGATCTTCACAGATAACAGATCAACATCTTTTCCTTTATTTGTTTCGAGATCGATTGGGCTTCTCTAATGATACATGTTTTCAGACTGTGGCATGAATTTCAGTCCCTCAAAAGTGGCATCCGTGTAATAGTTTACCTCATGAATTTAACTTAAAATATAGTCTAAAAAATTTGACTTTAATGTGAGTACAGAGAGTAGTTGTTTTTGGGGGTTGGAGGAAAGTATATACTGGGGTTCCCTGGGAGTTAGTATTAGAACCACAGATTTTCTTGACCTCTATGAATAACATAGTCTTGGGTACACAGGATACAATTTCAAAGTTAGGAGATGACATAAAATTTGGAAGCATTGTGAATAGTGAGAAGGATAAATGTCAAGAAAATGTCAAGGATAAATGGTAAGAGAAAGTGAAGACTGCAGATGCTGGAAATCAGAGTCAAAAAGCCGACTAGTACAGCCTATCAGGCAACAGATGAAATTTACTGCAGAAGTGTACAGACTCTACAGCACAGAAAAAGGCCTTTTGTTCCATTGAATCGGTGCCAGTCAAATTCAAGCACTTAACTATTGTACCTGCACTTTCCAACACTTGGTCAATAGCCTTGTATACCTTGGCACCTCAAGTGTACAGCAAATTACTTGTTAAATGTTATACAAGTTTTTACCTCTACCACCCATATGGGCAGAGTTACAGATTCCACCACCCTCTGGGTGAAAATATTTTTCTTCATATCCTGCCCTTCATCTTAAATCTATGCCCCATCACATGGATCCCTTCACCACATTTGTTCCCCTCAATTTTGCACATCTCAGTCATATCTCCCTTCCCCGCATACCCCCACCCCTGTATTCTCTGCTGCAACACCAGTCTGTCCAATTTCTCTTCATAACTGAAACTCTCCGGCCCACGTTACATCTTGGTAAATCTCCTCTGCACTCTCTCCAGTGCAATCATATCCCTCCTCTAATGTGGATTTTAGAACTCCAGTTACAGCATAACTTCCCTGCTCTTAAAATCTTTGCCTTCACTAATAAAGGCAAATATCCCATAAGCCTTCTTAACCACTTTACGTACCTGTCCTGCACACCAAGGTCCCTCTGATCCTCAGTGCATCCCGGGCCCTCCTATTCATCATGTATTCCTTGCCTTGTTTGTTCAAAACCAGCACTGTACACATAGATTAAATATAGAGAAATTGCTCCGACGTGTAAAAGGATTGAGAATCAGAGGTCACTGATTCGTAGAATCCCTACAGTGTGGAAACAGGCCATTCGACTCATTGAATCAACGCCATTGCTCCGAACAGCATCCTATCCCTATCAAACCCCCTATCCCTGTAACCCTGCATTTCCCATGGCTATCCCACCTTGCTTATACATCTATGGACATTACAGGCAATTTAGCATAGTCAATTCACTTAACCTGGACATCTTTGTGACTGTGGGAGGAAACTGGAGCACCCGGAAGGAAACCCACGCAGACACGGGGAGAATGTGCAAACCCACACAGACACGGGGAGAATGTGCAAACTCCACACAGTCAGTTGCTCGAGGCTGGAATCGAATTTGGGTTTCTGGCACTGTAAAGCAGCAGTGCTAAACACTGAGCCAATATGCCTACCCAAAAGAACCAATAGTAACAGGAGGATTAGTGTTTTATTACACTGTGAGAGGTTAGGATCTGGAATGTACTGCCTGAAAGTGTGTTTGTTGCTTTCAAAAAGGAACTATGCACCTCCAGATACGATTCACCTGGCTCATTCCTGGGATGAAGAGGAAAGCTTATGGAAAGGTTGAATGCATTCAGTCTATTGAAGTTTTGGGGAAAGGTAATCTTATTGAAATATAGGAGAACCCAAACAGTTTGTCAGGTCGATGCTGTGAGGGTCAGAGTCATAGAGATGTACAGCACAGAAATATACTCTTCGGTCCAACTTCTCCATGATGACCACATATCCTAAATTAATCTAGTCCCATTTGCCAGTATTTGGCCCATTTCCCTCTAAACCCTTCCTATGCATATACCCAACCAGATGCCTTTTAAATGTTATAATTGTACCAGCCTTCACTACATCCTCTGGCAGCTCATTCTGTACACGCACCACCCTCTGTGTGAAAAAGTTGCACCTTAGGCCCCTTTTAAATCTTTTCTCTCTCACCATAAACCTATACCCTCTAGTTTTAGACTGCCCCACCCTGAGAAAAGACCATGGCTATTCACCATATCCATGATTATATAAACCTCAATAAGGTCGCCCCTCAGCGTCCGACCCTCCAGGGAAAATAATTCCAGCCTATTCAGCCTCTCCCTGTAACTCAAACCCTCTAACCTCGGTAACATCCTTGTAAATCTTTTCTGAACCCTTGCTACTTTCAAAATATCCTTCCAATAGCAAAAAGATCAGAATTGAATGCAGTTTTGCAAAAGGCCTAAACCAAAGTCCTGTAAAGCTGCAACATGACCTCCCAACTCCTATACTCAATACTCTGACCAATAAAGGAAAGCATACCAAATTCTTCACTATCCTATCTACCTGTGACTCTACTTTCAAGAAGCTACGACCCTGCACTCCAAGGTCTCTTTGATCAGCAACACTCCCAAGGACCTGACCATTTAGTGTATAGTCCTGCCCTGGTTTGTCTTTCCGAAATGCAGCACTTTGCATTTATCTAAATTAAACTCCATTTGCCACTCCACAGCCCATTGACCCATCTGTGCGATGGTCAAAAAGTGGGCACACTGTTTCAAAAATTAAGGATATTCAATTTAAGAGAGAAGATTGAGAGTGCTTTGTTATTCTGTGGGATTCCATTCATCACAGAACAGTGGAGGCTCGGTCTTTGAAATATATTCAAGGCTTCACCAGGCTTTGATCAACAAGAGAATCAGGGCTTTGGGGTTCACACAGAAAATTGCAATTCAGCCCATCATCAGAACCATTAGGACCTTACTCAGTAAACAATGGTCAGGAGAAGCTAAATGGCCTACTCCTGTTCCTAATTGTTGTGTTGTGGCTGTAGCAAATCCACAGGCTGCATTTCATCAGCTCCATTGTCAGGGTCGGCATCTCTTAGAAGCTTGTTATTTCCGTGATGTGGAGGAGCCGGTGTTGGGCTGGGGTGGACAAAGTTAAAAATCACACAACACCAGGTTATAGTCCAACAGGTTTATTTGGAAGCACTAGCTTTTGGGAGTGCTGCTCCTTCGTCAGATAGCTACGGAAATGTTATTTCCATGGCATTGGGCAGGAGTCTCTTAGAGGAGTTGTGAACCATTGTTTGGATTCAGAAATTTTCTACAGGTTAAGTTGTCCATTTACCCAGTACATGGTATGTACAAAACCAATGAACCATTTAATCACAATTCAGGCATTTCCTCAAATACTGAGAAATACAATAGGCATAAGCAATCTGTCTTGAGAAAAAACTCTATTGTTCTGACAACATTTGTCAATCAGACATAGCCATTTGTACTGTCAATCACAGAAGGTTTCCCTCATTTCACACCTCTTAGTATTGTCCAAATCAGTAACATTGACAAAACAGCAAAAAAGACAAGCAATTATAACACCATGAAATTGTCAAATCAGCCATTGCAAAGTCTCAACATCCACTTCCGCCTTCAAATTACAGACCCCCTGCTGAGCTAACCTGTTTTAGAGTTGCAAATGTTCAACGATAGAGCCATCTGGGAACTGTATCGACAGAGGCAGATGGCCAGACCTTGGTTTCTTAATTTGTCCCAGTGTATCACTTGAATGTTTTACAAGCCATTAGTAATGACTGGCAGCAATAAGTATTTATTCTTCAGATGGTTATCTCAAACATTTCTAATCACTTCGTACAATGAGAATGTTTTATGTACATAGACAATAAATATGGAGGTAACTCTTTTCACTGAAGATAAAATAATAAAAATCATAATGCTAAGAACTTAATGGTAATGGGGCGGCACAGTGGCTCAGTGGAGCAGCACGGTGGCTCAGTGGTTAGCACTGTTGCCTCACAGCGCCAGGGACCTGGGTTTGGGTCCCACCTCAGGTGACTGTCTGTGTGGAGTTTGCACATTCTCCCTGTGTCTGCGTGGGTTTCCTCCGGGTGCTCCGGTTTCCTCCCATAGTCCAAGGATGTGCAGGTCAGGTGAATTGGCCATGCTAAATTGCCCATAGTGATAGGTGCTTTAGTCAGGGGTAAATATGGGGTAGGGCAATGGAACTGGCTGGATAACTCTTCAGAGGGACAGTGTGGACTGGTTGAGCAGAAGGGCCTGTTTCCATACTGAAGGGAATCTAATCAAAACTAAATATTAAAACGTTTGTACTTTTGGCAACATATATTAAAACTTAATAATTTTGACAGTTCAAATTGACAACATTCATTAACACGCACTATTTGACATGACAATTACTTTAAACATCTTGAACTTCTGAACAGTGAGGATATGTGCAGTATCTCAAAGGATAGAGGTATAAGGAATGTTCAATGGGTCTATGAACTGGTGGAATATTTGCTCACAGTTTCAGCTGAACCCTTTGAACAACTAAGCGTCGAGAGAGGTCCAGATGATGAATATGACACTTTCTTTCAACCCCTATAGCAGTTAACACAAAATAAGGATGCTAGGGAAGTCGTTAGTGCTCATTACTGTCTATGTATAATGATGTGCAGACAGAAAAGAAAAGTGTTAAAGTTGGCGGGAAGGATGGAAGATACAAATGTAGGCAAGTCTGATAGATGTTGATGAATACTAATGTTCATCTTCATCAGATTGCTTTTAAAGAGTTTTAAAATAGTTTGATTTGAATATTGTCCAACTCAAATACTATTTCCCACAATGGATCTACGCCAATCTAGTCAGTTCAGAAGCTGCTATAGGACCTGTACAGCTGTCACTGCTGCTCGCTCTTTGAAAGTTTCAGTAACAGCAACATGTTTCCTTTCAACTGGTAACTGGGTAACCTTGGCAGATAATAGCTCGAATCCAAACACCAGTGCCAAGTACATGTCATATATAGTGCTTGCACACCATGTGCCCAGCGTGTCTTAGACACCACCCAATGAGACCCAGAGGAGGAGGTGCCCCGAGCTTTGTGTCGGGTTTGAAACTGAGGTGTGTGAAAGACATCTCAATCAGCGGGAGATGATGCAGACTTTTTCTGCTAGTGCTCACTGAGTTTTATGCCACTGGTTCATGCATTTGACTGATCTTTTTATCTCTTCAAGGGGGCTTCCAAGATCCCGAGAACACAGATGACAGGATTTGAAACCCAAGTGTGGATTTCCTTTGTTGGCGGTGGCCTGTCATCAGTCACATTCCGCATGTAGGTTAATAAGGCTTTAAAATAAAAGGACAGCCATGGTTTGACTGACAGTCTGGCAAAGCGAGCAAAGCGAGCTTCTTTGTCATCCATCGTTTCTTCAATGAACGCAAGCAATGAGTGTCAACAGATTTGCTGAATGCCTTGAGTTCATTATGACAAGTAGTCAGTCTCTGGAATATTTCCACTTATTAATAGGACAGTACAGGCGACACTTTCTGAAGCTACTTCATTGATTATTATTCACATGTAATAAAACAAATACGTTCAACTTTCAGGGCTGCATTTCTTTCAAACCCGTAAAAATTGCGATGTGGAATAAGGTATTCATTACTTGATTAGGCATACATCAATTTTTTAAAGGAAACAGACTGATGCTGGATTAAAGAGAGATAAAAATTATGGAAATTATCCTATTAAATTCCAAAACTACCAACAAACATGATGCATCAGATTCAGGGTTCTCTCCTGTACCAAGTTTAAAGTCTACATGGGCTTGAAATTGTGTGCATAGCTTTTTCTCCAAATAAATATTTTTGAACACATTTTATCATGGACGTTATGGAATAAACATCACAGATAAATAGACAGATTTCTGTGACCTCAGATTAATATTTATGCACTCAGATGTGATGTACTTAATATTATTCAGCAGCGAGAAGTATAAACACTAATCCCTTGACAAGGTATGACTTTTAACCAATGCAAGCTGCACTTTGACATGTTCCTACGCAGCAGAACTTGAAAGCCTGGCCTGGCCTGAAGCTAACAAGCAGGATAGGCAGTTCCATCCAAGACAAGCAAGACAAAGACAATGAACTTCTCGTTCCAGGAATGTTGCCAGGGTTGGAGGGTTTGAACTATAGGGAAAGGTTGAATAGGCTAAGGCTGTTTTCCCTGGAGTGTCAGAGGCTGAGGGGTGAACTTATAGAGGTTTATAAAATTATGAGGAGCATGGATAGGATAAATAGACAAGGCCTTTTCCCTAGAGTGGGCGAGTCCAGAACTCGAAGGCATAGGTTTATGGTGAGAGGGGTAAGATATAAAAGGGACCTAAGGGGCAACTTTTTCACACAGAGGGTGGTGCATGTATGGAATGAGCTGCCAGAGGAAGAAGTAGAGGTTGGTACCATTGTAACATGTAAAAGGCATCTGGATAGGTACATAAATGGGAAGGGTTTGGAGGGATATGAGCCAAGTGCTGGCAAATGGGACTAGATCACATTAGCATATCTGGTCGGCATGGATGAGTTGGACTGAAGGGTCCGTTTCTGTACTGTACATCTCTACAACTCCATGACTCTAAATACTTGGAAGATTTGTAATTTCATCTAAAATAAATAAATGAATCATGAAGGAATCATTACCAAACTGTCTTGCTCAGTTGGTTGAAATCATCATGTTGAAAGTAAATGAAAGAACAAATTAGATATCCCCACTCAAAAGTCTTTACTGCTAACAAATACTGTACAAGTATAGTCACTAAATGCAAGGCAGGAAGCACAGTCAATTTGCTCACAGCGAAGTCACACGAACAAATAAACAAAGTATATAATCAGATCATCTCTCTTTTACTAATAATTTGTGGATAAATATTAACCATAGAACCTCAAAAGTCCTCTAGTGTGGAAAGAGGCCATTCGGCCCATTGAGTTTACACAAAGAGCATCCCACGTGATACTGAGAGAATGCCCAAACACTTATTTACCATCAAACTGAAAGATGGCACCTTTGACAGAAGTTCCAACATCCTGTTTGCTCCGGTTTCTGATTTGGGACTGAATCCATAACCTTCAGACGCAAAGGCAGCTGCAAAGTCAAGACTGACAATTACCACGCATCCTTAAAGAAATCTCTCCTACTAAAATTATTTCCTTAATGTCTTTAACAAACAAGCTCTTGCTAATTAACTGTACTATTGTTGTTCTGTCAGGTGGTCTCAATATTAAAACATCCATGATGCACAGGAGAGACTCAATAATTGGGTAAAGATAAAACAGTCAAAAATGTGAGATATGTTCGTAGCCCACTACACACAAAATCTCAGGATTTTATCACATGGTGGGGCACATAAGGAACATCTGAAAAACATACTTAACAATGGATATCCATAGTACGGGTAGCATGATGGCTCAATGGTTAGCACTGCTGCCTCACTGTGCTAGGGGCTCAGGTTTGATTCCAGCCTCAGACCACTGTTTGTGTGGAATTTGCACATTCTCCCAATATCTGTGTGGGTTTAAGGGACTACAGGGAGAATGCAGGTAAGTGGAGTTGAAATGCCCATCAGCCATGATTGAATGGCGGAGTGGACTTGATAGGCCGAATGGCCTTACTTCCGCTCCTATGTCTTATGGTCTTATGGTTTCCTCCAGGTGCTCCAGTTTCCTCTCACATGCCAAAGAGGTGCAGATTAGGTGGATTGTCCATGTTAAATTGCCCATAGTGTGCAGGGATATGCAGGCTAGGTGGATTAGCTATGGGAAATATGGGGTTTGGGGAGGATGCTTCTCAGAGAGTCAGTGTGGACTTGGATGGGCCAAAAGGCCTGCCTCCACACTGTAGGCATTCTATGATGATACTCTAATTTGGAGCTAGTTTTGTAGGGGTTAAGAAGCGCACAGTGATTGGCAGTAACAGCAGACAGATTGACAAAGCAAGTTCCTTCCTCAGCTCTCCTAGTTAACCATGAGAACCACCACTCATCCAAAACAAGCTCTTCACCTTCCTCTCCCAACCACGCTATCTTTCGCCCCATCACCTACCCTGATCCCAGCCTCTGCTTTCCAATTACAATATATTCTCTTCATAGAGTCACAGAGTCATAGAGATGTACAGCATAGAAACAGATCCTTCGGTCCAACCTGTCCATGCCAACCAGATATCCCAACCCAATCTAGCCCCACCTGCCAGCACCCGCCCCTCCAAACCCTCCCTATTCATATACCCATCCAAATGCCTCTTAAATGTTGTAATTGTACCAGCCTCCACCACATCCTCTGGCAGCTCATTTCATACACACACCACCCTCTGCATGAAAAAGTTGCCCCTTAGGTCTCTTTTATATCTTTCCTCTCTCACCCTAAACCTATGCCCTCTAGTTCTGGACTCCCCGACCCCAGGGAATAGACTTTGTCTATTTATCCTATCCATGCCCCTCATAATTTTGTAAACCTCTATAAGGTCACCCCTCAGCCTCCGACGCTCTAGGGAAAATAGCCCCAGCTTGATCAGCCTCTCCCTTTAGCTCAAATCCTCCAACCCTGGCAACATCCTTGTACATCTTTTCTGAACCCTTT
>NC_057712.1:12943449-12956670 GCF_004010195.1 Chiloscyllium plagiosum | reverse complement strand
CTGTCCACTACACCTCCAATTTTGGTGTCATCTGCAAACTTACTAACTGTACCTCTTATGCTCGCATCCAAATCATTTATGTAAATGACAAAAAGTAGAGGGCCCAGCACCGATCCTTGCGGCACTCCACTGGTCACAGACCTCCAGTCTGAAAAACAAGCCTCCACCGCCACCCTCTGTCTTCTACCTTTGAGCCAGTTCTGTATCCAAATGGCTAGTTCTCCCTGTATCCATTTATGACATTCCCCGCATTCACCCATAAATATCAGGGCCATACTTTTATGTAAATATTGTGCAATCGATCCCATCACAAGTGTTACTTGATATTAACAAAGATGACTTTGGAACAGTTCTAGCATAGTGGCAAAGTGAGAGATACATAGAGTCTATGTAAAACAAGCAGTTCTGGTGAACCAACATAGGGTGATTAGACTCTAAGATTAGAAAAACAGGATAATATGAATTACATGAAATATTGTCACAGGAATTGTAGGGTGGGAATGTAAAATAAGGCAAAATAAATTCTTGCAAAGTATTCCATGAAGAGTTTCTGCCAATGTTACAGAATGTAAAAAGAAACAGAAGGAAAGAGAGTAAGGAAGACTCGTAGCATAAGGTCTTGCGATAGACTGGAGCAAGTCCAAATTTACATTACATGGTCTATGAACATGCTCACCACGATCAAACACCATACATATCAGATTTTATACCCTCTGCTGCCCCTTCTGTGATCGCCCAGAACATGTTGCTTCAGTTCATTTTCTTTGTATGCACTTGAGTTCTCCCATATTTTAATCTGCACACATTGATAAATTCAGTGAGGTGGAAACAATTCTCAAAAGGAATGATTGAATGGTCCTGTGGCGTGACACCATGGAATGGAAGACCTAGTTTCTGCTCCCAGAGGCTTAGTTGCCATTCACACTTGGATTTTGTCCAGATGGCAACGTGCCAATCTGGGCTGGTTCAGTGGGCACAACACCAAAGGAAGCAACATGCTGAGCAGATAAGAGTGAGGTGAAAGTGAGCTTGGAGTTTCACCTTTTGCAGGGTTCCAGCACTCTCTACCGGCTAACCAAAGAACAGCATTGCCCAGCGGCTAGGAAAATGCCATCAGTCCCACTTTAATATATATTAGCAACATTGCTGCTTGCATTACTTTTCCAAAAAAACATTCTCCAGAGCAAAAGCACACTCTTATTATAATTTGTATTTTACGCTGCATTATTCAAATGTATATGGAATGCTATCTGACACTGATATCACCATTTTTCAGTGATGCATTCAGACAGACTTGCTAGGCAAATATATTGAAGACATTTACTGTATAGCTTCCTTCTGCTTAGCAAATTATATCACCATACAGTAAGAGTTGTGTCCATGCATTAGGTAAGTCTCCAGCATTGATACAGTAATGTTGCACCTTGTATACCATGAGAAGATTAAAATCCTTAAGTACTGACAAATGATAGAATTAATTAAGCAGATTTTTATTCTTCCTACGGGCATTAAGCATCCCTGGATTAAAAGAAATCTGGCTGAGGAGGGCTGCACTGTACTAAATGGGAGAACACACTGAGATAACTGAAGTATAAATTGGACAGTAGGAGGAAAGTGCCTCTCTCATGGCACAACTTCCACTGTGCTCCATTCAGCTGATATTTAATGCTCAGGTGCTAAAGGCCAAAAGCTTAGTTTGAGACAAAAAAACTGTACATGCTGGAATCCATAGTAGATAGTCAGGAGGCTGGAAGAACACAGTATGTCAGGCAGCATCAGGTGGTGGAGAAGTCAATGTTTCGGGTGTAATCCTTCTTCAGGACCCTGAAATCTTCAGTCCTGAAGAAGGGTTACACCCGAAACTTGAACTTCTGCATCTCCTTGAAAGACCACAAGTTGCCTTTCCGACCGTGCTGTCATTCTTCCCAGAACCAGTTGTAATACAAAATATCAACATCTGTCTCATTGTAGGAAAGATGTGGAAGCCTCATTATAGGAAGGATGTGGAAGCTTTAGAGAGATTGCAGAGGAGATTTACCAGGATTTTGCCTGGACTGGAGGGTATGACTTATGAGGAAAGGTTGAGGGAGCTCGGGCTTTTCTCATTGGAGAGAAGAAGGATGAGAGGCGACTTGATAGAGGTGTACAAGATGATGAGAGGCATAGATAGAATGGATAGCCAGAGACTTTTCCCCAGGGTGGAAATGGCTATAACAAGGGGGCATAATTTTAAGGTAATTGGAGGAAGGTTTAGGGGAAATGTCAGAGGTATGTTCTTTACACAGAGTGTGGTGGGTGCATGAAGTGCACTGCCAGTGGTGGTAGTAGAGTCAGATACATTAGGGACATTTAAGCAACCCGTAGATAGGCACATGGATGGGAGTAAAATGAAGGGTATAGATTAGATTAGATTAGATTACGTACAGTGTGGAAACAAGCCCTTTGGCCCAACAAGTCCACACCGACCCGCAACCCACCCATTCCCCTACATTTACCCCTTTACCGAACACTACGGGCAATTCACCTGATCTGCACATCTTTGGACTGTGGGAGGAAACCGGAGCACCCGAAGGAAACCCACGCAGACGTGCATGAAGTGCACTGCCAGTGGTGGTAGTAGAGTCAGATACATTAGGGACATTTAAGCAACCCATAGATAGGTACATGGATGGGAGTAAAATGAAGGGTATATGGGTTAGTCTGATCTTAAAGTAGGATAAAAGGTCTGCACAGCATCGGGGGCCGAAGGGCCTGTACTGTGCTTTACTGTTCTATGTTCTATGTCCTCCGCTTTACTTACTTTTCAGCAACTGGGTTTGAAATGGAAGTTACACCCTTGACCAAGTAAGAAAGAAATGGAAGGAGATAATTGGAATACCCTCAGAAATCTGTTTTAGATAAAGATATCTTTGGTGGCTGGTGCCAATGATGAGAATAACAATGAGCAAAGTTTCAAACATCAAATCTATACTCCTCCAATTCTGGCCTTCTAAGCACCTCTAATTTTGTCTCTCTGCTGTTGGTAGCCATTTCTTCAGGTGACTGGTCCTTTACTTCTGTAACACCCTATCTACATCTCTCTGCCTTCTCTTTGGCTTTCTGCGCTGAGCTACTCCTTAAAACTTTACTCTTTGATCATGTTTTTACGTGGTGGTCTAGTGTATTATCTTCTAATGTAGCTTGGTCCATATTTTGTTTTATAATGTTGCTTTGAAGTTCTTAGGCATGGCCTATAATGCTAAAGTGCCGGCACCTTCCCCTGCAACCGCAAGAAATGCAAAACTTGCGCCCACACCTCCCCCCTTACTTCCATCCAAGTCCCCAAGGGATCCTTCCATATCCATCAGAAATTCACCTGCACCTCCACTCACATCATTTACTGCATCCGCTGCACCCGATGTGGCCTCCTCTATACACCACCTTCCTAACCTGCAATCTTCTTCCTGACCTCTCCGGCCCCACCCCCACTCCGGCCTATCACCCTCACCTTAACCTCCTTCCACCTATCGCATTTTCAACGCCCCTCCCCCAAGTACCTCCTCCCTACCTTTTATCTTAGCCCGCTTGACACACTTTCCCTATTCCTGAAGAAGGACTCATGCCTGAAATGTCGATTCTCCTGCTCCTTGGATGCTGCCTGACCTGCTGCGCTTTTCCAGCAACACATTTTCAGCTATAATGCTAAAGGTACTGCATTATTTGTTTTTACTACTACAGTATGTTGCAGCATGAAGAGTGTTTGGGGATAGAGGGTCAAGAACTAACTGGAGGGAATACTGGAAATTTAGAGTGGTGTGATTGATTATAATCTCCCTGTGGGAATCATCACATCCTTGAACTTACTGCATCCACCACCAAACCTCACAAATGTTGTCAAGTTTTGGGTGCCTCAGTCCCACCAGCTTTCCCTCTTTTTTAGTTACTGCCACATCTCAAGGCTGAAATTTGGGAGGATGCAGCAGTTGAGGTGATGACAAAGATTTACAAATCCCACAGAGCATGAAGGAACGCATGGAGTGGCCTGTCTCTCTTCAATCTGTCCAAAACAGTCAATAAATGGAGGCCACAGTCCTTCAAGGCCAAATGTGGGAGTGCTTTACTATGTACTTTGGCACTGGTATCCATACTGTGTGGTGCTGGAAAAACACAGCTGGTCAGACAGCAGGAGCGTCAACATTTCGAGCACAAGCTGCCTGACCGGCTGTGCTTTTCCAGCACTACACTTTTAACTCTGACCTCCAGCATCTACAGTCCTCACTGTCTCCTATTGTCCATACTGTATATCTGTTACTGTAATCAAGGAAACTTTATCAGACTCCTGTTTCTATACAACTTCTCGATAAATAAAAGGTACTTTAAAGTACTGTCGGCATTTATGAGTAATGAATGATGTGGAGAACATGAAAATAGGGAAAATCATTACGGGTTGGGACTGGAGTAGGACAAGAGCTAAAGGAGATTTTTTCGGAGGCTGAAGTAAAGAAATGAGTGGAAGGAAATGGAATGGTCGGTTAATGAGTTTCACAGGACAGGATTGTAAGAGTGGCTACCAATAGCAGAACAGAGAAGTTGGGAACACAAAGTAAACAATTAGCTGGTGGAGATTGTGAAGTGTGGATGGGTAAAGCTGTGGACGGTTGAGAAAACGATAATGAGGTAACTGAGGCACAGGGAGGACATGCCAAGTTTCCAACTTTGGGTTTAACTTCATAAGATGAACTAAAACAAAGTTACCATCTCTTGATTTTGCAAAGTTAAAAATCATATAACACCAGGCCATAGTCCAATAGGTTTAACTGGAAGGACTACCTTTTGGAGCGCTGCTTCTTTATCAGATGGTTGTGGAGAATAAGATTATAAGACACAGAATTTATAACAAACGTTTACAGTATGATGCAACTGAAATGATAAAAGCTAGTCCTTCCAATTAAACCTGTTGGACTATAACCTGGTGTTGTGTGATTTTTAACTTTGTATGCCCCAGTCCAACACCAGTATCTCCAATTCTTGATTCTGCAAAAAATGGTTGTCCTGATTTGACTCCATGGATTTCACTACTATCCATTTAAATTTAGTGCACAAGTGTGATAATTATACGTGCCATTCAACCTAAAGTTGAGTTTTCTGCGCATTGCGTGCAACTTACACTTCATTACCCGATAAAATTTCCAATGTCGATCTCAACTCTTTCTAATAATGCTCAAACCCTAGTCCTGAAGAAGGGCTTATGCCCGAAATGTCGATTCTCCTGCTCCTCGGATGCTGCCTGGCCTGCTGTGCTTTTCCAGCACCATACTTCTCAACTCTGGTCTCCAGCATCTGCAGTCCTCACTTTCCCCTAGTCCATACCTACGTCACCAAAAGCCACAATTTATTACAATAATACAACTGCATGGTACAACAGGAAGAGGTAAGCAGTCAATTAATACTCAAGCAAACTCATCAAAATCAGATATGCTCGTGACAGAATAAAAACTGAACAAAACTGTGGATGCCATAAATCAGGAACAAAAACAGAAATTCCTGGAAAAGCTCAGAAGGTCTGGCAGCATCTGTGAAGATAAATCAAAGTTAATGATTTGGGTCCGGTGACCGTTGCTCAGAAGTGACGGTAACTAAGAAAATATTGGTTTATATGCAGAAGATAGGGTGGGGGGAGGGATGGAGGTTAGGAGTAAACGATAGGTGGGGATGGAGCTCAAAGAGAGAGAAGAACAGTTGGACAGACAAAGAAGTTGTTAACGATCTGGCTGCGAGGGTGGATAGCTGTTAATTGGGACTGTTAGTGATTAACAATAGGTAGTGTGCAATGGCAGACTATATGATAACAAAGCCTGGTGTGTGGGGTAGGGGTCCAAGACATGGGAGAGTTTAGGCCCTAAAATTATTGAACTCTATACTGAATCTGGAGGACTGCAGGGAACCCAAGTGGAAAATGTTAGTAACAGATCCTCAAAACAACCCATAGATTCCAGATAGGATGTGAATTCCTGTCAGGGTTCATTGCCTTGAAACTTTCTTTCTCTCTCTACAAATTCTGCCCAATTCTGAAGAAGGGTCACTGGATTTGAAAAGTTAAATCTGTTTCGCACTCAACAGATGCTGCCAGACCTGCTGAGTTTCTCTTGCAATTTCTGGGTATTTTAGAGTCAAAGAGTCATAGAGATGTACAGCACGGAAACAGGCTCTTTGGTCCAACTCGTCCATGACTACCAAATATCCAAAATTAATAATAGTCCCATTTGCCAGCACTTGGTCCATTTCCCTCTGAACCCTACCTATTCATATACCCATCCGGATGCCTTTTAAATGTTGTAATTGTACTAGCATCCACCACTTCCTTTGGCAGCTTATTCCATACACGCACCACCCTCTGGGTAAAAACGTTGCCCCCTTAGGTTCTTTTTAAAGCTTTCCCTTCTCACCTTAAACACATGCCCTCTAGTTCTGTTTTAGAAATGTAGGTAACTTGTTGATGCTTCAGAAACAATTAAACAAGTTGGATCTGGTACTGAGAAGAGTATATGGCTTTGAAGGCTGCAAACTTCAAATGTTATATTCATTTTCTGCAGGGTATAATTGGCCACAGCACATAAACTGAATGCTTGCTGTTCTTAAGACAAGGCCAAAAAATGACACCTGTGGATTGGATGCAAATTTCAACAGAAATGCAAATCTCTGGGATGATGCAATCTTCGAATTCTCCGTGGTAATATGATTTGATGGTAATGTGCAGCCTAATTGGATTAGGGGAGTTGTAGATGGCAAGAAGTTAATTTGATTATCACAGAAAAGTTGCTGTCAGCAGTGGCAGCAAGTAAATTATTTGAATTCATTAGTTGATTATGCCAACCGTCAACAGATTTGTTTGGATAACTACCCAATGAAGATTAAAAAAAGATATTTGTTTACCAAAAGTTATAGAGTTTTAACTTTTTAACCATGCTCCAGATCTAGAGAATTAACAGCGCCATGGACAAATGTTCCAGATCTGGAGAAGTCAGTGTTTTTAATAGGGAAACATATACAAAATATATGAAGATTATTGAGTAAAATAGCAATTTATTGACTTTTAAGTACCCTTGTGGCAAATAGGGATAGGCAATAAATTCTTGCCTAAACATCCATGTCCACATCCCCTGAATGAATAAAAAGAAAATGAAATGATACTGAGGAACCTCAGCATAGAATGTGGTATACAGAAATTTTTTTATTGTACTTTCAATAATTTTAAATTTGAAATATTTAATCAAAGAACAGTACAGCACAGGAACAGCCTTCCAAGCCTGTGCCAACACATTTTACCCTTCCAAACTAAAACTAGTTTGACTATCACCTGACGAAGGAGCGATGCTCCGAAAGCTAGTGTGCTTCCAATTAAACCTGTTGGACTATAACCTGGTGTTGTGATTTTTAACTTTGTACACCCCAGTCCAACACCGGCATCTCCAAATCAAAAGTAAAACTACTCTTTGAGCTGTACACTTGACATGGAATGTATATTGTGAACATTAAAACCATTACAATTGGAATGAGACATTAGAATAATGTGTGTTGTATAGATACAAATTGAATTTTACTGTATATTTGTCAGTTGGAAATACTTAGTAATGTGTCATAAATAACCTTTTAGGGAAAAAAAATCAAATACTTGTTCTGTAACATTTATTTCTTCGTTGTTACTGATTAGTAACATCTATTCAATCGCTTATTCAAGGAAGAGATTTTTTTCTTAAATTGTCTACTTCCAAAGTACTCAGTTGAAGCAAAGTTGGTACCACTGTTCAGAAATCTTTGTTTAACTGGTGGTGACATATCTAAACAATAATGACATGCATTTACATACAATGTCCTATTGTTAACCACTAACAATCACCATTAATAATCAGATCATTGTCCACGCCTTTTAATGTCCAACTGTTCTTCTGTCTGTTTGGGCTGTATCTCCAACTATCATTTAATCCATTTGCCCCACCCCATCCCTCCCCCCAACCCCCAAACAACCCCCCCACCACCACCACCACCACCACCACCCTATCTTCTGAATAAAACATTTTCCTAGCTACCGACAGTTCTGAGGAAGGATCACTGGACCCAAAACATTAACTCTTGTTGCTCTCCACAGATGCTGCCAGACACTTCGAATTAGATTCCCTACAGTGTGGGAACAAGCCCTTCAGCCCAAGTCCACACCAACTCTCTGAAGAGTAACCCACCCAGACCCATTCCCCTGACTTATGCACCCAACCCATACATTCATGAACATAATGGGCGGTTTAGCATGGCCGATTCACCTAACGTGCCCATGTTTAGATTGTGGGATGAAACCAGAGCACCCAGGGGAAACCCACGCAGACACAGGGAGAATGTGCAAACTCCACAGAGTGTCACCCAAGGCTGGAATCGAACCTGGGTCCATGGCGCTGTGAGGCAGCAGTGCTAACCACTCAGCCACCATCATCTGCTGAGCTTTTCCAGCAATTTCTGATTTTGTCTGCATTTAAGTTCTTTATGCTTGTGTATGTGCAGAATGACTTCAAAATCAGAACACATCTGGGGCAATCTATGACTTATCCTTTCTCTTGTAATTTTTACTCGATCAAAGTACTTTATAGTCAACATTCTGCTGAGTTTTCTTTGCTTTTCCTCAGACTTGTATGTTTTTAAGTTTCTTACAGCAGTTATATATGTTTGCATAATCCAAACTATCTGTCAATAATCTTTGCATCCATGGTTATTTTGGCAATATTCCAATTTTTGCTCGTAACTAAAGGAGCCTGGATGTATTTTTCACAATACTGGGACAGGATCATATCCATATTCACCAACCTTGTTAAATTTATAATATGTTGGGACTGTGGCAGAGTGGGGAAACCGTGTATCCCTCCAGCCTTGGTCATAACACCAGTCCGTTCAATGCAATAGTGCACAAATGCATGTACAGGTGATTAAATGCCCCTTAATTGCAGATTCCCACTGACGTGCACACAGGGAGGCAATGGTCCAGTGATATTAACACTGGACCATCAATCCACAGAACTCAATAATGTCCTGAGGACCTGGATTTGCATCTGGAATGGTGGAATTTAAATGCAATGAAGAAAAGTCTGAATTAAGAATCTAATGATGACCATGAATCCATTGTTCATTGTTAGAAAGCCCCCATCTGGTTCACTAAGGTCCTTCAGGGAAGGAAACTGGCATTACTTGTGGTCAGAGCAATAGCAATGCATTGACTCTTAACTGACCCTGTGCAATCAGGGCTGGGCAATAAATGCTGACCTAGCCATCGACACCCACATCCCATGGATGAATATCTGCTGGGGCAGATGCGGATGATGTGGAGGGTGCAATCTCTCTCACAGGGCACCTTTGTCATCTGTCATCCCCTTGGATTGTCTGGATGAGGCAACACGTACAGCAAGCTCTCTGGAACTGGGGCCAACCCCACATTATCCCAGTAAGGGAAATCTGTGGCTGACCTCTCGCTGGTCTCGTAATGCCAAGGCTAAGCCCCACAAGCATCCTACTGGATCCATCACAAAAAAAGAAGCTTAATTCCACTCCTGCATCAGACACAGGGGGGAGCATCCAAACTGCATGCAAATGATGTCAGTGTGACTCGCATGAGTAAAATATGATATGTTTTTGCAGACTGAGCACCATCACTGTAACTAAAGAGTTCATTGTAACCTTGTGTGATCCATTGTCTTGAGATCATTAACACACCTGAGAAAGTGTGCGTGTGGCACATCGAGGAGTAGTTTGGATTTTGGGTCCTCCAGGCAGAAAACAGGAGATGACTCCAAGTAGCAGGCATTTGGATACAACCATTCCTTGTAGGAAAAATCAGGAAAAATGCAGTGAACGATGAAGCTTCCTCAGGAGAGAAGTCCTTAAGTGGCTCATTAATGACTTAAATGGTACCCTGCCATTTTTCCCATGTGAGTTGTCAGGAAATTGTTTTGACGTCCCCTACAAAGTCACCAGGAGATGAGACTGTGGCAAGACTCCAGAATGCCACCTGGAATGAGGTATTTGCTCATGTCAGCTCTCTTCGCCTGATTTGGTTATCAAGTAAAAATCCAACCAAAGCTCCTGATGAGTGTTACCTAGGGGTAGATCCTCCTACTGGAAATGTGATTTGTTATAGTACTTCTCAGGTTTGTTATACTATGTACTTGGCACTTTACAAAATTAGGTCAATATGCTCCCATTTCATTGAATCGTTCCAAGGATCTAACGCATTTTCACACCATGGAAATACTGGGCAGTTACGTCCTTTCACAGGTTCAGCTACTGACTAGAGTCTTGCTTACTCATTACATATACCATGGAACTGCCCATGGTTTCCCAATATATGGGGATGAGATACTGGATAAGCTCCATCGTGACATGACAAAGCGTGGAAAATAATGTCCAGTCTTTTAAAAAACTGACCCCATTTCTGATATGGTCAGTCTAAGTTCCTGGTTCCAGATTGATCTGACAAACAGCCACTACAGTTACATGCATGCTGCAATTGATAATTTCTAGTTGTACAGCTCTTGGAGGGAAATTAGAATACCAATCTTCCTGCCATATATTTTGTTGACCTCAAATGACAAATTTGCATTTGCTTGGTTTGCTTAGCAAATGTAAATTTGTCATTCAGCAAGACAAAAGCAAACCCAGCAATTATATTTGCTTATTCCTGATGAAGGGCTTTTGCCCGAAACATCAATTTTCCTGCTCCTCGGATGCTGACTGACCTGCTGTGCTTTTCCAGCACCACACTCTCAATCCTAGCAATTCTAATGACTGGCAGTACCACTGTTTCTGGCATACATGAGCACAAGTCTCGATTTCTCAGACAGAGCATCGTTCAGCAAGAAAGCAGAACTCACTGAGCTTGATTCCTATCAACCACAAACTTCCAATGTTTAAGTTTTGTTTTACATTTTGATCTCCATCAGTTCTCAGGCATAAAGCCATAAGTCGGCCCAATGCATTGAGTCTACTTCACCATCCAACGAGATCACAGCTAATAACCCACCAACAAAGGCGGCGCTGTTGTAGTCTTGTGCTCTGATCTTTACCTTGTAGAGGCTCAGCACCAACTCTTAGAGGTAAAAACAATGACTGCAGATGATGGAAACCAGATTCTGGATTAGTGGTGCTGGAAGAGCACAGCAGTTCAGGCAGCATCCAAGGAGCTTCGAAATCGACGTTTCGGGCAAAAGCCCAATTGGACACCATCTCCCCCTGGACCATGACCCCACATCCTAACATTAAGCCATCATTGCCAGGACTGTCACTGACCTCATTATCTCTGGAGATCTTCCCCCACTGCCTCCAACCTTGCAGCCTCCCCAGCCCCAGGACAGCCCGCATCTACCACCTTCCCAAAATACACAAACTAGCCTGCTTCGGTCGGCCAATCATATCAGCTTGCTCCTGACCCACTGAGCTCATT
This sequence comes from Chiloscyllium plagiosum, assembly GCF_004010195.1. Classification (NCBI taxonomy): domain Eukaryota; kingdom Metazoa; phylum Chordata; class Chondrichthyes; order Orectolobiformes; family Hemiscylliidae; genus Chiloscyllium; species Chiloscyllium plagiosum. Next base: position 12,945,215 of record NC_057712.1, on the reverse strand, counting down.
TCCACTCACCTTGACACGATCCTCTCTCCACTTGTTCAGACCCTGCCCACCTATATCTGTGATTCTTCTGATGCCCTGCACCATATTAGGTGAATTGGCCATGCTAAATTGCCCGTAATGTTAGATACAGGGGTAAATGCAAGGGAATGGATCTGGGTGGGTGTGCCTTTGGCGGGTCGATGTGGACTTGTTGGTCCGAAATGCCTGTTACCACAATGTAAGTAATCTAATCTAAAAAAAAAATTTCAATTTCCAGTTCCCTGGCCCTAACTGCCTCCTGTTTATCATGGATATCCAATCCCTCTATATCTCCTTTCCTCAGCAGGATGGTCTGAGAGCTCTCAGCTTCTTCCTCGACCAGAAGCCTCAACAATCCACACCCAACCCTCTACTCTCCTCTGCCTGGCTGAACCTATTCTCTCGCTGAACAATTAATCTCTTAATTCATCTCACTTCTGCTAAGTCAGAGGAGTGGCTATGGGCACCCACATGGGTCCCATTATGCCTGCCTCTTGATGGAGCATGTGGAATGAACGTTGTTCCTGTCCTACACTGGCTCCCTTCCACAACTCTTCTCGCTACATCGATGACTGCTTCAGTGCTGCTTCATGATCCAATCTGGGCCTTGAGAAATTTGTTCATTTTACCTCCATTTCCACCCCTCTATAACTTTCACATCGTCCAATTCCAAAAATTTTCTTCATTTCCTTGACTTCGCTGTCTCCATTTCAGGGGATAAACCATCCAGTGCCATCCACTAGAAAGCCACTGACCCCCACATCTATCTTCACGACAGCTTGTCACACCCCACATCCCATAAGGATTCCATCCCATTCTCCTATTTCCTTCATCATATCTGTTCGAACAATGCCACTTTCCAAAACAGCACTGCTGACATGGCTTCCTTCTTCTATCACCGTGGTTTCCCACTCACTGTGTTTGACAGGGCCCTAACCGTATCCAACGTATCACCTGTGCTTCCACGCTTGCCACTTCCCATCACTCACAACAGCATGAACAGGTTCCCCTTGTCCTCACTTTTCATCCCACCAGTCTCTGCATTCAAAGGATCATTCTTTGCCATTTCAGACAACTCCAGTAGAATGCCTCCACCAAACATATCTTCCCCTGAGCTGTGACTACCTCTACGCCCTCCAACAACCCATCCTTACCTCCAGGCACCTTCCCCTGCCACCACAGGAATTGCAAAACCTGCGTCCCACACCTCCTCCCTCACCTCCATCCAAGGCCCCAAAGGAGCCTTCCCCATCCATCAAAGTTTCACCTGCACTTCCATTCATGTCAGTTACTGTATCTGTTGCTCCCAATGCGGTCTTCTCTACACTGGGGAGACAGGACGTCTACTTTCAGAGCGCTTCAAAGAACATCTTTGGGACACCTGCACCAACCAACTGCAACCCCCATAGCCAAACACTTCAACTCCTCTCCCACTCTGCCGAGGACATGCAGGTCCTGGGCCTCCTCCATCGCCACTCCCTAACCACCCGATGCCTGGAGGAAGAATGCCTCATCTTCCACCTCGGGACCCTCCAACCCCATGGCATCAATGCGGATTTCACCAGTTTCCCCTCCCCCCACCTTATCCCAGTTCCAACATTCCAGCTCAGCACCGTCCTCAAGACTGTCCTACCTGTTCATCTTCCTTCCCACCTATCTGCTCCACCCTCCTCTCCAACTTATCACCTTCATCCCCACCTCCATCCACCTATTGCACTCCCAGCTACCTTCTCCCCAGCCCCACCCCC
>NC_057712.1:12885247-12943032 GCF_004010195.1 Chiloscyllium plagiosum | reverse complement strand
CTCCGGGTGCTCCGGTTTCCTCCCACAGTCCAAAGATGTGCAGGTCAGGTGAATTGGCCATGCTAAATTGCCCATAGTGTTAGGTCAGGGGTAAATGTAGGGGTATGGGTGGTTTGCGCTTCGGTGGGGCGGTGTGGACTTGTTGGGCCGAAGGGCCTGTTTCCACACTGTAAAATAATCTAATCTAAAAAAAAAAATTCCCTCCCCTTCTTTCAGCGTTACTTGTTACGTTCTGTGTCACCATGTCCTCTCTCCCCTCCTCCCCCACCCCATTGGGACTGTCTGTTCTAGACACCCCATTGTTCTGCCATTCTCACATTCCAATCACTTAATCTGAACCATCAGCGTGTTTTCTCCCCCAGCACTCCACACCCCACCACCCGCAGACCTCCACCCTCCCCACTATTGCATAAATGCTCCCCCCTCCACTTCAACTCTGATGAAGAGTCATCATGACTGGACACATTAGCCTGTTCTCTCTCTGTAGATGCTGTCTGACTCACTGTGATCTCCAGCCTTTGTTGTTTTCCCGGAGAATCTTGTATGTTTCATTTAGGAGAAAGTGAGGTCTTCAACTCTGATGAAGAGTCATCTTGACTGGACACATTAGCTTGTTCTCTCTCTGTAGATGCTGTCTGACCCACTGTGATCTCCAGCCTTTGTTGTTTTCCCGGAGAATCTTGTATGTTTCATTTAGGTCATCTCTCATTCTTCCAAATGCCAATGGCTACAGACCCAACCTATTCTATCTCTCCTTAAAGGAAAATTCCTCTTTACCTTGTATCAGGCTCAGGAACCATCTCTGGCCTGTTTCTAAGGCCAGTATTTTATCACAGGCACTGAATTAACCACATGGATAAACACAGAATGGAGAACAGATTTGGGATAAATGAGACACTTACAGATACTCAGAGGTAGAGTGGCAGAGGGATTGGTTTTGGAGCCTAAACTCTTTATGATCTATATTAATGGTCCATATGAAAAGACTGAGAGTATTTTAGCCAAGGATGCTGATGCTATAAAGATAGAAACAACGCATGAGGAGGATACAAAGAGTATGGAAAGGGGTAAAGGTAGGTTAACTTAGTGGGCAGAAATTTGGCAGATGGCATATAATGCAGGAAAGTATGAGCTTGACCACTCAGGCTAAAAGAACAGAATGTCGCTTAAAACAGAGAGAGGTGGAGAGAGAGAGAGACCGCAGAACACTATAATGCAGAAGGTTATGGATTCCCTGGGTACATGGATCGCAAAATGGTAGCATGCAGCAAGTAATTAGGCAGGCAAATGAATGTTAGCCTTTATTACAAGGTGTACAGCTATCACTGCTGGGCTTCTTCCTTCAGGTTCCACTTTCATGTGATCTGACATCTTCTGATATCACTCATGATGCACTCTCACTGTTAACCCCTCACCCACACAATGGGGCATGGCACTGAGAACGCACCAAGAGTACTGTGCACAGTTTTCGTTTCTTTATTAAGGAGGGACATACTTACATTGGAAGCAGTTTATGGAAGTTCCCAGGGTTGATTTCTGGATGAAAGGTCTGTCCTAAAATGAAAGTTTGAGGAACAATTCCAGCATAGAAACTCTACAGTGTGGAAGTAGGCCCTTCAACCCATCAAGTCCACACCAACTTCTGAAGAACATCCCACCCAGAATCATCCATCTACCGTAACCCTGCATGTCCTATGGCTAACCAACTTGCCTACATACCTTTGGACAATTCAGTGTGCCAATCTACATAACCTCCACTATGGCAGGAAGCCAAAGCACCCAGAGGAAACCCATGCAGACACAGGGAGAATGTGCCAACTCCACATAGAAAGTCACTTGAGGGTGGAAATCAAGCCCGGGTCCCTGGTGAAAAGTGGCAGCGTTGCTAACCACTGAGCCAGTGTGCCACTCTGAGGTCCTTTTGTTCCTCAGTATTCTAGAGGGATTGTCTATTCATCGTGTATATCTTCCCTTAATAGATCTCCCAAAATGTATCACCTCACATTTACCAGGATTAAATTCCATCTGCCATAGTTCTGCCCAATTTACCAGCTGATCATTATCATACCCTGCTGGCTTTCTCTAACAAAGAGGTCATCTTATTGAATCGAGAATTAAGAGGAATGACATAAAAAATTGGGGGTTTCCAATTGGCCCATCGAGTCCACACTGAACCTCTGAAGAACATCCCACAGACCCACCCACTACCCTTGCATTCCCTCTGGCTAACCCCACCTAACATGCACACAATGGTTAATTTAGCATGGTCAATCCATCTAACCTGCACACCTTTGGACTGTAGGAGCAAAACGGAGCACCCGGTGGAATCCCACATTTCTTAAATGCTCAATAGGTCGTCAATCAAACTGGCAACTTTGCCTCCTGCTAAGGTATAATTTGTCTCTTATTGGATGTGGGCACAGATACAAAGTTTAAAAGACATTTGGATAAGTACATGAATAGGAAATGTTTGGAGGATTATGGACTGGGAGCAGGCATTTGGGACTAGTTTAGTTTGGGATTATGTGCTGCATAGACTGGTTGGACTGTTGGGTCTGTTTCCAAGCTGCATGGCCTTTTACTCTATGAGTTCTAGGGACAGATAGGAAAGTGGAGTTTGCCTTACAATCCAGTCAGTGAGGATCATTTTGAATGACGGAGACTTTATAAAGCTCTAGTTATGCCCCACTTAGAATACTGTGTCCAGTTTTGGGCCCCGCACCTCAGGAAGGACATACTGGCACTGGAGCGTGACCAGCGGAGATTCACATGGATGATCCCTGGAATGATAGGCTATTGTATGATGAATGGCTGAGGATCCTGGGATTGTATTCATCAGAGTGTAGAAGATTGAGGGAAATCTAATAGAAACTTACAAGATAATCCCTGGCCTAGAAAGGGTGGACGCTGGAAAATTGTTTCCATCAGGCGGGAATACTAGAACCCATGGGCACAGCCTTAAAATGAGAGGGGGTCAAATTAGAACGGAAATGAGGAGACATTTCTTCAGCTAGAGAGTGGTGGGCCTGTGGAATTCATTGCCACGGAGCGCAGTGAAGGCCAGGACGTTAAATGTCTTCAAGGCAGAGACTGATAAATTCTTGATCGCGCAAAGAATTAAGGGATAGAGGGAGAGTGCGGGTAAGTGACGTTGAAATGTCCATCAGCCATGATTGAATGGCAGAGTGGACTCGATGGGCTGAATGGCCTTACTTCCACTCCTATGTCTCATGGTCTTATTTCTTACAATGCTATGAAGCCATCAGGATTATCCTGGAGTCTCCAGGAATAGATGAATATTCTTTGGGCCACAGCTACCTGCAGAACAGGAGCAAAAAACATGAGGTTATAAAAAGAACTGTGTGTTTATATTATTTCAACTGGACATTTTTGTCAAGTAACTGTGAAATAGTACATAACTTGAATCCCTGTGTCTCTACTTACTACACCATCAGCTGCTGAGTTCTGGAATTCCATCTCTAATCTTCTCCATCTTTCTCTCTTACTAAAGTCTTCATCTTTCAGGGTTATTGGCTTAATATCTCCTGATGTGGTTTATGTCAAAGTTTGTGTAATAATGCTCTTCTGAAATGCTCTGGGATATCTCAACCTGTAAAAGGCACTAAACAAATGTGAGATTTTGTTGTTATAAAACATCTCCTGAATCACTGTAACTTAACATACTGAAGGAGGCCATGGGGAAACCTGTGGGGCACAGGTTTTCATGGAAGATGTGCTAAGCAGGGACAGCCCATGAAAGGGTGCAAACTATTGAACTGCAGTGATAGCTGTACACCTTGTACACCTTAGAGACTGACAGATCTAATGCAGTTGGCCATTGGTAAATGGTGTGAATGAAGCCCAAATCTTAATATAGCCGAATTGCACGCAATATTCCAACAGTGGCCTAAACAATGTTCTATACAGCCGCAACATAACCACCTGTACTCAATACTCTGACCAATAAAGGAAAGCATACCAAACGCCTTCTTCACTATCCTATCTACCTGTGACTCCACTTTCAAGGAGCTGCATCCAAATCATTTATATATATGATGAAAAGTAGCAGACCCAGCACCAATTCTTGTGGTGCTCCACTGGTCATAGGCATCCAGTCTGAAAAACAACCCTCCACCACCGCCCTCTGTCTTCTACCTTTGAGCCAGTTCTATCCAAATGGCTAGTTCTCCATGTATTCCATGAGATCTGAACTTGCTCACCAGTGTTCCATGGGAAACTTGTCGAACGCCTTACTGAAGTCCATATAGATCACGTCGACTGCTCTGCCCTCATCAATCTTCTTTGTTACTTCTTCAAAAAACTCAATTAAGTTTGTGAGACATGACTTCCCACACACAAAGCCATGTTGACTATCACTAATCAGTCCTTGCGTTTCCAAATACTTGTACATCCTGTCCCTCAGGATTCCTCCCAATAACTTGCCCACCATTGACATCAAGCGAACTGGTCTGTAGTTCCCTGGCTTGTCCTTACCAGATGCCTGAGGCGAGAATTGAACCCAGGTCCCTGGTGCTGTTAGGTAGCAGTGCTTACCACCATGCCACCCCCATGGAGAAGCAGGCTACGTTGTCTGGCCTACTGGCTATTAGGTAGGTAGCTGATACTCCCATATAACAGAAGAATTTAGTTCTGATCGTTTGTCATCACACAGTTAATAGTAGGGCCAAGGGAGTGTTGTCGAACAGAGAGACCTCAGGGTGAAGGACACAGTTGCTCAAAAGTGGAGTCACAGGTCAATAGGGTGGTGACGAAGACATTTAGCACACTTGCCTTCAACAGTCAGAGCACTGAGAACAAGAGTTGGGACTTTATTTGATGGCTCTACAAGACATTGGTAACACCACGTTTAGAATACTGTGTGCAGTTCTGGTCATCCTACTATAGGAAGGATGTTATTAAAATAGAAAGAGTGCAAAAAGATTTCCAAGAACGGTTCCAAGACTGAAACATTGGAGGCTAGAGAGGCTTGGATGTCCTTTCCCTGGAAAGTAGGAAGCTGAGGGATGATCTTATACAGGTTTATAAAATCATGAGGAGCATAGATAAGGTGAATGGCCAAGGTCTTTTCCCCAGGGTTGGGGAGTCCTAATTAGAGGACATTGGTTTAAGGTGAGAGGGGAAGATTTAAAAGGGATGTAAGGGGCAACTTTTTCACATAGAGGGTGGTGCTTATATGAAACAAGCTGCCAGAAGAAGTGGTAGAAGTGGGTATAATTTTACATTTCAAAGGCATTTGGACAGTTACATGGACAGGACAGGTTTAGAGGGATATGGGTCATGTGCTGGCAAATGGGACTAGTTCAGTTTAGGAAAGCATGGTCGACATGGAAGAGTTGGGTCAAAATGTCTGTTTCCATGCTGTATGACAATGATTATAAACTTCATATTGATCTGCAATTCATTTGCCATGTAGCTGTCCATCTTGCCAGTTTGTCCACATGTTCTTGAAGTGGGAGCAGGAGTAGATCCATGTGGCCACTGAGCCTGCTTTGCTTTCCAACATGGTGTTGGGTTTCATCTCCATTTTCCTGCCAAATCAAATCAAATTAATCAAACATGAATTTAACAAAACCATGCTGGTCTTTATCTGTCAGCCCATACATTTCAAAGTGGCAATTAACTTTACCTCACATTATTATTTAAATGGTTCCCCACCATCAATACTGAATTGGCTATTAACAGGGGATGTTGCTCAATGCATACAATGGGTTCAAGGAGAGTGAAGGAACAGTCATAGTCAGCAGAGATTTGTCTAGTTTTCAATGGAAATGTGTCATGGTCTCAGGTGTCATAACTATCAACTCCATCAGATTAGCTTTACCAAGATACCAGCAAAGTATTGTGGGAATGAAAGCTCAAAACCAAGAGCAATAAAATACAAAGAATTTGGCAGTATGAAAGTTAACGCTACCACGAAAGCATTGGTTGCACTGTTGTACTAATAGAACACAACATTCACTGTGTCCAATCACTCCACTACAACTCCAAAAGTTTCTCACTTTAACTTTAATTAAATACGCATCAGCTAATGATGGTTCAAACATTCAGGCTCGGTTTTCATTAATGTTGAACCCAGCGAAATGGCTGTCATTTTATTAATGTTCAAATTTCCTTTTATGAAAGTTTTCTTTTTGTCAGTTATATAACTAGTCTACATTATGATCTAAACATAAGACTGACACACTCTCTACTTTCTCCACGTGTTGTCATTTAATTATGTACTGAGACTGCCTGTTATTTTCTTCAATGGATGATCATCACCTTCTGTCTTCCGATTAAACAGTTTGTTGCAAACTACAAGTGAGGCAATGTGTTTCATAACTGAGGTCTTTTCAGAAAATCTGCTCACAAGTAGATGACATTAATTGCTGCTTCCTCTACAGCCAATCTAATCAAAAGCAGATTTTTTTTTAAATGCAGTGTTTTCTGCATTCAATAAAGACTGCAGATGCCTTCTCCACCATTCATTTTACATGCTTTCTGTGAGCTTGATAGAAGCAAACATCCATAGGGTATCTACTTGACCTGTCACAGGCAGCAATACATTATCTATTATAGATCAGATTCTACCAGTGACACACAAAATTGGTCAGTAAATCAGGAACCATTGTTTCAGTAGGAACTCAGTGGCAGTTGCACTTACACCTATAACAGAAACATGATACTTTAGTCTGGATTAACTTCAGTTACCAAAGCAACAGCACACATAATAGGATTCATAGCTTTGTTTCAATAGAAAGAACCAATTGTTAAGAGTAAGACAAGATGACTAAGATATTCAGTTTAGTGCAAAGCATTGTTCATATACTGTCTGAAAAAAGTGTGGATTAAACATTTTCACCAACTGAATCACTATGATATTTCATGCTTGCAAGTTTTAGTTCAACCTTAAAGAACTACAATAATTTCCAGCGTATGCAATATTTTAATAATATAACATAGTTACACCACATAGGTATAATGGTAGAAAACCAGACAGCGTAACAACAGGTTCGAATGGGAAAATAGGTCAATGGAGCTTTCTCATGATCAAGCACGTTGCAAAGACTATAGTGCACCAAGGGAATCTAGTTTGATTTTGCCGAGATAACCCTCACATCCATAATGCATTATGGTCACTGAGATCTCTTGATGAATGAGCATTTCATTTCTATCGCATTGAAACCATGGCATCTTAATGAAATGACTATAAATCAAGTAGTCACATCAAATAAACTCACTGGCTGAGGATAAAGCAAACTAGAGGCTGCAAAATAAGGCAGTCACCAAAAAAAAGAGTTTAGGCATGAAGTAATGTCTTTGCCCAAAGAGTGATGAGAATGTGAAGCTTGCAATCACAGGGAGTGGTTGAGGCGAAAGGTATAGTTGGCATTTAACGAGAAGCTACACATGTATATGAGAGGGAAGAGAGTAGTGGGTTAAACTGATGAAGGAGAATGGAAGGAGGTTTGATTGCAATACAATTGCTGGCATGGATTGGCTGAATCAAATGCCTGTTACTGTGGAGTATATTCTATGTAATTCTGTTTTTCATCTGCATTCTCTGCTTCAGAGTCATCATTCAAAGATGTATAATTAGGCTTCGTGTCCATTTTGATAATAACCACTTCTCCAACTGTTCCTCCACAATTTCTCTGTTGCTAGATTGCTTACTAACACCCAATTCTAGGTGAAGCAAACATAATTTATTCACATTAAATATTGGAAGACAGAAACAATTGCTTACTTTCCTGAATGACTGATTCCATCCTGCTCCTGGTCACTGTCTCAGGCTGACAGAGACTTCACAAAATCAGTGCCCTACTTGATCCGAAAATGAACTTATAACACAAGACCATTTGAGTGTTCTCTGTGATGAAGATGGCTTAGATCACCCGCTGCAACATTTCCCCTTTTTGGCATCTACCTGTCCAACTACTACTGGAAATCTTATCCATCTCTTCCATGATTTGTAGACTCACCTGTCTCAAAGTTGTCCTAACCACCACCCAAATCTCAAATCTCCATAAACTTAATCCAGTCGCTGTTGCCTATATCTTAATTTGCACCAAATTCTGATCACCCACGTCCCTCGCATTCATCAAGTTCCATGAACTCTGGATATACTCACGTCTCAAATAGATTCATACTTTACATCTTTATCACCTCCAGCAGTCCGAATGATTTTTGCAATCTCTGCATCCCTCTGGCTTTGTCCTCCCGTGAATTTGCAATGGCGTTATTTCAGCATTTTCGGCTGTGCAGGCTCTAACATCTTTGTCTTGCAAGCAATGCAGGCAGATCAGAGTTAAGTAGCACAGATAAGGAAATAATAAGTAAGCAGCGGCAAAAACAAAGACACAGGTACAGGTGAATATTAAGAGTTTGTGAGTCCATTCATTATTCTAACAACAGTAGGGTAGAAACTGGTTTGAAACCGGTTCGTGCGTGTATTCAGGCTTCTGCACCTTCTCCCCGATGGTAGAGGTTGTAGAAAAACAGTTCACACAACACCAGGTTATAGTCCAACAGATTTAATTGGAAGCACTGGCCTTTGGAGCACTGCTCCTTCATCTGGTGGTTGTGGGAGTACACAATTGAAAGACACAGAATTTATAGCAAAAGTTTACAGTGTGATGTAACTGAAATTATACATTGAAAAATATCTTGATTGTTAAGTCTCTCATCTGTTAGAATGACCATTTTAGTTTCACTTCTTTCATATGTAAATAGCAAAATTTTTTTAAAAAAAGTTACATTCTCAAGTGAACTTTAACAATTGATGTCAGCACAGATAATGTATTGGGTGTTTGCAACTTTGTGTACTGCAGTCTGTGCCATAAGGTTTAGACTGATTCTAATCTAAAAATTGAATTAACAGAATCTTACACGAATTAATGCGGTTTTTTGAGCAAAGTACAATGTAACTCTGCAAGTACAAAATTCACCCCACAAACGTATATGTGTATGTGTGCATGTGGATGTGTGTGGGGGGTTGGGTGGGGTTGCAAGTGTCTGTGAGAGAGAGTGCATGTGTGTGTGAGTGTAAAGGGGTCTAAGTCTGTGAGAGGGTGTGTTTGTGTGTGTGTACGTATGAGTGCCTGTGTGTACGTGTGTGTGGATGGTGCAATGTAGGTCATCTGTAGTGTGATATGAACCCAAGGTCTCAGTTGAGGCCATCCCTATGGGTACCGAAGTTATCTATGCACCTGTACTGAAGTTCGCCTTGGAGGATGGTCACCCGAAGGTCTGAGGTCGAATATCCTGGACCGCTGAAGTGTTCTCCAACTGGGAGGGAACACTCCTGTCTGTTGATTGTTGTGCGGTGCCCATTCATCCGGTGCCATAGCCTCTGCTCAGTTTCACCAATGTACCATGCCTCAGGGCATCCTTGCCTGCACACACACATGCGCACACGCAGACACAGACACTCCCATAGACACACACACTCCTACAGACACACACTCACACATGCATCCTCTCACAGACTTAGACCCCTTACACCCAAACACACATACACACTCTCTCACAGAGACTCACAACCGCCCACCCCAGCCCCGATGAAGGAGCAGCGCTCCGAAAGCTGGTGCTTCCAAGTAAACCTGTTGAACCATAACCTGGTGTTGTGTGATCTTTAACTTTGTACAGCACATCCCAATCCAACACTGGCATCTCCAAATGTAGAAAAACATGCCATGATGGGATGAATCTTTAAGAATGCTGACGGCCTTTCCTTGACAGTGGGCCTGGTAGATGGATTTCATGCCAATATATTTTGCCTTTGTCGAAGAGTCTGGTGTTGGAAAAGCACAGCCGGTCAGGCAACATCCAAAGAGGAGAGTCGATGTTTCGGGCATAAACCCTTAGATAAGGAATCCAAAACATACAAATGGAGAGGAACTTCTTAGAAATGCTTTCCTACCAGAATTGGCTCTTTGCTCAAAGTACAGTTTGACCTCTCTGCCCAGGAAGCCTAGAATCAAAAATCCCATGAATTTAGCAGTGAGACAATGCCTGTATAGATTAGTCTTCTATTGCTAAATTTGTTTATTTTGTTCCTGTTTGACACCCAAATGTGAGTCCACTCCACATGAATTTCTGTTTGACTGGCAGAATCTATTTCAGTTATCAATGAGTTTATTTTACTCCTACAATGTATTCAATGTGGCAATAGTTCATTCTTCCTTTATCATATAATACATAAAGTTCTTTAATATTGCGGAGAATGGTGGCCAATATTTCTCATCTTGCACTCATCAGAAAAAATGCAAGAGTGACAAATTTCAAATGATTACAATAACTTATGCTGCTGGAGAGAGGGTGCTGATTAGTTGGCAAGACAACTCTGACTGCTTGAGGCATTATCATGAAGAAAGCAATTGGAGCCCTTAACTTTTGAACCTCCCAGATAATTCAAGAAATTTACATGGCCTGAACATGTCTCTTCTGTTTCAAGTCACTGTAAATTCAAACTGCCCTATTACAGTGATGTCGAACAGTAAACATAGAAATATAGAAGATAGGAGCAGGAGTAGGCCATTCAACCCCTCATGCTTATTCTACCATTCATTATAAAGATGGTTGATTGTCAACCACAATACACTAATACTGCTGTCCCCCCATATCACTTGATCCCTTTAGCCATAAGGGCTATTTCTCCCTTCTACTTGAAACCACAATATTTTGGCTTTAATCACATTCTGTAGCTCCTCGTCTTAGACCTAAAAGGTTTACCCCCTTTCCTTAAACTTTTCCCTCACCACCAGGAACATCCTACCTGTACCTAACTCGTTTAGTTCTAGTAGACAATTTGCATTGGATTTATCAAACCTGGATTGAATGAGTACGGTGTGTATTCTGTCTACATCAGATGGCTGAAGGAACATGTTATTTGATTTGACTAGACAGTCTTTGTGATGTAAAACCTAATCAGCTGACATTGTACCAGAAATGAAATTCACACAACAATGTGCCAACAAAATTTTGATACGAAGTCCAAGTCAAAAAGAATCCATAAAAACTTTATCCATTAGCACTCCCAGTAATGCTTAGAAAATTGAAATATTCCTCCTTGTCCATCCCTTAGTGTCAATCTTGCAGGTGCCTTTACTGACTGAATGTTTCTACACAGCACTGTCCCAGTTATAGCTGATAGAAGGTTGACGACTTTCATTAGGGAGTATGTCCATGGCCTTTGAAGGACAATCTTGAACATTTCTGAGTGTTGACGACCAGTTTTGGACTTTACCTTCACACAATGGAATGCAGCAATCAATGTTGGTTGGGAGGCAGCAGAAAGGACACTGTCAGAGTGACAATGTTGGCAAGATAAATGCTGAAAGATAACAGCAAAGAGCACTGGAACATGAGAATGGGAGTAAGCAATTTTGTGCCTCAATCCCGTTCCACCATTTAATGAGATCACAACAGGTCTGTGACCTAACATCACTTTTACCCCAAATGCCTTAATACCTTTGATTAACATAAAGCTATCAAGCTCAGACTCAAAATTTATAATCATTTTTGCATCAATGCCATTGACATTAGAGAGTGCCAAATTCCTATCATTCTTTTTATCTTAAAGTGTTCCCTAATTCACTTATGAAAAGTCCGACTCCAATTGTTTAATAATGTCCCATTCCTAAACTTTCCAGAAATAGTTCTTATATCTCGAAAGCTTTGATTAATTCAAGACCTAACCTTCTAAATTTCAAGGAGTTCAACACACCCTGGATCACTTGGAGCATAGGTGATCTAACTAGTTCTTTTGTATAGCTGATACATGGTATCTACCCCTCCAGTCCTTTCGATATAAAACTAGCATTCCATCAGCTTTTATAATTATTTTCAGTCCAAGCTCATGACATTTTATGAATTCTGGTTCCCAGGTTTCTTTAGAATAGCATATTTTCTAGCTTTTTATAATGGAGAAAATATTCTGTACTATTCAGTCCAAATGGATGACCTCAAATCTGATTAAAAATCAACAACACCAGGTCATAGCCCAACAGGTTTATTTGGAAGCACTAGTTTTCAGAGAACTGCTCCTTCTTCAGGTAGCTCATGGAGTAGGATCATAGGACACAGAATTTGTAAAAAAGATCATACTGCCATACTCTGATGCGATATATTGAACAAACCTAGATTGCTCAAGGCAGCATGATGGCTCAGTGGTTAGCACTGCTGCCTCATAGCGCCAGTGACCCAGGTGACTGTCTATGTGGAGTTTGCATATTTTTCCTATGTCTGTGTGGGTTTCCTCCCACAATCCAAAAGTTAGGTGGATTGGCCATGATAAATTGCCTGTAGTGTAGGTAATTAGTCAGGGGTAAGTTGAGGGGGATAGGTCTGGGTGGCTTACTCTTGAGAGGGTTGGTGTAAGCACACAATCTGTAGTCAGTATTTTTTTTATTATCCATGCAACATTTAATAAATTCCTACTTTGGCAATAGAACCAGTCTGACTCAAGTTTGGAATACAGACAGACTCTAACCTCACACCTTTAATGCATTATCTGAGCTGTGATGTCACCTTTTTTTATATAAAACCTTAAGCTATCTCGGGAATGTGACTTGAAAGAAGTTCTGAGATTTACATATTAATGAATTAAAACCTGCAACCCATTCTAAAAGATGAAAGACTTAAAAGCAATCTAGGTTTGTTCAATATATCGCATCAGAGCATGAGAATATGATCTTTTGCTGTAAATTCTGTGTCCTATGATAATACTCCACCAGCTACCTGATGAAGGAGCAGCGCTCTAAAAAGCTTGTATTTCCAAATAAACCTGTTGGGCTGGTATTATGCGATTTTTAACCTTGTCCACCCCAGTCCAACACCGGCACGCCAATCCACCATCGGTATCTCCACCTCAAGTCTGATGACTTTGAAATCCATTTGCCACAATTTTGTCCATTCTGTTAGTCTATCAATAAATCTTTGTAATTTTACACTTTCATCAACCTTTCTTACAGCATTGTCTATCTGACTGTTTTATAAAATTTGAATATGTGGCTTTTTGCCGCATTATCTAAGTCACAGAGATTAATACAATGAATAGTTGAGTGTCCAGCATAGAACCTTGTGAAACACCATGAGCTTGATCCTAGCAATTAGAGTGATTACCCATTATCCCTTCTTTCTGCCTCCTTTTGGTCAGTGAAGTTCCTAACTAAATCAATCATGTGTCTTCAATTCCATGGGTTTCAAACCTAGTTAACTGTCTCTTATGAGGAATTTTACTAAATTATTTTAGGGATACATAATCTTACTGTAACCCTCACCCTAACCCTAACCTTAATGCTAACTCTAAGCCCAACTCTATTGCAAACACACTCTAATCCTAACTCTAACACTAACCCTAATCCTGTCCTTTACTTTAATTGTCTCTTCAAAAATAATCAATTTTGTCAGGCATGATGTAGTCATTATAAATTCATGGTGGAATCCGTACAGAAACAGAGTGGAAACAGGCCCAACCAGTCCACACCAACCTTCCAAAGAGTAACCCACCCAGACCTGGAGGAAACCCACACAGAAACAAAGAGAATGTGAAAATGCCACACAGACAGTCACCTGAGGCTGGAATCGAACCTGGGACCCTGGCGCTGTGAGGCAGTAGTGATAACTGATCTGTTCTCCTTTTCACTTGTTGAATTAAAGTCTCTGTCACTGCAAGAATGAGTCTGGGAGTCCACTCTCTGCTACAGTTCCATTGGCACTTGTGCTACTTCTGAGAAATGCATTTTGCTAAAGCTTCATTACCTACTGTAGCCAGAATATATGCCCACCCCATAAGAACTGCAGGACGACTTGAATGAATGCAGGCTGGCTTTAACTCATTCCCATTAATCACGGCTGCACCGAGGCTGTGAAAAGGAGGCAACAGGAGGTTTACATCACTTCAGTTAGCCATGAAGAATCATGCATTAGAATCTCCACAGTCATAAACAACCAAAGCTTTAATCCCAAGTGAATTTAAATTAAAACAATGGATGCAAATGTCATGAAATTCAGTGACCTTGAGTTGAGTGTTGTTTTGTCTCCTTGTGATTTGTATTCAACATTGTGTTCAACAATGTACCTCTACATTGGAGTGGACCTGATGAAGGGCTTTTGCCCAAAACGTCGATTTTACTGCTCCTCGGATGCTGCCTGAACTGCTGTGCTCTTCCAGCACCACTAATCCAGAATTTGTGTTCAACAGCAGAAGGGTAGAAATTGATTTGTGTTATAATCATTTTTTAAGCACAGAGCATGTGCAAAGCATAGCAATGTTACCGTACATGTGAACATACGAATTTGGGGCAAGTCGTGGTCACTTTGTGTCTTCTGCCTCCCTCCTATTTTAAACTGGGGTGTTACATTTTCCATTTTCCATCTCACCAGCACCCTCCCTGACCCCAGAGATTTCTGAAAGATCATTATCAATGCCTCTATAAATCTCCACAGCGATCTCCTTCAGAACTCTGGGGTGTAATCATTCTAGTCTGGATGATTTATTCAGCTTCAAATCTTTCAGCTCCCCCAGCACCTTCTCCTGAGGGATGACCACTAAACTTGCCTCTACCCCCTGACGCTCTTGAAGTTCTGGTATGTGGTTGGTGACTTCCACTGTGAAAACTGACGCAAAGTACCCTATTCAGTTCCTCTGCTATTTCTTTCCTCCTCATATTACTTCTCCAGCCTTGTTTACCAGTGGTCAAATGTCCACGCTTGCCTCTCTCTTACCTTGTGGATATCTAAAAGACTTATGAAATTTTCTTTTATATTACTAGCTAGCTCACTCTCATATTTCAACTCCTTCCTTTATTGCTTTTTGTAGCTATCATCTGCTGATTTTTAAAGGCTTCCCAAACCTTTGGCTTCTCATTAATCTTCACCAGATGTTATGCTGACCCTGTCTTAATCTTGGGAGCCATGGTTGCCTCATCTTCCCCTTAGTATGCCTTTTTCTGGGGATGACTTTTTAAAATTAATTCACTGACTGAGCCAGCATTTATTGCCCATGCCTAATTGCCCAGAGGTTAGTTAAGAGGCAGCTACATTGCTTGGTTGGGGGTCACATGTAGGCCAGACTGGGTATGAATGGCAGATCCCTTCTCTAAAGGACGTTAGTGAACCAGATAGGTTTCCACTGTGCCTCCCAAATTACCCCCAGAAACTCCTCTAATGCTGTTCCACAAACTTCCCAATAGGTTCCCCTTTCAATCAAATCTGGCCAGCACCTCCCTCATGTCTTTTTATTTTACATTTACCATCACATTTCACCTCTACATTGGAGTGGACCTGAGAGGCCCACTGCCACAATAATCTCGTGTTGAGTGATCAGAGACAACAGACTCTGTTCTCAGCCGTCAGTCAATATGAACGTGTCCAATATCCTGGGGATGCATAGGCTGCTTTAGTAGGCTTTCCACAACCCTTTGCTACACCCCCAACCTGGTATCCTTCACCCACACCCCTACAAACCTGAAACCACAGCTGAAGTCATTTTACTGATCATCGGTTGTTTAATTGAATGCTAACATGGATATTATCTGCAGATTCAAATTTTTCACCTCCAAGGATCAGTGATGATTAATGGCACCCTGAAAGATGGGAAATCTGAATTTGCTGTTTCAACCCACTGAATTCCCACCTGACAAATTTGGCATTGAACTACCATTCCATACAAGGCTAAAAGAAACCTTCTCAGAAATCATGATCATCTTCTCACCAGGTGCATTGGTTACTCAAAGCTGCTTTCCCTTGTGTTTCAAGCCAATTATTTTTCTCCACCAGTTCCCGACACCCACTAACCCCATACCTTGCCTCCATCAAACTGCAGCATATATGCTGTGCCCTCCAAACTTCTCTTCAGCTCTGACGGAGAGTCATCTAGACTCAAAATGCTAGCTTGCTCTCTCTCCACTGATGCTGCCTGATCCACTGTGATCACCAGCATTTACAGAGTCATTGAGTCATAGAGATATACAGCATGGAAACAGACCCTTCTGTCCAACCCGTCCATGCCGACCAGATATCCCAACCCAATCTAGTCTGACCTGCCAGCACCTGGCCCTTATCCTTCCAAACCCTTCCCATTCATATACCCATCCAGATGCTTTTAAAGTGTTGCAATTGTACCAGCCTCCACCACTTCCTCTGGCAGCTCATTCCATACACGTACCACCCTCTGTGTGAAAACGTTGCCCCTCAGGTCTCTATTATATCTTTCCCCTCTCATCCTAAACCTATGCCCTCCAGGTCTGGACTCCTCCACTACAGGGAAACGATTTTATCTATTTACCCTATCCATACCCCTCATGATTTCATAAGGTCTCTATAAGGTCACCCCTCAGTCTCCGCCGCTCCAGGGAAAACAGCCCTAATCTATTCCACCTCTTCCTATAGCTCGAATCCTCCAATCCTGGCAACATTCTTGTAAATCTTTTCTGAACCCTTTCAATTTTCACAATATCTTTCCGATAGGAAGGAGACTAGAATTGCATGCAATATTCCAAAAGTAGCCTAACCAATATCCTGTACAGCCACAACATGACCTCCCAACTCCTGTAGTCAATACTCTAACCAATAAAGAAACCATACCAAACGCCTTCTTCACTATCCTATCTACCTGCAACTCTACTTTCATGGGACTATGGAGCTGCATTCCAAGGTCTCCTTGTTCAGCAACACTCCCTAGGACCTAACCATTAAGTGTATAAGTCCTGCCACGATTTGTTTTTCCAAAATACAGCACTTCACATTTACCTAAATTAAACTCCACCTGCCACTTTTCAACACATTGGTGCATCTGATCAAGATCCTGTTGTAATCTAAGGTAACCTTCTTCACTGTCCACTACACCTCCAATTTTTGTGTCATCTGCAAACTTACTAACGATATCTCTTATGTTCACATCCAAATCATTAATACAAATTATGAAAAGTAGTAGACTCAGCACTAATCCTTGTGGCTCTCCACTGGTCACAGGCCTCCAGTCTGAAAAACAACCCTCCATCACCACCCCCTGTCTTCTACCTTTGAGCCAGTTCTGTATCCAAATAGTTACTTCTCCCTATATTCCATAAGATCTAACCTTGCTCATCAGTCTCCCATGGGAAACCTTGTCAAAAGCCTTACTGAAGTCTATATAGATCACATCTACCACTCTGCCTTCATCCATCCTCTTTGATACTTCTCCAAAAAATCAATCAACTTTGTGTGACATGATTTCCCATGCACAAAGCAATGTTGACTATCCCTAATCAGTCCTTGCCTTTCCAAATACATGTGCATCCTGTCCCTCAGGATTACCACTCTGCCTTCATCCATCCTCTTTGATACTTCTTCAAAAAAACTCAATCAACTTTGTGTGACATGATTTCCCATGCACAAAGTAATGTTGACTATCCCTAATCAGTCCTTGCCTTTCCAAATACATGTACATCCTGTCCCTCAGGATTCCCTCCAACAACTTGCCCACCACCGACATCAGGCTCACTGGTGTATAGTTCCTTGGCTTGTCCTTACCACCTTTCCTAAGCAGTGGTACCACGTTAGCCAACCTCCAGTCTTCTGGCACCTCACCTGTGACTATTGATGATACAAATATCTCAGTAAGAGGCCCAGCAATTACTTCCCTACCTTCCCACAGGGGTCTAGGGTACACCTGATCAGTTTCTGGGGATTTATCTACTTGTATGCATTTCAAGACATCCACCACTTCCTCCTCTGTAATATGAACATTTTTCAAGATGTCATCATCTATTTCCCCACATTCTCTATCTTCCATGTCCTTCTCCACAGTAAATACTGATGCAAAATACTTGTTTAGCATCTCCCCCATCTCCTGCAGCTCCACACATAGGCTGTCTTAGTGATCTTTGAGGGGCCCCTCAATTTCTTTAGTCATCCAGCATTCCCTATACCTACCAGCCTTTCCTTTCATCCTAACAGGAATATATTTTCTCTCGATTCTCGTTATCTCATTTCTGAAGACTTTCCATTTTCCAGCCATCCCTTTACCTGGGAACATCTGCCCCCAATCAGCTTTTGAAAGTTCTTGCCTAATAACGTCAAAATTGGCCTTTCTCCAATTTAGAACTTCAACCTTTAGATCTGGTCTATCCTTTTCCATCACTATTTTCACTCTCATAGAATTATGGTCACTGGCCCCAAAGTGGTCTACTACTGACACCTCAGTCACCTGCCCTGCCTTATTTTCCAAGAGTAGGTCAGTTTTGCACCTTCTCTAGTAGGTACATCCATATACTGAATCAGAAAATGTGCTTGTACACACTTAAATTCCTCTCCATCTAAACCCTTATCACAATGGCAGTCCCAGTCTATGTGTGAAAAGTTAAAGTCCCCTACCATAACCATCCTATTACTCTTACAGATAATTGAGATCTCCTTCCAAATTTGTTTCTCAATTTCCGTCTGACTGATATGGGGGTCGATAATACAATCCCAATAAGGTGATCATCCCTTTCTTATTTCTCAGTTCCACCCAAATAACGTCCCTGGATGTATTTCAGGGAATATCCTCCCTCAGTACAACTGTAATGCTATCACTCATCAAAAACAGATTTCGGGTCATCACAGTCCAAAGAAGCATATATCTCATGAGATTGCACCTTGGAGTATAAAGAGATTGGAGTGAATTGCAAATAGAGGTCAAACTGCTGCCCAATGTAGCTAAACGGTGCAATCACCGAGTCACACAAGAGCAATCAATCCAGATCCCAATTATACTGTATCTTGTACTATAGTGAGCCCAGTTCTTTCACTATTTTAAAAGGAGTTAGTTGGCACAGTTGAGAGCTGAGAATGACATTGCAACTTACAAAAGGTAGGTGAGATGTTAGGGCATCTGCCTCATAGTTACTGTGGTCTTCTAGAATTCGCTTTGATCACCATCAAGAGCTGGCGGGGGGAGATTGCTTGCAGAATTTCATCTTCGGTGAGTTTGACCTGATGTCTCTTCCCCCCCCCCCCCCCCCCCCCCCCCCCACACCCCCCACAAAGGGATTACATGGCTGTTGGTGAGCTAGGAGTATTGGGAGTTCAGATTCTCAATCACTGTTTGACTTAATGCCACAGGCTCAATGGACCAGCTGGTCTTTTCTTGGCAGGGATTTTTCTATGTTTACATGAATATTCATGCTCCAGCTGTTGTCTTCTAAGTTGGTGCGTAATTGTTTCCGAGCTGTACGTGCTTTAGCCTGTTGGGTCCACGCAGGGTTCAACCTCTGTGGCTGTGAACTGCCTCTGTCAGAAAAAAAGCCATGCAAAAAAAAATGCAAACTTGCAGTCTACCCTTTGGCATGGTGAATGTTCACGTGGGAAATGTAGAAGAACTCAGCCAGTGTGCTGATAGCTATCACCTTTTATCAGTTACAGCTTGCAGGAGATGAGGGAGAACAAATTTCTGGGAAATTTATTTGGGAATCCTTAAGGTGCAGCATTTACAATGTCCAGTGAAACGATCTGGTCGGCAGGTATAAGTTGGGACTGACAATTTCTTTCATCGTTAAAAATCACACAACATCAGGTTACAGTCCAACAGGTTTATTTGGAAGCACTAGCTTTCGGAGCACTGCTCCTTCATCAGGTGCTTGACAACCACCTGATAAAGGAGCAGCGCTCCGAAAGCTAGTGCTTCCAAATAAACCCATTGGACTATAACCTGGTGTTTTGTGATTTTTAACTTTGTGCAACCCAGACCAACACTGGCATCTCTAAATCAATTCCTTTCATGGTATCATAACAGCTGCCTCTTTGGGTAAATGGTTGTTAAGGTATATTGACAAATGTCAGAAACATTGTCGATGAATGTGTCCTTAAGGGACGTTCCATCCATTGAATTTCAGTAATAAGAAAGTACCCATTGTAGGTTGTCAGAGGAAGATAGATAAGGAACCAATAAAGGCTTAATACTTCCCCTGGCAGCTGTGTTCCTGAAAATACAGAACTGTCTCTCAGTAAATTATAGATTAATCCACCTTTAAACTTGATGCCTGCCTTCAGGCAATGTTAAAAAAAAGTAGTTGATAGGAAAGAAATACATTGATGTAGAAAATTCTGTCTTCAGCCTGCAAAAATATGTGCTATGCTGCCATCAATATTTCATTGCGTGAGCAGGATTTATTAGATTACCTTTTGTTCTATTTGACAAATTGATAACATTACTGTTTATCTGAACGCATTGTGTCAAGTCTGCCCTATTCAGTGTGCACAAAATGGGTATCACTCCAGACTTTGAGCTCAGGAAGCTGAGTATCTACAGGTTCCTGGGCAAGGCATAGATTAGCTGGCCATGTCTTTTCAATGGGAGCTAGCTACTTTTAACTTGCTGACTGCATTATGTAAGGATTGGCAAGTAATCTTCACACAAATATGTTCCATCAGAGTAAAAACAAAGCTACAACAAAATGATTCTGTTGCTGATATCCAACTTATACTTCAGAAATAACAAGATTGGGAATCTGCAAAGATAATTCCAGTCTTGTTCTTTACAAATCACATGATTAAAGAATCACATTGTAACTGGAATTGAAATTTGCACTGCAAATATTTTACTATATTTGGTTAATTTTCAGATGTAATACCTGTCATCTGGCACTCATCCACAAGTAATGTTGAAAATGGTTACATTGAAAGATAAGACAGACTATACAACAATTTCTAAAGCTTGTGAAGACAATTCTGTGTAAGATTATGTATTTTGTTGAACATAAAATAGAACATGGGACAAATTTATAATAACGTTTGGCGAGGCGGGTATGTGAAACCTTTTTTTTAATGATGATAATATGTTATTGTATAACCAAACAAGAAAATAAAAGTCAACTTTGCCTATCTCACTTGAAAGAAATTATAAAATTATTAAAGAATTTATAAAATTTATGATGTTTTCACATAATTATTTACCACATCTTCGAAAGAGCAGATTCTACCAGCCAGAGGGATAAGGGTAGCAAGGTGGGAACACAACCAATTGCAATTCCCGTCCAACTTTCCAGAGGACAGATTTAGGGTAATTGCTGAAATGTGGATTTAAAATTTCATGTGATCTGGAATGCACTGTCTGAAAGATTGATGTGAGTAGAGTGATTCAGCAATAACTTCCAAAATGGAATTGACTAAATACTTGAAGGAGGAAAGCTTGCAGGACTTTGAGGAAAGAGCAAAGGAGGGTCCAGGGAGCTTCCCAAAGAGGGATATAGATAGCCAAGGGATACAGCAAATATCTCTAGGGTTATGTATGAGAAATTGCATCATGGCGGATTTCCCCCATTTAAAGTGCATCTGTGTTCTCCATTTGCATGGCTTCCATTTTTGCTTTAGTGCAACTAATGTGCATGCTCGACTGCTTAAAAGCATCCATTGCTTTCTTGCTGGTTCCCTCTCTGGACCCTCTTGCTTATTGCTTTTCTCTTCTACCCAGGGGCAGTGACAGAAACCCTGGGCCCCAGTACTTTTCCTGGACCAGGCCTCCTCACCTAAGCTTAGTGGGGCTCAGTGAGACTCAGTGGAATTTTGGGCCCTGATGGATCCTCCCACCACCTCCAGCCCTGCTTCCAAACCTCACACTCACCACTTCCCTCCCCAACACTCTAGCTCACTACTTCCTTCCTTCCACCCTCCAACTCACTCCTTCCCTCTTCCAAGGCTCCCGCTCATCTCTTCTATTTCCTGATCCTTTCCCTCACCATTTTGCTCCATGAACCATTGCTGTTTCCCACTTGTCCCAAACTCTCCATTGTTTATACTGAGAGAGAGAGAGAGGGAGAGAGAGAGAGAGGGGCCAATGGTAAGATGTTGGCTGGAGAGAAATGTGAAGTATCTGGCAGGAAAGGCTGAACGAAGAAGGAGCGAGCAGGAAACAGCAGAAGGAGACAGATAGCAAATTGCAGGAAGCCGTGAGCTTTTGGTGGATATAAGTTGCAGGTGAGAGAGTGCGAGCAGCAGGAGAAGTGAGTAGGATGGGAGGTGGCGAGCAGAACGGGGAAGTGGTGGACAAATAGTGGATAGTTACAAGTGAGATGGAGCACCAATGAGTGAGGTAAGTCAGATAGGGAGCTGCAAGTGAGATGGAGAAACCACAATTAGTATGGAGATGCTGTGAGTGAGTTAGGGAAGCAGTCAAGGAGATGGCAAGCTTTAGATAAGGTTATTAAGGGATATGAAACAAACATGGGCCAACTAATGGGCGGCACGGTGGCACAGTGGTTAGCACTGCGGCCTCACAGCGCCTGAGACCCGGGTTCAATTCCCGCCTCAGGCGACTAACTGTGTGGAGTTTGCACGTTCTCCCCGTGTCTGCGTGGGTTTCCTCAGGGTGCTCCGGTTTCCTCCCACAGTCCAAAGATGTGCAGGTCAGGTGAATTGGCCATGCTAAATTGCCCGTAGTGTTAGGTAAGGGGTAAATGTAGGGGCATGGGTGGGTTGCGCTTCGGCGGGTCGGTGTGGACTTGTTGGGCCGAAGGGCCTGTTTCCACGCTGTAATGTAATGTAATGTAATGTAAAGGCCTCTGTTATTTGTTAATTGAATGGAGGAACAGGTTCCTGGTGTTGAGTGGCCTTTTCCTATCCTTTCTAAATTCCTCTGTTCTGATCAGTCAAGTGATGCACTGATTTAGAATTAAGCCCTTTCAGGTTCAATAATATCATCTCTCTTAAAAGTTTTTCATACGACGTTTTATCTGCTTCGAATAAAGCATCCCCCCGGGAACATAACAACAGCATTTGCTCTGTTTTTTTAATCTGAATATGTTATGGAATTGTTCCTTCTAATATTTCAAAAGGACTGATCAATCTCTTGATGAGGCGAGACCAGATACGAATGCTAAGCAGCTTTATTTCATATTAAAGTCATTGCTGCATTGCATCTTCACTCTCTTCCCTGTCACAAGGCTACAGTTACATTTTCATCAATTGTCACAATCAGTCGCATCACAGCAGTCAGGCTGCATTTGGCAGGACAGCAGATGGCTCAACGCCACAGTTGCACATCGTTGAGTTATTGTCATTGCAGCTTCATTCCTGTATCATTTCCCTTGAATAACCATTAACGGTGCAGTAAGTGGCCATAGCATTTCCAGTTTGGTTTTCGAAGGAACATTCATTGTCTCAGCCGAAGCCAGACTGTTAATCAGCTTTGCATCCTTCTATTCTTTAGCACTAATCTCACAGCCAGGGAGCTTTCAGAACACTGTTATAATTGCACTCACTGGAAACCATTTTAACCTTCATCTCTCAGTGATTAATGGGTGATAGCAAATTGTCAGATTGTTTAACATCTCACCTGATTTTAATTTCCATTGAAGGCAATGATGCCAAAATAGGTGTTCAATTCATCATCTTCTGTTTATTGCCTGGCAATAAATGTTAAAATTGCCTTCAATTAATTCAGTTTCTACAACTTGCACAATACATTTTCATAATATACAATCAAAATGTAATGAAAAAGCTATGCTTTCTTCCATTGGTCACTTTGCTCAAATAAAATCACTTTTAATTCTATCTGCATGCCAAATGCTTCTCACAATCTTTGTCTGGACCTCAATACTTCAGAGCTTTTTTTATTTCAAAACTGCTTCTCCATTGCCTGTTTCTGTGAGTTTTTGCCTCTTCTTGTTTACGGCAGGAAATAAATCCTAATGTCATAGGCTTGCACACTTTCCTCAAAAAGTGAGGTACCAATGACTATAGAGATAAGTTGATAAATTTCTTATTGTCTGTACTACTTGAGGAAATAATATCAATGTTAATTAATGCATCAACAACACCAATAATCCGAGTTTATATAGTGCCTTAAATGCAGCAAACTCTTCCATTTGTGATTACACGCACACACTCTCTCACGTGCACTCACGCTCATACCCACACTCACATACACACACTCACTCTCTATCTCTCTCTTTCATGCACACAGACACACATCTAAGTCCATAGGATGGATTTGTATTTGCAGAATTATATTTGCAGATAAATTCTATTTTGCTCAAAAAATGCACAGTCTGCAGGCAGTCAATGCAGACATTCAATATATGTAATATTTTATAAATTCCACTTTGGAAGTAGAACCAGTCTGACTCAAGATTGGGATACAGCCAGACTCTGACCTCACACCTTTAATGCATTGTCTGAGTTGAGATGTCGCCTTTTGTTGTAAAACCTTAAGTTGTCTCGAGAAGGTGACTTAAAAGAGGTTCTGGGATTTACATATATCATTTCAGTTGCATGACACTGTAATGTTTTGCTATAAATCCTGCGTCGTATAGTCTTATTCTCCACAACCACCGGATGGAGGAGCAGCACTCTGAAAGCTAGTGCTTCCAAATAAAGCTATTGGACTATAACCTGGTGTTGTGTGATTTTTAACAACTAGTGATTGGAATGGTGTTAAATGTAATTTAACACTGAGCTACACAGGAAGCTATTAAGAGAAGTCACCAAACGTTTCATCAAAATGGTAGATTTTAAGGATCATCTTAAAGGAGATGGCAAACGAAAGTGGTGGAGAGCCTTTGGAAAAGTACTCCAGACTATGAGGCCTAGCCAGCTGAAGGCTTCGCCACCAACTTTATTGTGGAAAAATTTTATATTTTTAAATTGCATGAAGACCTTTAATTAAAAGAAACATTTAAAGAAATTGCAAGATCTTTTTGGAGAGAAAATTAACTTAATCGTGAAATATAGTGCTTCCATGATAAGGTGTCCTTGATAAGAAGAAATAATTGTATTTATATATATGTTTTATAATCTCGAGATATGTAAAGTTTTTTTCTTAGACAATGAGGTACTTATGAAGTTTAGATACCCTGGTTTTGTAAGAAATATGGGCAATGTGTGCTCAGAAAGCTCCTCTAAATTAGAATTTGCTAATGCTAGGGCACTAGGCTTTGGTGATGTTGGTGAGGGATGGGTGCTATTCAAGATACCAGGATAACATGACTGCTCATTTTTAAAATATATCATAAAATCAAAACTTCTGACAGTACAGCATCCCCTCAGCACTGCAGTGAAGTATCAAATTAATTGCTTTGCTTAAGTAGTTGTTGTTAGTTTTGAACCTACAATTTTTTTGACTCAGATCAGAGTGCTGTCACTGAGTCACAGCTGAGCATATCAACAATTAACTTTTATAACACTTCCTCTACAAAATCAACTGCACTGAATAATGTAATAAGGTCAATTTCTCTATCTACTGTGACCTTGAGCACATGATGTACTTATGTGTTCTGTTCTGACAATGATGGAACATAGTCTGAGTATTGTTCAGTTTCTTTCATTATCATTTTACAATAGGAAAACCGATAAGAAATAAATCATTTATAATGATCTAACTATAATGATTACTCCAATAACTACAACACACATAGTTTATTTCATTTGGTATAGATTTAACTGTCCAGTGGGAATTCTAATATGTACATTGATGGAAGAGGAAGATAATAGTTTCTTTTAAAATACATTATAAAATATAAGTAAGTTATCACACTAAATTCTGAGACCACATGATGCTTTAAAGTTGCTCAATGTAAAGACAAATAATCACTCGTGTCTAATGAATTTCCATTGACTCCGCCACCTCACTATTTCATAATTTACGTTCCTTTATAGTCTCCAGACTTCTCTCATTTAATACCGAGCCTGACATTAAGGGCTAAGGTAAAGGATTGGTTGTGCAATTCCTGTCAATTTGAAAAAATGACAAGTGAACCTTTGACAAGATGTCCTAAAGGTCTGATGTCAGGTGACAAGGTCAGTTAGGTCATAGAACACTGCAAGAATATAAGCATCTGGTCGTCAGCAGCACAAAATTCTGCATATTCTTGAGAAATAATGTCGCTGAGCTTTTACAGGTCACTTGTTGAAAGGATAACTCAGGTAGATATCTAGAAATCTTTTCCCTATTCAGGACAAAACCTTATCTATTAGTTAATTGAACTGGCTGTTTGCACAGTCAAGCTATTACAATCTCTTTCTCTAACAACAAGCAAACATTGCAAAATGCTACAAGACCAATGACCATTCATCAATAACAGCATGTCAGAAATCCTATAGAATGCCTTCACAAAATATTTGCTTTTGCCAGTTAAAAGCGGGTAGGTTTTAATACAGTTTAACAAGGCATTCTCTTTGATGTGACAGGACATGTACAACTGAGGTCTATGAAGTGAAAAGCCTGTTTGCTGAACAAGCCACCCACTTGATGGGTGATTTCCCCCGAATGACGACTTTGTGTTTCATAATTAACATGTTTTGATAAATTTGTAAAGGAAATTCTTGCTAATGTTGTTGAATCTTAAGGAGTAACCTTTATGTACCATATGATCTATCGCCCAGGTTTTCACCTTCATGCCTGTTTGGACATGAGGTATTCAGAGCATGGTTGCTGAAACTGGACAGGGCAAAGTTTCTGCTCCCTGTTTGAAACTTGCATTCCAATATTTTCTTGTTATCAGTGGGCGTGTGAGGAGCATATCTCATTCAGAGAATGCCTGCTTCGCACATGGCACACCTATGTTTCAGGTAAGTAACAAATGTTTAAGAACTGATATGGCTGGTTAGTTTGTGCACGACAGAACTGCATTGCTGCTAAATACATTGAACATTCCATTTAAAAGGAGGTCATGACCTCGTCCGTATAATTGCTGAACTACTGATCCAGAGACCCTCGTGGTGTTAATGTGCTAGGTTCAAAACCAAGCACAGCAGATGGTGAGGTTTTAAAATCTGAATTTAAAAAATATCTGGAATTGAAAATCATTGCAATTTTTCATAATTAAAAAAACACTGGGTTCACTTTTAGGGAATGAAATAGCTATCCTTTCCCAGTCTGGACGACATGCCACAGCAATGTATTTGACTCTGAAATGGCCTAGCAAGTCACTCGTTGTACAAAACTGATAAAAAGCCTCAAAAAAATAATGACCTTGCAAAGTCCTCTTTGCAAATATCGGGGGGAAGGGTCTGAAGTTGGGAGATCTGTCTTACAGACTAGTCAACCAATAGCCTATCATACTCATAGTTCCAGAAATCTTACAGACTAATTATAGCCTATCAGTCTACATTTAATTATCAGTAAAGAAATGGAAGTGGACCTTGATACTGCTGCCAGATAGCACTTGTTTAACAATCACCTGCTCACCAATGCTCATTTTGGGTTCTGTCAAGTCACTCAGCTCCTCACCTCCTTATAGCCTAGTTTCAAACATGGACAAAAGAGCTTGTTAGCTGCCTGACTTGCTGTGCTTTTCCAACACCGCTCTAATCTAGACCCCAGGAGTTTTGATCTTCAAACCTGCAAGACTTTCACTGACATCAAGAACTGATGCAATCAACATATAGATTTTTGTCACTACCCTCCACCTGATGTCAGGGGTGTGACAACTGTAACTATCTCCAAGGAGGTAACTATCTTTAATCATGCTGTGGAGGCATTTCCCTCTTGTTTTACCATCAAAACTTCTGGGGTCTAGATGAGAGTGGTGCTGGAAAAGTACAGCAGGTCAGGCAGCATCCGAGGAGCAGGAAAATCGATGTTTTGGGCAAAAGCCCTTCATCAGGAACAGAGGCAGAGTGCCTGCAGAGTGGAGATAAATTAGAGGGGATGGGGGTGGGGAGAAAGTAGCATAGAGTATAATAGGTGAATGAGGGTGGGAATGGAGGTGATAGGGCAGGGAGGAGGGTGGAGTGGATAGGTGGAAAGAAAGATAGGCAGGTAGGACAAGTCATGGGGACGATACTGATCTGGACGATTGGAGCTGGAGTGAGGTGGGGGAAGGGGAAATGAGGCGAGTCTGTTTCAGGACTTGGTAGAAGAGCTTCAGGGCAGAGGTGATGACCTGGGGATTGCAATGAGAAAGGGACTCACTGAGATTCCTGGAGAGAGAGGAGGAAAACTTCTTCAAGGCAGGCATCCTTGCAAGAGGATTTGCAGTAGGGTTAAAATCAACTGGGTAAAAACAAGGACTGCAGATGCTGGAAACCAGAATCTAGATTAGAGTGGTGCTGGAAAAGCACAGCAGGTCAGACAGCACCCGAGGAGCAAAGCTACTTTCTGGAGATGGAGGTGGAGGAATTGGGAGAATGGGCTGGAGGTCTTGCAGGATGCTGGGTGGGAGGAGAAGTAGTCCAGGTAGTTATGGGAGTCTTTAGACGTCCACCTGGAGACTGTCACCAGAGATGGAAATGGTGAGGTTAAGAAAGGAGAGGGAGGTTTCCAGGATGGACCAAGTGAATTTGAGGGCGGGGTGGAAGTTGTGGGTGAAGTTGATGAACTGCTCCAGTTCAGCTTGGGTACAGGATGCTGCATCAATGCAATCATCGATGTAACAGAGGAAGAGTTGGGGTACAGTGTCTGTGTAGGTATTTCCAGTTTGGCAGTTGGAGACACCATTGTTCTGCCATTCTCGTTTTCTGATCACTTAATCTGAACTCTCACCACCTTTTCTCTCCCAGCACTCCTGCTCCCTGACTCCCTCCACACTTTACATCAGTTCTGATGAAGAGTCATCTAGACTGGAAATGTTAGCTTGCTGTCTCTCCATGGATGCTACCTAATCCACTGTGATCTCCAGCATTTTTAGTTTTCAGTACTTTCCATTGTATTATCAATGGCTCATTCCTGAAGAAGGGCCTGTGCCCGAAACGTCGAATCTCCTGTTCCCTGGATGCTGCCTGACCTGCTGTGCTGTTCCAGCAATAAAGTTTCAACTTTGATCTCCAGCATCTGCAGACCTCACTTTCTCCTCCATTGTATTATCAACCTGCTCAAAGTATTTAATTTGGTAAAACATAGGTCTCTGTGCACCGTGTTCTTGAGATTTGGATACTCAACAAATTTAAACACAATTCTGCAACTGTTTCATGATAGCTGACTGCAAATGTCTTGAATGAGAGATCTGAAATAAGTGCCTTCAAAGTTCAGACTGGGGCAAACAAGGCTATGGGATAGCTCCCATACTATTTACAATCTACCTGACACTGACCTTCACCTCATCAAAGATCAAATGCCCTCTAGTGTTAATTTTTAACACTGTCCAGATGCAAAGCTCTTTAACCTCAATTGACAACAACCATGACTAGCAGAATGTGAGTGTTTGCGGTTTTGTTGCTGACTCTGTGTTGTATTTTCAAGCCACTCTCCATCTCTTCAATTCTGCAAGCAAGAGCCTTGGCCTGTGTTTGAACACTGCCAATCCAAAACTTATCTATCAACCCAGTCGAGGCTGAGTAAATATTTACCTCCCATGTATGTTGAAGGAGGGACTCTGAAAGATATCGAGCACTTCCGATACCTTGATCGCCAGCTGTCTCCAAAGGTCACCATTCATAAGGAGATCCAATACTGGAACAGATGGCCTAACAGCAAATGTTTGACAACAAAGTGCTCCACTAGTCAACAAACCTCCTGATCTTTAGTGTTTTTCTTGTCCAGCAGATGAGGAGTGCACATTAGTGACATAAAAGAGGGCAAGAAAAATGCCAGCAGCAATGTTATCGCCACGTCCTCAGAATTCAATAAAAATACCTTTTGACAAATGCTAGCGTTCGTTTTGAAGCCAGCTTCATAAGAATGCAGGCGAAGCTAATGTTAAATCAACTACAATGGACTGGACACAATGTCCTGCCTGTCAAAAAACAAATCTCCTGCCAAGGCCTGCTTTCTCAAAGCTCAAGGAAAACACCACAAGAACATTCTGCAGTTCTTCATAAAGCCAATCAGCATTGACATCAATGACTGGGAGGATCACCAATTGATTAAAATTGTAACATTTTGTCCATTGAGCTGTACGATGATTTGAATCTAAAAGCCTTAATGCTGAGGCTATAGGAGAGAAAAGGAGGCAAATCCTGAATTCTGGTTCCCAATGCCTCATGGGATAGCCCCATGTGCCTAGACATTAGTCAGTCAAGACCTAACCTGTTCAGTTATGTGATTACAGATGGAAGAAATGCATGACCCTGAGCAGACGTCACCCTCAGTTTGAGGTACATCTGATGATGCAGTATGAAATAGTTATAAGAATGGAAAAAGTGAATAGGGTGTGGAGGAATCCAATGCTACAACTCCTACAGCTTTGCCACCAGTGATCCTTCAAATTTCTTACCAACTGGGCGGGGAGGGAAATTTTGTAAAATTTTATATCAAATGCTGCCAAGTATTTAAATCAGCATTGATCTGCATTTCAATTACTCAAATGGTGTGGTTCGGATTAGATACCGACTGCAGAAAACCCTTTTACAGGGGAAAACAAGCTCCACCTCGCACACTTAAACCAAAATAGGTCCCTTGTGGTATTTGAACAATTCATAAGTGGTTGGAAGCGAAGTGAAGTGAACTCCCAAAACCAGCACTGACTAATCTTAATAAAATTTGGATAACAGAACAGTCATCATCACAGTTTAGTCCATTACAAAGCAGGAAATGAGGTATTGGACCTCTGGAAAGAACAAGCTTTTCACTGTTGCATTCCACTCCAGTAACCTCAGCACGAAATACTTCAGAAAGAGTGAAGGAATGTTGCACTGTTGGAAAGTTTTTGTTTCTCATTTAAGACACCAAAATGGAATCGATCTGCCAGCTCTCAGATGAGTTTGATCCCACCACAAGAAAGGGAGCTGGAGACATTGGAGGTATTAACTCGGAGAATGAGTATCCCTCGGATCATGGAATGGGAAACACGGGAAGTCACTTGTGGCAAAGCCCACCTGTCGAATGAAAGGCTCTGAAGCGCTAAGGTGAGAGTGGTCTGTGTTGAACAGGTTAAGGTGAAGTTGGTGACCCAGTACAGCCATCCTCCACTACTGGAACCTCAATTACAAACCTCACCTACACCAGTGGAGAGACATTAACAGTCCGACATATAGCGGAGGGATGTCCCAGTAACAAATTAAGTGGCAGACTAATTGCCTTAAAGCCAGTAAATGTGAGGGTTACCACTTAGAACTGAGGATTTGAATTCACTAAATAAATTACTAAATGATGAGAAATGTCCATGACTAAAAAAGGAAAAAACGTAACAAAGTCACGACATCATATTTCACCGAAATACTGGTCACTCAGTAATGGGTCACAGAGAAGCCCCTGGAGAGAAGCTGCCACTATTCCCAAAACTTTTACATGTCTTTGCACCCAGGGCCTGCCAACTCAGTGCAGCTGTGGATGACAAGAAATTTGTCAGCAATATTATCAGATAAAAATTGCTGCACAGGATTTTTGCTTTGTCTGGCCAATGTTCTCATCTCCTGAAGTTGTGGAGTCTTCAGATTTGGTTGCCATTGGTTCTGGTCACTGTCTAATAATTCACCTCATTTGCTAGTCTTGACCATCATAGGCAATGGGCTGTTTAACCTTTTGTCATTTATATAAATGATTTGGATGTGAACATAGGAGGTATGGTTGGTAAGTTTGCAGATGACATAAAATTGAAAATGTAGTGGACAATGAAGAAGGTTACCTCAGATTACAATGGGATCTTGATCAGACGGGCCAATGGGCTGAACAGTGGCAGATGGAGTTTAATTTAGATAAATGCGAGGTGATGCATTTTGGAAAGGCAAATCAGAGCAGGACTTATACACTTAATGGTAAGGTCCTGGGGAGTGTTAATGAACAAAGAGACCTTGGAGCGCAGGTTCATAGTTCCTTGAAAGTAGAATCACAGGTTGACAGGATAGTGGAGAAGGTGTTTGTATGCTTGCCTTTATTGATCAGTGCATTGAGCACAGGAGTTGGGAGGTCATGTTGCAGTTATACTGGACATTGGTTAGGACACTATTTGAATACTGTGTGCAATTCTGGTCTCTCTGCTATTGGAAGGATGTTGTGAAACTTGAAAAGGTTCAGAAAAGGTTTACAAGCATGTTGCCAGGCTTGGAGGGTTTGAGCTGTAGGGAGAGGCTGAATAGGCTAGAGCTATTTTTCCTGGAGTGTCGGAGGCTGAGGGGTGACCTTATAGAGGTTTATAAAATCATAATGGCATGTGTAGGGTAAACAAACAAGGTTTTTACCCCTGGGTGGGGGAGTCCAGAACAAGAGGGCATAGGTTTAAGGTGACAGAGGAAAGATTTAAAAGGAACCTAAGGGGCAATTTTCTATGCATAGGGTGGTGCGTGTATGGAATGAGCTGTTAGAGGAAGTGGTGGAGGCTGGTACAAATGCCACATTTAAAGGCCTTGGGACAGGTATATGAATAGAAAGGGTTTACAGGGATATGGACCAATTGCTAGCAAATTGGACTAGATTTCTTTTAGATATCTGGTTGGCATAGACGAGTTGGATTAGAGTGGTGCTGGAAAAGCACAGCAGTTCAGGCAGCATCTAAGGAGCAGGGAAATCGATGTTTCGGGCAAAAGCCCTTCATCAGGAAAGAGGCAGAGTGCCTGAAGGGTGGAGAGATAAATGAGAGGAGGGTGGGGGTGGGGTGGATAGGTGCTACTCTTTGCTACCTTCTCCCACCCTCCTCCCTGACCTATCACCTTCATCCCCAACCCCACTTACCTATTGTACTCTACGCTACTTTCTCCCCATCCCACCCTCCTCTCATTTATCTCTCCACCCTTCAGGCACTCTGCCTCTTTCCTGATGAAGGGCTTTTGCCCGAAACGCTGATTTCCCTGCTCCTCGGATGCTGCCTGAACTGCTGTGCTTTTCCAGCACCACTCTAATCTAGAATCTGGTTTCCAGCATCTGCAGTCATTGTTTTTACATTGACGAGTTGGACCAAAGGGACTGTTTCAGTGCTGTACATCTCTATGACTCTATGACTGTAAGATTACAGAAAACTCCATTAAAATAAGTCATTAAATAACTCCATGCCCTGGGAAATGTCTCATAGCAGAGAAAAGATGGATTGAGATGGACTTGGCAATATAACCAAAAGATGGTTGACAGTGAGGTCAGTGACGTTAGATCTAATTTACGAACGTATATTTGGGAGCTAAAAAATAAGAAGAATAACTTTTAATTTGTCTTTATTCTTTCATGGGATCTGGGTATTTTTACCTTGATGCTAGCAGTTATGAAGACGGATCACTAGACTCTCCACAGATGCTGCCAGATCTGCTGAACTTCTCCAGCAATTTTTATTTTTGGTTCAGATTTGCGGCATCCATAGTTCTTTGTTTTGTTTCTGGGAGAAACTGTTCCTATTCAAGAACGTAACAACTTCTTTGTTTTACATTGTTATATGGGTCAATGTTTATTGACCAATCTAAATCGCGGTGAGCTGTCTTCTTGAACCACTGCAGTAGATATGATGTGGGCACACCACGGTGCTGTCATGGAGTTAGGATTTTGATCCAGCAACTGTGAAAGAACAGTGATATATTTCAAAGTCAGTATGGTATGAGACTGGAAAAGGAATTTGTGGGTGGCGGTGTTCCCAATTATTTGTTTCATTGTCAGTCTAGAGATCATGTATTTGGAAAGTACTGTCAAAGTAACCTTACTGAACTGCAGCAGTGCATCTGGGAGCTGTTACATACAGCCGCCAGTGCGCTTTGATGGTGAAGACAGGAAATACTGAAGGTGGTGGATTGTGTACCAATCAAGCAACAGATGGTTACCAATCAAGCAACTTATGGGAGTTGCGCTCATCCTGGCAAGTGGAAAATCTCCTATCACATTCCGATCTATGCCTCGAAGATAGGCACGAGGGCATCAATAAATGAATCAAACCTCTGAGCAGTTTAGATTACTTTACAGTGTGGAAACAGGCCCTTCGGCCCAACAAGTCCACACCGACCCGCCGAAGCGAAACCCACCCATACCCCTACATTTACCCCTTACCTAACACTGCGGGCAATTTAGCATGGCCAATTCACCTGACCTGCACATCTTTGGACTGTGGGAGGAAACCGGAGCACCCAGAGGAAACCCACGCAGACACGGGGAGAATGTGCAAACTCCACACAGTCAGTCGCCTGAGGCGGGAATTGAACCCGGGTCTCTGGCGCTGCGAGGCAGCAGTGCTAACCACTGTGCCACCGTGCCACCCACATGCCACCGTGCCACCCACAATAGGAGTTCTGCTAGCCAGAATATTTACAGATCTGTTTCAGTCAGTACTGGACAACGGTAACTCCCATAACACCGATAGTAGGCAATAGGATGCCGATATTAGGCAATAGGATAGCAATAGTAAGAAATACGATGCTGACATAAGGAAATAGGATAGAAATATTAGGCAACAGGATGCTGATAGTAGGAAATAGGATTCCCATATTAGGCAACAGGATACCAATAATATGCAGCAGGACACCGATAATAAGCAATAAGATACCGATAGTGGGCAATAGGATACCAATAGTGGGCAATAGGATACTGATAATAGGCAATAGGAGACCGATAGTGGGCAATAGGATACTGATAATCGGCAACAGGATACTGACAATAGGAAATAGGATATCGATAGTTGGCAATAGGATACTGATTACAGGCAATAGGATACCGAGAGTGGGCAATAGGATACCAACAATAGGCAATGGGATACCGAAAGTGGGCAATAGGATACCGAGACTGGGCAATAGGATATCGCTAATAGGCAATAGGATACCAATAATGGACAATAGGATACCTATAGTGGGCAATAGGATACAGATAATCGGCAAAAGGATACCGATAGTGGGCAATAAGATGCCGATAATCGGCAAAAGGATACCGAGGGTGAGCAATAGGATACTGATACTTTGCAATAGGATACCGACAATAGGCAATAGGATACTGATAGTGGGCAATAGGATACCAATAATGGGCAATAGGATACCGATAGTGGGCAATAGGATACCGATAGTGGGCAATAGGATACCGATAATCGGCAATAAGAGACAGATATAGGCAATGTGATACCGATAATAGGCAATAGGATACCGATTTTAGGCAATGGGATACCGAGAGTGGGCAATAGGATACGAAGAGAGGGCAATAGGATAACAATAATAGGCAATAGGGTACTGATAATAGGCAATAGAATACTGATAGTAGGCAATAGGATACCGATAATCGGCAAAAGGATACCGATAGTGGGCAATAAGATGCCGATAATCGGCAAAAGGATACCGATAGTGGGCAATATGATACCGATAATTGGCAAAAGGATACCGATAGTGGGCAATAGGATGCCGATAATCGGCAAAAGGATACCGATAGTGAGCAATAGGATACTGATAATCGGCAAAAGGATACCGAGAGTGGGCAATAGGATACCGAGATTGGGCAAGAGGATACCAATAATGGGCAATAGGATACTGATAATAGGCAATAGGATACCGATAGTGGGCAATAGGTTACCAAAAGTGGCAATAGGAGACCCATAGTGGGCAATAGGATACTGATAATCGGCAAAAGGATACCGGGCAATAGGAGACCCATAGTGGGCAATAGGATACTGATAATAGGCAATAGGAAACCGATAGTGTGAATAGGATACCGATAGTAGGCAAAAAGATACCAATAATAGGCAATAGGATACTGATAATTGGCAAAAGGATACCAAGAGTGGGCAAAAGGATACCAATAGTGGGCAATAGGATACCAATAATGGGCAATAGGATACCGATAATAGGCAATAGGATACAGATAGTGGGCAAAAGGATACCAATAATGGGCAATAGGTACCGATAATCGGCAATAAGAGACAGATATAGGCAATGGGATACCGATAATAGGCAATGGGATACCGATAATCGGCAATAAGAGACAGATATAGGCAATAGGATACCGATTTTAGGCAATGGGATACCGAGAGTGGACAATAGGATATCGATAGTGGGCAATAGGATACGGAGAGAGGGCAATAGGATAACAATAATAGGCAATAGGGTACTGATAATAGGCAATAGAATACCGATAGTAGGCAATAGGATACTGATAATAGGCAATAGGATACTGATCATGGGCAATAGGATACCAATAGCAGGCAATAGGATACTGATCATGGGCAATAGGATACCAATAGTGAGCAATACGATATCGATAATAGGCAATAGGATACCGAGAGTGGGCAATAGTTTACAGATTATAGGCACTAGGATACCGATAATAGACAACAGGATACTGATAATAGGCAATAGGATACTGATAATGGGCAATAGGATACCGATAGTGGGCAATAAGATACAGATAATAGGCAATACGGTACCGATAGTGGGCAACAGGATACTGCTAATAGGCAATAGGAAACCGTTAGAATGTCAATAGTGGGCAATAGGATACCGATAGTGGGCAATAGGATACTGATAATAGGCAATAGGACACCAATAATGGACAATAGGATACCTATAGTGGGCAATAGGATACAGAAAATAGGCAATAGGATACTGATAGTGGGCAATAGGATACCGATAATCGGCAAAAGGATACCGATAGTGGGCAATAAGATGCCGATAATCGGCAAAAGGATACCGAGAGTGGGCAATAGGATACCGAGAGTGGGCAAGCGGATACCAATAATGGGCAATAGGATACTGATAATAGGCAATAGGATACCGATAGTGAGCAATAGGATACTGATAGTGGGCAATAGGATACCAAAAGTGGCAATAGGAGACCCATAGTGGGCAATAGGATACAGATAATAGGAAACTGGATACCGAGAGTGGGCAATAGGAAACCGATAGTGGGCAACTGGATACCGATAGTAGGCAATAGGATATTGATAATCGGCAAAAGGATACCAAGAGTGGACAATAGGATACAGATAGTGGACAATAGGATACTGATAATTGGCAATAGGATACCGAGAGTGGGCAATAGTATACAGATTATAGGCACTAGGATACCGATAATCGGCAACAGGATACCGACAGTGGGCAATAGGATACCAATAATGGGCAATAGGATACTGATAATAGGCAATAGGATACTGATAGTGGGCAATGGGATACCCATAGTGTGCAATAGGATACGCATAGTGGGCAATAGAAAACCAATAATAGGCAATACGATACCGATAATTGGCAATAGAATACCGATAGTGGGCAATAGGATACCAATAATAGGCAATAGGATACTGATAATCGGCAATAGGATTCTGACAGTTGGCAATAGGATACCGATAATAGGCAATAGGATACTGATAATCGGCAATAGAATGCCGATAGTAGGCAATAGGATACTGATAATAGGCAATAAGATACTGCTAGTAGGCAATAAGATACTGATATTAGGCAATAGGATACCAACGGTAGACAATAGGATGATGCTAATAGGCGATAGGATACCGATAGTGGGTAATAAGAGACTGATAATAGGCAATAGGATACGGATAATCGGCAACAAGGTACCGATAGTGAGCAATAGGATACCAATAATAGGCAATAGGATACTGATAATCGACGACAGGGTACCGAGAGTGGGCAATAGGATACCGATAATAGGCAATAGGATACCGATAGTATGCAATAGGATACCCATAGTGGGCAATAGGATACCAATAATAGGCAATACTATACTGATAATTGGCAATAGGATACTGATAATAGGCAATAGGATGCCGATAATCGGCAATAGGATACCGACAGTGGGCAATAGGATACTGATGATCGGCAATAGAATACCGATAGTGGGCAGTAGGATGCAGATAGTGGTCAAAAGCATACTGATAGTAGGCAATTGGAGACTGATAATCGGCAATAGAATACCGATAGTGGGCAATAGGATAGCAATAGTGGGCAATAGGACGCCAATAGTAGGCAATAAGATACTGATAATAGGCAATAGGATGCCGATAATCGGTAATAGGATGCCGACAGTGGGCAATAGGATACTGATAATCGGCAATAGAATACCGATAGTGGGCAGTAGGATACAGATAGTGGGCAAAAGCATATTGATAGTAGGCAATTGGAGACTGATAATCGGCAATAGAATACCGATAGTGGGCAATAGGAAAGCAATAGTGGGCAATAGGATGCCAATAGTAGGCAATAAGATACTGATAATAGGCAATAAGATACTGCTAGTAGGCAATAAGATACTGATCATATGCAATAGGATACCGATAGTGGGCAATAAGATACTGATACTAGGCAATAGGATACCAACAGTAGTCAATAGGATGATGCTAATAGGCAATAGGATACCGATAGTGGGTAATAGGATACCGATAATCGGCAATAAGAGACTGATAATAGGCAATAGGATACCAATAGTCAGCAATAGGATACCAATAGTGGGCAATACGATACCGATAGTGAGCAATAGGATACCAATAATAGGCAATAGGATACTGATAATCGACGACAGGGTACCGAGAGTGGGCAATAGGGTACCGATAGTGGGCAATAGGATACTGATAATAGGCAATAGGATACCGATAGTGTGCAATAGGATACCCATAGTGGGCAATAGGATACCAATAATAGGCAATACGATACTGATAATTGGCAATAGGATACTGATAATAGGCAATAGGATGCCAATAATAGGCAATACGATACTGATAATTGGCAATAGGATACTGATAATAGGCAATAGGATGCCGATAATCGGCAATAGGATACCGACAGTGGGCAATAGGATACTGATAATAGGCAATAGGATACCGATAGTGGGCAATAGGATACCATTAATAGGCAATACGATACTGATAATTGGCAATAGGATACTGATAATAGGCAATAGGATGCCGATAATCGGCAATAGGATACCGATAGTGGGCAATAGGATACTGATAATAGGCAATAGGATACCGATAGTGGGCAATAGGATACCCATAGTGGGCAATAGGATACCAATAATAGGCAATACGATACTGATAATTGGCAATAGGATACTGATAATAGGCAATAGGATACTGATGATTGGCAATAGGATACCCATAGTGGGCAGTAGGATGCAGATAGTGGG
The DNA here is from genome assembly GCF_004010195.1 of Chiloscyllium plagiosum. Taxonomy (NCBI): domain Eukaryota; kingdom Metazoa; phylum Chordata; class Chondrichthyes; order Orectolobiformes; family Hemiscylliidae; genus Chiloscyllium; species Chiloscyllium plagiosum. The sequence goes on along the minus strand of NC_057712.1, from coordinate 12,904,178 downwards.
CAAAAGCATACTGATAGTAGGCAATTGGAGACTGATAATCGGCAATAGAATACTGATAGTGGGCAATAGGATAGCAATAGTGGGCAATAGGATGCCAATAGTAGGCAGTAAGATACTGATAATAGGCAATAAGATACTGCTAGTAGGCAATAAGATACTGATAATATGCAATAGGATGCCGATAATCGGCAATAGGATACCGACAGTGGGCAATAGGATACAGATAATCGGCAATAGAATACCGATAGTGGGCAGTAGGATGCCGATAGTGGGCAAAAGCATACTGATAGTAGGCAATTGGAGACTGATAATTGGCAATAGAATACCGATAGTGGGCAATAGGATAGCAATAGTGGGCAATAGGACGCCAATAGTAGGCAATAAGATACTGATAATAGGCAATAGGATACAGATAGTGGGCAATAGGATACCGATAATAGGCAATAAGAGACTGATAATAGGCATAAGATACCAATAGTAGGCTAGGCAATAAGAGACTGATAATAGGCATAAGATACCAATAGTAGGCAATAGGATACCGATAATAGGCAATAGGATACCGATAATACCAATAGTAGGCAATAGGATACCGATAATAGGCAATAGGATACCGATAATAGCCAATTGGATACTAATAATTGGCAATAGGATACCGATAGTGGGCAATACGATACCAATAAAATACCGAAAATAGGCAATAGGATGCCAAGAGTGGGCAATGGGATACCGATAATAGGCAATAGGATACGGATAGTGGGCAATAGGATACCGATAGTGTGCAATAGGATACCCATAGTGGGCAATGGGATACCGATAATAGGCAATAGGATACCGATAATAGGCAATAGGATACCGATAGTGTGCAATAGGATACCCATAGTGGGCAATAGGATACCAGTAATAGGCAATACGATACTGATAATTGGCAATAGGATACTGATAATAGGCAATAGGATGCCAATAATCGGCAATAGGATACCGACAGTGGGCAATAGGATACTGATAATCGGCAATAGAATACCGATAGGGGGCAGTAGGATACAGATAGTGGGCAAAAGCATATTGATAGTAGGCAATTGGAGACTGATAATCGGCAATAGAATACCGATAGTGGGCAATAGGATAGCAATAGTGGGCAATAGGAATCCAATAGTAGGCAATAAGATACTGATAATAGGCAATAGGATACTGATAGTGGGCAATAGGATACCAATAGTGGACAATAGGATACAGATAGTGGACAATAGGATACTGATAACTGGCAATAGGATACCGAGAGTGGGCAATAGTATACAGATTATAGGCACTAGGATACCAATAATAGGCAACAGGATACCGACAGTGGGCAATAGGATACAAATAATGGGCAATAGGATACTGATAATAGGCAATAAGATACCGATAGTGGGCAATAGGATACTGATAATTGGCAATGGGAGACTGAGACTGGGCAATAGGATACCGATAGCGGGCAATAGCATACCAATAATGGGAAATAGGATACGCATAGTGGGCAATAGGATATCAATAATATGCAGTAGGATACCGATTTCTGTTTTCTGTTTTTCAGCGACAGCAGCAATTCGAAGGGTGGGAGCTTGCACCAGGGGCCCGCCAGGAGTGGTGAGTCACTGATTTGTGGTTTTAAATTTGAAGACAGAGAGCAGAGGTTTCTGGAAAAGGAGATACTTCTTTTTTTTTTCCGACTTTCTATATAAGTCAGTGTTTTCTCAACCCGAGACCCTACCTTTGTAGGGTCTCCCACTCAACCACCTCCTCTAACCTTAAAGACCAGGGACATATCAGGTAAGCGTCTCTTTTTTACTTTGTGACTAGGGGACTAGCAGGGATGGCAGTGCAGGGACAGCAATGTTCCGCCTGCATGATGTTTGAAGTCAGGGATGCCATTAGTGTCCCATCCAAGTACATCTGCAGGAAGTTCACCCAACTCTCGATCGTTCAAGACTGTGTTAGGGAACTGGAGCGGGAGCTGGATGAACTTCGGATCATTCGGGAGGCAGAGTCTGTGATAGATAGGAGTTACAGGGAAGTAGTTACTCCTAAGCAAGAAGAAAGCTGGGTGACTGTTCGAAAGGGAAAAAAACAGTCAATGGAGGGATCCCCTGTGGTCGTTCCCCTGAAAAACATGTATACCGTGTTGGATACTGTTGAGGGGGATGACTTACGAGGGGCAAGCAGTGGGGCCCAGGTCTCTGGCACAGAGCCTGTCCCTGTTGCACAGAAGGAAAGGAGGAGAGTGTTAGTCATTGGGGACTCAATAGTTAGAGGCTCAGATAGAAGGTTTGTTGGGAAAGAACAAGACTAGAGGTTGATGTGTTGCCTCCCAGTTGCCAGGGTCCGTGATGTCTCGGCTCGTATCTTTGGGGTCCTGAAGGGAAAGGGTGACCAGCCTCAAGTCGTTGTCCATGTAGGTACCAACGACATAGGTAGAAAGAGGGACAGGGATGTAAGGCAGGATTTCAGGGAGCTAGGGTGGAAGCTGAGAGCTAGAACAAATAGAGTTGTTATCTCTGGATTATTACCTGTGCCACGTGATAGCGAGGCAAGGAATAGAGAGAGATATCATCTAAACACGTGGCTGCCAGGATGGTGCAGGAGAGAGGGTTTCAGGTTTTTGATAATTGGGGCTCATTCTGGGAAAGGTGAGACTTGTACAAACAGGACGGTCTTCACTTGAACCAAAGGGGTATTAATATCCTGGGTGGGAAATTTGCTGGTGCTATTCAGGTGGGTTTAAACAAGCTCAGCAAGGGGATGGGAACCGGAGGTGTAGTTGCAGTGCACAGGAGGATGAGAGTAGGAAGGACAGGGACAAGATTTCAGGGTCACTGGAATGTGCTGGCAGACAGCAAATTGGTTTGAAGTGTGTCTACTTCAACGCCAGAAGTATTCGAAATAAGGTAGGTGATCTTGCAGCATGGATAGGTACCTGAGACTTCAATGTTGTGGCCATTTCAGAGACATGGATAGAGAAGGGTGAGGAATAGATGTTGCAGGTTCCAGGGTTTAGATCTTTCATTAAAAACAGGCACGGCAGTAAAAGAGGGGGAGGCGTGGCCTTGTTAGTCAAAGATAGTATGACAGTGGCTGAGAGAATTTTTGATGAGGACTCGTCTTTTGAGGTAGTGTGGGCTGAAGTTAGAAACAGGAGAGGAGAGGTCACACTGCTTGGAGTGTTTTATAGGCCTCAGCCGAGTTCCAGGGAGGTGGAAGAGAGGATTGGCAAAATTATTCTCAGTAGGAATGAAAGGAACAGGGTGGTCATTATGGGGGACTTTAACTTCCCCAATATTGACTGGAAATGTTATAGCTCTAGTACATCGGATGGATCAGCTTTTGTCCAATGTGTACAGGAGGGTTTCCTGACACAGTATGTCAAAGGGCCGACAAGAGGGGAGGCCACACTGGATCTGGTGCTTGGTAATGAACCAGGCCAGGTGTTTGATTTAGTTGGAGATGAGCACTTTGGAGACAGTGACCATAATTCAGTTACATTTAGTTTAGCGATGGAAAGGGATAGGTACATGTCACAGGTCAAGAGTTATCGATGGGGCAAGGGCAATTATAATGCGATTAGGCTAGAATTAGGATACATAGAATGTGGTAGCAAAATGCAGGGGATGCAGACAATCGAAATGTGGAGCTGGTTTAAGGAACAGACATTGCGTGTCCTTGATTGGTATGTCCCTGTCAGGCAGGGAGGAAGTGATAAGGTAAGGGAACTATGGATTACTACAGAAATTGCATTTCTTGTTAAGAAGAAGGAGGCTTATGTGTTGATGAGGCAAGATGGTTCAGATGAGGCGATGGAGAGTTACAAATTAGCAAGGAAGGATTTAAAGAGAGAGTTAAAATGAGCAAAGTGAGGACACGAGCAGTCTTCAGCACATAGAATATAGGAGAACCTTAAAGCTTTCTATAGGTATGTGAGGAATAAAAGGATGATTACGGTAGGAATAGAGTCAGTCAAAGACAGAAGTGGGAAGTTGAGTGTGGACCCTGTAGAGATCGGAGAGCTGCTAAATGAACATTTCTCATCGGTGTTCACTCAGGAAAAGGAGAATATTGTGGAGGAGAAGAATAAGGTACAAGATATTAGACTAGAAAGGATTGAGGTTAGTTACGCAGAGGTGTTATCAATTCTAGAAAGAGTGAAAGTATACAAGTCCCCTGGGCTTGGTGGGGTTTATCCAAGGATTCTCTGGGAAGCTAGGGAGGAGATAGTAGAGCCATTGGCTTTGATATTTGAGTCGTCATTGCCTACAGGTTTAGTACCTGAGGACTGGAGGAATGCATATGTTGTGCCATTGTTCAAGAAGGGCAGCAGAAATGACCCAGGTCAGTATAGACCAGTGAGCCTTACTTCTGCTGTAGGAAAGGTTTTGGAAAGGATTATAAGAGATAAGATTTATAATCATCTAGCCAGCAACAATTTGATTTCAGATGGTCAACATGGTTTCATCAAGGGCAGATCGTGTCTCACAAATCTCATTGAGTTTTTTGAGAAGGTGACCAAGCATGTAGATGAGGGTAGGGCAGTTGAGGGTATACATGGACTTCAGTAAAGCCTTTGATAAGGTTCCACATGATAGGCTGATGGAGAAAATGCAGAGGCATGGATTTGAGGGTGATTCAGCAGTTTGGATTAGAAACTGGCTTTCTGGAAGAAGGCAACGAGTTGTGGTTGATGGAAAATATTCAGTCTGGAGTCCAGTTACTAGTGGTGTGCTACAAGGATCTGTTTTGGGACCACTGCTGTTTATCATTTTTATAAGTGACTTAGACGCAGGCATAGGTGGTTGGATGAGTAAATTTGCAGACGACACTAAAGTCGGTGGAGTAGTGGACAGTTTGGAAGAATGTTACAAGTTGCAGGGGGACTTGAATAAACTGCAGAACTGGGCTGAGAGGTGGCAAATGGAGTTCAATGCAGCTAAATGTGAGGTGATGCACTTTGGGAAGAATAACAGGAAGGCAGAGTACTGGGTCAATGGAAAGATTCTTGATAGTGTGGATGTGCAGAGAGATCTTGGAGTCCATGTACATAGATCCCTGAAAATTGCCACCCAGGTGGATAGTGCTGTTAAGAAGGTATACGGTGTGTTAGGTTTCACTGGTAGAGGGATTGAGTTCTGGAACCGCAATATCATGCTGCAACTATACAAACGCTGGCCATACTTGGAATATTGTGTACAGTTCTGGTCGCCCCATTTCAGGAAGGATGTGGAAGCATTGGAAAAGGTGCAGAGGAGATTTACCAGGATGTTGCCTGGTCTGGAGGGAAGGTCTAATGAGGAAAGGCTGAGAGACTTGGGTCTGTTCTCATTGGAAAGAAGAAGGCTAAGGGGGGATTTGATAGAGACATACAAGATGATCAGAGGATTAGATAGGGTAGACAGAGAAAGACTTTTTCGTAGAATGATGACGATAGTGGGCATTAAGATACCGATAGTAGGCAATTGGATACCGATAATAGGCAATACAACAAAGATAGTAGGCAATTGGATACCGATAGTGGGCAATCGGATACCGATAGTGGGCATTAGGATACCGATAATAGGCAATAGCATACTGATAATAGGCAATAGGATACCGATAGTGGGCAATAGGATACCGATAATAGGCAATAGGATACCAATAGTAGGCAATCGCATATCCATCGTGGGCAATAGGATACCAATGATATGCAGTAGGATACCAATAGTAGGCAATAGGATACGGTTAGTGGGCATTAGGATATGGTTAGTGGGCAATAGGAAAACGATAAAAGGGAGTAGGATACCGATAGTGGGCAATAGGATATCAATGATATGCAATAGGATACCAATAGTAGACAATAGGATACTGATAGTGGGCAATAGGATACGGTTAGTGGGCAATAGGAAAACGATAAAAGGGAATAGGATACCGATAGTGGGCAATAGGATACTGATAGTGGGCAATAGGATAATGATAGCGGGCAATAGGATACCGATAATAGACATTAGGATACCGATATTGGGCAATAAGATATCTATAGTAGGCATTAGGATACCAATAATATGCAATAGGATACTGATAGTGGGCATTAGGATACCGCTAACAGACAATACGATCCGATAGTGGGCAATAGGATACAAGAAAGGGCAATAGGATACAGATAGTGCGCAATAAGATACCGATGGTGGGCATTAAGATACCGATAGTAGGCAACTGGATACTGATAATAGGCAATACGATAAAGATAGTAGGCAATCGGATACCGATAATAGGCAATAGGATACCAATAGTAGGCAATCGGATACCCATTGTGGGCAATAGGGTACCGATAATTTTCAATAGGATACCAATAGTAGACAATAGGATACTGATAGTGGGCAATAGGATACGGTTAGCGGGCAATAGGAAAACGATAAAAGGGAATAGGATACCGATAGTAGGCAATAGGATACCGAGAGTGGGTAATAGGATACCGCTAATAGACAACAGCATGCTGATGGTAGGCAATAGGATACCGATAGTAGGCAATAGAATAATGATAGTAAGCAATTGGATACCCATCGTGGGCAATAGGATACCGATAATACGCAATAGCATACTGATAGTAGGTAATAGGATACCGAGAGTGGGCAATAGGAAATGATAATAGGCAATAGAATACCGTTAGTGGGCAATAGAATACCAATAAAAGGCAATAGGGTACCGATAGTGGGCAATAGGATACCGAATGTGGGCAATAGGATACCTTTAGTGGGCATTACGATACAAATAATAGACAATAGGATACAGATAGTGGGCAATAGGATACAGATAGTGCGCAATAAGATACCGATAGTAGGCATTAAGATACCGATAATGGGCAATAGGATAACAATAATAGGCAGTAGGATACCGATAGTGGGCAATAGGATAATGATAATACGCAATAGGATACAGATAGTGGGCAATAGGATACAGATAGTGCGCAAGATACTGATGGTGGGCATTAAGATACCGATAGTAGGCAACTGGATACTGATAATAGGCAATAGAATAAAGATAGTAGGCAATCGGATACTGATAGTGGGCATTAGGATACAAATAATAGACAATAGGATACAGATAGTGGGCAATAGGATACAGATAGTGCGCAATAAGATACCGATAGTAGGCATTAAGATACCGATAATGGGCAATAGGATAACAATAATAGGCAGTAGGATACCGATAGTGGGCAATAGGATAATGATAATAGGCAATAGGATACCAATAGTAGGCAATAGGTTACCAATAATGGGCAATAGGATATTGATAGTGGGCAAAAGGATACTGATAGTGGGCAATAGGATAACAATAATAGGCAGTAGGATACCGATAGTGGGCAATAGGATAATGATAATACGCAATAGGATACAGATAGTGGGCAATAGGATACCGAATGTGGGCAATAGGATATCGAATGTGGGCAATAGGCTACCTTTAGTGGGCATTACGATACCAATAATAGACAAAAGGATACCGATAGTAGGCAATAGGATACCAATAGTGGGCAATAGGATACCAATAAAGGGCAATAGGATACAGATAGTGCGCATTAAGATACCGATAGTAGGCAATTGGATACTGATAATAGGCAATACGACAAAGATAGTAGGCAATCGGATACTGATAGTGGGCATTAGGATACCGATAATAGGCAATAGCATACTGATAATAGGCTATAGGATACCGATAGTGGGCAATCGCATACCCATCGTGGGCAATAGGATACCGATGATATGCAATAGGATACCGATAGTAGGCAATAGGATACTAATAGTGGGCAATAGGATACTGATTGCGGGCAATAGGATACCGATAATAGACAGTAGGATACCGATAGTGGGCAATAGGGTTTCTATAGTAGGCATTAGGATACCAATAATATGCAATAAGATACCGATAGTGGGCATTAGGATACCGCTAATAGACAATACGATACCGATAGTGGGCAATAGGATACTGATAAAGGGCAATAGGATACAGATAGTGCGCAAGATACCGATGGTGGGCATTAAGATACCGATAGTAGGCAACTGGATACTGATAATAGGCAATAGAATAAAGATAGTAGGCAATCGGATACTGATAGTGGGCATTAGGATACCGATAATAGGCAATAGGATACCGATAATAGGCAATAGAATAACGAGAGTAGGCAATCGGATACTCATCGTGGGCAATAGGATACTGATAATACGCAATAGCATACTGATAGTAGGCAATAGGATACCGACAGTGGGCAATAGGATACCAATAATAGGCAATAGGATACCAATAATAGGCAATTGGATACTGATAGTAGGCAATAGGACAACGACAGTGGGCAATAGGATACTAATAGTAGGCAATAGGATACCGAAAGTAGGCAATAGGATACCGATAATAGGCAATAAGATACCGATAGTGGGCATTAGGATACCGATAATAGACAATAGGATACCGATAGTAGGCAACAGGATATCGATATTGGGCAATATGATACCGATAATAGACAATAGGATACAGATAATAGGCAATAGGATACCGATAGTGGGCAATAGGATACCGATAATAGACAATACGATACCGATAATAGGCAATAGGATACCGATATTGGGCAATATGATACCGATAATAGAGAATAGGATACAGATAATAGGCAATAGGATACCGATAGTGGGCAATAGAAAACAGATAATATGCAATAGAAAGCCGATAATAGGCAATAGGATACCGATAGTGGGCAATAGGATACCGATGCTGGGCAAGAGGATACCGATGCTGGGCAAGAGGATACCGATGATAGGCAAGTGGATACCGATAGTAGGCAATAGAATACCGATACTGGGCAAAAGAATACCGATAATAGACAATAGAATAACGATAGTAGGTAACTGGATACCCATAGTGGGCAATATGATACCAATAATATGCAATAGGATACCGATAATAGACAATAGGATACCGATAGTAGGCAACAGGATACCGATAGTGGGCAATATGATACCGATAATAGACAATAGGATACACATAATAGGCAGTAGGCTACCAATAATAGGCAATAAGATACAGATAATAGGCAATAGGATACCGATAGTGGGCAATAGGATACCGATGGTGGGCAAGAGGATACCGATGGTGGGCAAGAGGATACCGATGGTGGGCAATAGGATACCGATGGTAGGCAAGTGGATACCGATAGTAGGCAATAGAATACCGATAGTGGGCAAAAGGATACCGATAATAGGCAAAAGAATAACGATAGTAGGTAATCAAATACCCATAGTGGGTATTATGCAATAATACTGATAATATGCAATAGGATAACGATAGTAGGCAAGAGGATACCGATAATAGACAATAGGATACCGATAATAGGCAATAGGATAAGATAATAGGCAATAGGATACCGATAGTAGGCAATAGAATACCGATAGTAGGCAATAGGATACTGATAGTGGGCAACAGAATACCGAATTTGGGCATTAGGGTACCGATAGTAGGGAATTCAATACAGATAATAGGCAATAGGATACTGATAGTGTGCAATAGAATACCAATTGTAGGCATTAGGGTATCGCTAATAGGCAATAGGATACCGATAGTAGGCCATAGGATACCGATACTGGGGAATAAGATCCCGATAATAGGCAATTAGATACCAATAGTGGACAATCGGATACCGATAGTAGGTAATACGATATCGGAAGTGGGCAATATGATACCGATTGTGGGCAATAGGAAAATGACAATAGGCAGTAGGATACCGATAGTGGGCAATAGGATACTGATCGTGGGCAACAGGATACTGATTGTCGGCAATACGATACCAATAGTGGGCAATAGGATACCAATTGTAGGTAGTAGGATATCGCTAATAGGCAATAGGATACCGATAGTAGGCCATAGGACACTGATACTGGGGAATAATAGGCAATAGGATACCGATAGTGGGCAATAGGAAACAGATAGCAGGCAATAGGATACCGAGAGTAGGCAATTGGATATCATTAGTGGGCAATAGGATACCAATAATAGGCAATAGGATACCAATAGTTGTGGGCAATAGGATACCGATTGTGGGCAATAGGAAAACAGATAATAGGGAATAGGATACCGATAGTGGGCAGTAGGATACCGATAATAGGCAACAGGAAACCAATAGGATACTGATAGTGGGCAATAGGATACTGATTGAAGGTAATAGGATATCGATAGTGGGCAATAAGATACTGATAGTGGGCAATAGGATACTGATAGTGGGCAATAGGATACCGATAGTGGGCAATAGGATACCGATAATAGGCAAAAGGATACTGATAGTAGGCAGTACGATACTGATAGTATGCATTAGGATACCGATAGTGGGCAATAGGATACAGATAATAGGCAATAGGGTACCGATAGTAGGTAATTGGATACAGATAGCAGGCAATAGGATTCCGGTAGTGGGCAATAGGATACCAATAGTGGGCAATAGGATATAGATAATAAGCAATAAGGGACTGATACAGGGCAGTTGGTTACTGACAATAGACAATAGAACAACGATATGAAGCAATTGGATACCCATTGTGGGCAATAGGATACTGATAATACTCAATAGCATGCCCATAGTAGGCAATAGGATACCGATAGTGGGCAATAGGATACCGATAGTGGGCAATATGATACCGATGGTAGGCAAGTGGATACCGATAGTAGGCAATAGGATACCGATAGTGGTCAATAGGATACTGATAATAGTCAATAGGATACCAATAGTAGGCAAGAGGATACCGATAATAGACAATAGGATACCGATAGTGGGCAATAGGATACCGATTGTAGGCAAGTGGATACCGATAGTAGGCATTAGGATACTGATAGTGGGCAATAGGATATCGATAGTGGGCAATAGGATACCAATGGTAGGCAAGTGGATACCGATAGTCGGCAATAGGATACCGATAGTGGGCAATAGGATACTGATAATAGGCAATAGGATACCAATAGTAGGCAAGAGGATACCGATAATAGACAATAGGATACCGATAGTGGGCGATAAGATACCGATAATAGGCAATACGATACCAAAAGTGGGCAATAGGATACCGATAGTAGGCAACAGGATACCGAATTTGGGCATTAGGATACCGATAATAGGCAATACGATACAGATAATAAGCAATAGGAAACTGATAGTAGGCAATAGGATACCGATAGTAGATAATAGGATATCGATAGTGGGCAATAGGACACCGATACTGGGGAATAAGATCCCGATAATAGGCAATTGGATACCAATAGTGGGCAATCGGATACCGATAGTAGGTAATACGATACTGATTGTGGGCAATAGGAAAACGACAATAGGCAGTAGGATACCGATAGTGGGCAATAGGATACTGATCGTGGGCAACAGGATACCAATTGTAGGCAGTAGGATATCGCTAATAGGCAATAGGATACCGATAGTGGGCAATAGGAAGCAGATACAGGCAATAGGATACCGATAGTAGGCAATAGGAAACACAGATAATAGGCAATAGGATACCAATAGTTGTGGGCAATAGGATACCGATAGTAGGCAATAGGATACCGATAATAGGCAATAGGATACCGATAGTGGGCAATAGGAAACACAGATAATATGCAATAGGATACCAATAGTGGGTGATAGGATACCGATAATAGGCAGTAGGATACCACAAATGGGCATTAGGATACCGATAGTAGGCAATAGGATACCAATAGTGGGCAATAGGATATTAATAATAAGCAATAAGGGACTGATACAGGGCAATAGGATACCGACAATAGGCAATAGAACAACGATACTAAGCAATCGGATACCCATTGTGGGCAATAGGATACCGATAATACTCAATAGCATACCCATAGAAGGCAATAGGATACCGATAATAAGCTATAGGATACCGATAGTGGGCAATAGGAAACAGATATTATGCAATAGGATGCCGATAATAGACAATAGGATACCGATAGTGGGCAATAGGATACCGATAGTGGGCAATAGGATACCGATTGTAGGCAAGTGGATAAGAAAGTAGGCATTAGGATACCAATAGCGGGAAACAGGATACCGATAGTGGGCAATAGGATACCGATAATAGGCAATAGGATACAGAAAATAGGCAATAGGATACCGATTGTGGGCGATAGGATACCGGTAATAGGCAATAGGATACCAATACTGGGCAATAGGATACAGACAATAGGCAACAGAATAACGATAGTAGGCAATAGGATACCGATAATAGGAAATAGGATACTAATAATAGACAATAGGATACCGATATTGGGCAATAGGATACCGTTAGTGGGCAATAGGAAACAGATAATAGGGAATAGGATACCGATAGTAAGTAATAGGATACTGATAATAGGCAATAGGATACCAATAATAGGCAATTGGACACAGATAATAGACAATAGGATACCGATATTGGGCAATAGGATATCAATAGTAGGCAATAGGATACAGATAGTGGGCAATAGGATACCGATAATCGGCAATAGGACACCGATAGTACGCAATAGGATACCGATAGTGGGGAATCGAATACTGATAACAGGCAATAGGATACTGATAATAGACAATAGGATACCGATAGTAGGCAAGAGGACACCAATAATAGGCAATAGGATACTGATTATAGCAATAAGATACCGATAGTAGGCAAACGGATACTGATAACAAGCAATTGGATACCGATAGTAGGCAGTAGGATACCGCTAATAGGCAATAGGATACCGATAGTAGGCCATAGGACACCGATACTGGGGAATAAGATACCGATAATAGGCAATAGCATACCGATAGTGGGCAATAGGATACCGATTTTAGGTAGTAGGATACCGCTAATAGGCAATAGGTTACCGTTAGTAGGCCATAGGATACCGATAGTGGGGAATCAGATACCGATAATAGGCAATAGGATACCGATAGTGAGCAAGAGGATACCGATAATAGGCAATAGGATACCGATAGTAGGCAATAGGATACCGATAGTAGGCAAGAGGATACCGATAGTGGACAATAGGATACCAAGAGTAGGCAATAGGATACCAATAGTAGGCAATAGGATACCGAAAGTGGGCAATGGGATACCGATAATAGGCAATAGGATACCGATAGTGGGCGATAAGATACCGATAATAGGCAATACGATACAGATAATAAGCAATAGGAAACTGATAGTAGGCAATAGGATACCGATAGTAGATAATAGGATATCGATAGTGGGCAATAGGACACCGATACTGGGGAATAAGATCCCGATAATAGGCAATTGGATACCAATAGTGGGCAATCGGATACCGATAGTAGGTAATACGATACTGATTGTGGGCAATAGGAAAACGACAATAGGCAGTAGGATACCGATAGTGGGCAATAGGATACCAATACTAGCAAATGGATACAGATAGTAGGCAATAGGATACTGATAGAAGGCAATAGGATACCAATAGTGGGCAATAGGATAATGATAATAGGCAATAAGATACCGATAGTAGGCAATAGGATACTGATAATAGGAAATAGGATACCGATAATAGACAATAGGACACCGATAGTGGGCAATAGGATACCGATAAAAGGCAATAGAATAACTATAGTAGGCATTAGGATACCGATATTGGGCAATAGGATACCATTAGTGGGCAATAGGAAACAGATAACAGGGAATAGGTACCGATAGTAGGCAATAGGATACCGTTAGTGGGCAATAGGAAGCTGATAGTGGGCAATAGGATACCGATTGTAGGCAGTAGGCTACCAATAATTGGCAAGAGTATACCGATAGTGGGCAATAAGACACAGATAGTGGGCAATTGGACACAGATAGTGGGCAATAGGATACCGATAGAGGGCAATAAGATACTGATAGTAGGCAATTGGATACCGATTGTGGGGAATAGGAAAACAATAATAGACAACATAATACCGATAGTGGGCAATCAGATACCAATAGTAGGTAATAGGATATCGATATTGAGCAATAGGATACTGATAGTGGGCAATAGGATACCAATTGTAGGCAGTAGGATACCACTAATAGACAATAGGATACAGATAGTAGGCCATAGGACACCGTTACTGGGGAATAAGATACCGATAATAGGCACTAGGATACCGATAGTAGGCAATAAGATACCGATAGGGGACAATTGGGCACCAATAGTAGGCAATAGGATACCAATAATAGAAAATAGGATACCGATAGTAGGCAATAGAATACTGATAGTGGGCAACAGGATACCGGTAGTGGGCAAGAGGATACCGATAATAGGCAATGAGATACTGATAATAGGCAACACGTTTCTGATAATAGGCAATAGGATACCGATAGTGGGGAATAGGAAACAGATAATAGGGAATTGGATACTGATGGTAGGCAATACGATACCGATAGTGGCCAATAGGATACCAATTGTAGGTAGTAGGATATCGCTAATAGGCAATAGGATACTGATAGTAGGCCATAGGACACCAATACTGGGGAATAAGATACCTATAATAGGCAATAGCATACCGATAGTGGGCAATAGAAAAACAGATAATAGGGAATAGGATACAGATAGCAGGTAAGAGGATACTGATAGTGGGCAATAAGATACCGATAGGGGGCAATTGGATACCAATATAGGCAATAGGATACCGATAATAGAAAATAGAATACCAACAGTAGGCAATTGGATACTGATAGTAGGCAACAGGATACTAATAGTAGGCAATACGATACAGACAATAGGCAATAGGATACCGATAGTGGGCAATAGGATACCGATAGTGGGCAACGGGATACCGATAATAGGCAATGGGATACCAATAGTCGGCAAGAGAATACCGATAATAGGCAATAGGATATCGATAGTAGGCAATAGGATACCGATAGTAGGCAATAGGATACTGATAATAGGCAATAGGATACCGATAGTGGGCAATAGGATACTGATAATAGGCAATAGGATACTGATAGTGCCGAATAGGATGCTGATGGTCGGCAATAGGATACCGACAGTGGGCAATAAGATACCGATAGTAGGCAATAGGATACCGAGAATGAGCAATAGGATACCCAGAATGAGCAATAGGATACCCATAGTGGGCAATAGGATACCGATTGTAGGCAGGAGGATACCGATAGTGGGCAATTGGTTACTGATAGTGGGCAATTGGTTACTGATAGTGGGCAACAGGATACCAATAATAGGCAATAGGATATCAATAGTAGGCAATAGGATACTGATAGTGGGCAATAGGATACTGATAATAGGCAATAGGATACTGATAGTGGGCAATAGGATACCAATAGTAGACAATAGGATACTGATAGTGGGCAATAGGATACCAATAGTAGACAATAGGATACCGTTATTTGGCAATAGGATATCGATAGTGGACAATAGGAAAACGTTAATAGGCAGTAGAATACCCATAGTGGGCAATAGGATACTGATTGTAGGCAATAGGATACCGCTAATAGGCAATAGGATACCGATAGTGGGCAACAAGAAACAGATAACAGGCAATAGGATACCGATAGTAGACAATAGGATACCGACAATGTGCAATCGAATAACGATAGTGTGCAATAGGATACCCATAGTGGGCAATAGGATACCAATAATAGCCAAGAAGATACCGATAGTAGGCAACAGGATACCGATAGTGGGCAATAGGATACCAATAGTGGGCAATAAGAAATAGATAACAGGCAATAGGATACCAATAGTAGACAATAGGATACCGATAGTGAGCAATAGGATACGGATTGTAGGCAGTAGGATACTGCTAATAGGCCATAGGACACCGATAATGGGGAATAAGATACTGATAATAGGCAATAGCATACCGATAGTGGGCAATTGGCTATCGATTTTAGGCAGTAGGATACCGCTAATAGGCAATAGGATACCAATAATGGGAAATCGGATACCGATAATAGGCAATAGGATACCGGTAGTGGGCAATAGGATACCGATATTAGGCAATGGGATACCAATAGTAGGCAAGAGAATACCGATAGTGTGCAATACGATACCGATAGTAGGCAATAGGACACCAATACTGGTGAATCAGATACTGATAGTAGGCAATAAGATACCAATAGTAGGCAATAGGATACCAATAGTGGGCAAAAGGATACAGATAATAGGCAATGGGATTACGATAATAGGCAACATGTTTCTGATAATAGGCAATAGGATACCGATAGTGGGCAAAAGGATACTGTTAGTGGGTATTAGGAGACCGATTGTATGCAATGTGATACCGATAGTAGGCAATAGGGTATCTTTAGTGGGCAATAGGATACCGATAATAGACAATAGGATACCAAAAGTGAGCAATAGGATACTGTTGGTAGGCAATAGGATACCGAACGTGGGCAACAGGATACCGATAATGGGCAATAGGACACCGAAAGTGTGCAATACGATACCGATAGTAGGCAATCGGATACCGATAGAAGGCAATAGGATACCAATAATAGGCAATAGGATATACCAATAATAGGCAATAAGATACCGATAGTAGGCAAAGGATACCCATGGATATCCGCCACAGATTCACCTGCACCTCCACACACATCATCTATTGCATCCTCTGCACCCGATGTGGCCTCCTCTATATTGGGGAGACAGGCCGCCTACTTGCAGAGCGTTTCAGAGAACACCTCTGGGACACCCGGACCAACCAACCCAACCACCCTGTGGCTCAACACCTCAACTCCCACTCCCACTCCACCAAGGATATGCAGGTCTTTGGACTCCTCCATCGCCAGACCACAACAACACGACAGTTGGAGGAAGAGCGCCTCATCTTCCGCCTAGGAACCCTCCAACCACAAGGGATGAACTCGGATTTCTCCAGTTTCCTCATTTCCCCTCCCCCCACCTTGTCTCAGTCAAATCCATCGAACTCAGCACCGCCTTCCTAACCTGCAATCTTCTTCCAGACCTCTCCGCCCCCACCCCAGTCTGACCTATCACCCTCACCTTGACCTCTTTCCACCTATCGCATTTCCGACACCCCTCCCTCAAGTCCTCCTCCCTACCTTTTATCTTAGCCTGCTGGACACACTTTCCTGAAGAAGGGCTTATGCCCGAAACGTCGATTCTCCTGTTCCCTGGATGCTGCCTGACCTGCTGCGCTTTTCCAGCAACACATTTTCAGCTCTGATCTCCAGCATCTGCAGACCTCACTTTCTCCTCAATAGGATACCCAAAGTGGGCAATAGAATACCAATAATAGGCAATTGGACACAGATAATAGGCAATAGGATACCGATAATAGACAATAGGATACCGAGAGTGGGCAATAGGATACCGATAAAAGGCAATAGGATACCGAGAGTGGGCAATAGGATACCGATAATAGACAATAGAATAACGATAGTAGGCAATTGGATACCCATAGTGGGCAATAGAATACCAATAATACGCAATAGGATACCGATAGTAGGCATTAGGATACCGATATTGGGCCATTGGATACCGATAGTAGGCAATAGAATAGCGATAGTGGGCAATAGGATACCGATAGTGGGCAATAGGATACTGATAATAGGCAATAAGATACCGATAGTGGACAATAGGATACCGATAGTGGGCAATAGGATGCTGTCTTCTCAAATTCAGACAAGAAGGACTTGAACTCGTCCCACTCCTCAGTTGACTGCATTTTATTTAAATTATAGGCTTGGAAATTCAGTGGGTGTTTAGCTGCTTTACATGCTGTAATTGTAAAATGCAGAAACAGTTGTGTCCTAAAGAAACTCGGATAGTTTCTGTTATGCTTAACTCAGTCCAAATAAAATAATACAAATGCTCCACTACTCGGATGTGCACACTCAAAGTGATCCCACAAACCAAAAAGTTACAGAATTGGTGGGTAGATTAAGAATAATTTTAAATTCCAGTAAAGATTATAGTTGCATGATTCTCATATGTTATTAGCTTGTGTAGGTCCAGTTGGGCTCAATAATCTGTCTGGTTTCAGTCTTGAGGCAGTATAAAGGTATAAATGGACAATTTTTATTTTCTTCTGGAGAGGACAGATAAGTTTTTTAAAAGTTCTGGCTGTAGTATATGGATAGTCAAACTGTAAACAGTGTGTGAGCTGGAAGGACAGAGGACAAAGCTTAAAGTTTGTCAATTTGGGATCCATTTTGCTTCTGTCTCTCGTCTGAAGGAATCAATTCTACAAACACACACAAACACACACGCATGCACACAAACACACACGCATGCACACAAACACACACGCATGCACACACACACAAACACACATGCCTACACACACACACAAACACACACACATACTAATTAGCCAGCTTGCCCACATGATTATTTCTCTCCAAGTGACAACTAACCCATATTCAATCATGGCTGGTGAATTCGAATTGTAACTTGATTAGATTATGGCTGGGTGACTTCTTTCCTTACTTTGGCTGAAGTGATAATGTCTAATGCTTTTCTGCAATCAGCTGAAATTGGACAATAGACAATAGACAATAGACAATAGGTGCAGGAGTAGGCCATTCTGCCCTTCGAGCCTGCACCACCACTCAATATGATCATGGCTAATCATCCTTAATCAGTACCCTGTTCCTGCCTTATCTCCATAACCCTTGATTCCACTATCCTTGAGAGGTCTATCCAACTCTTTCTCAAATGAATCCAGAGACTGGGCCTCCACTGCCCTCTGGGGCAGAGCATTCCACACAGCCACCACTCTCTGGGTGAAGACGTTTCTCCTCATCTCTGTCCTAAATGGTCTACCCCGTATTTTTAAGCTGTGTCCTCTGGTTCGGCACTCACCCATCAGCAAAAACATGTTTCCTGCCTCCAGAGTGTCCAATCCTTTAATAATCTTATATGTCACAATCAGATCCCCTCTCAGTCTTCTAAACTCAAGGAT
>NC_057712.1:12877285-12879596 GCF_004010195.1 Chiloscyllium plagiosum | reverse complement strand
GGCGGAGTTAGTCATGGAGGCGGAGTTAGTCATGGGGGTGGAGTTGGCCGTGGGGCCGGACTTAATCGTGGGGGTGGAGATCGACTTGGGGGAGGAGATAGACGTGGGGGCGGCGATCGACGTGGGAGTGGTGTAGCGTCCGGTGTGGTCCTTGAGCAGGTGAGTGATGCCATTGGGAGCGGAGGTGGCTGCGGCGACGGCAACTCCGGGGACGAAAGTGGTTCGCCGGGCAGAGACGGTGCTGGTCCCGGTAGTCGTGGATCCCATGGTGGCTGCGTATCTGTTGGCGATGGCCTTCCTGGCGATTGTGGAGGCGGTTGTCTGGGCGGCGATCGCGGAGGCTGCATGGTCGGTGGTGGCTGTTGTCCGTGCGCTGGTGTGGACGGAAGTGACGTCACCGTTCGCCACGGCAGTGGTGGCTGCAGCGGCCGATTGGGCAATGGTGCCCGAGCAGTTCTGGAGGTCGCAAGAAGGTTAACCTACTGCGAATCCTCTTGCAAGGATGCCTACCTTGAAGAAGCTCTCCTCCACCCTCTACAAGGATCTCAGTGAGTCCCTCTCTCACTGCACCCCCAAGTCATCTCCTCTACCCTGAAGCTCTTCAGCCACGTCCTGAAACAGACTCGCTACCACAGCCACATCTCCTTCCTCAACACCTGCCTACGGAACCCGACTGACCCCGCATGGACTCCAGACTACATTCAGACCAACACAATTTGGACCCAACCAGGACAAGCGGTACCTGCAACAAATCCGAAACCTCCAGCAACAGACCTCCCTTTGGATCCTCCGCTCCATGCTCATAGCCATGCGCCGCTACCGACACTCCCTGCAGTCAGCCCTGCCCCAGCTCAGGTCAACTCTCCCAGACCTGCAAAGGACCTTTGCTGTCCTTCATCCTCAGAAGAATTCACACACTGAACAAACATTTTTTTCCTAGCCATATCGAACATCAAAGAAAGTGAGTACAAAACACTTTCATGTTCTCACCCCCACAGTCCGGATTCCTCGACCGATCCTGAACCTTCTCGCGACCTTCGGAACTACTCGGGCACCATTGCCCACGTGGCCGCTGCAGCCACCATCGCCACGGCGAACGGTGACGTCACTTCCACCCCCACCACCGCACGGGCAACAGCCACCACCGACCATGCAGCCTCCGCGATCGCCGCCCAGACAACCGCCTCCACGATCGCCAGGAAGGCCATCGCCGACAGATACGCAGCCACCGCGGGATCCACGGCCACTGGGACCAGCGCCGTTTCTGCCCGGCGAACCACTTCCGTCCCCGGAGTTGCCGTCGCCGCAGCCACTTCCGCCCCCAATGACATCACTCACCTGCTCAAGGACCACACCGGACACTGCACCACTCCCACGTCGATCGCCGCCTCCACGTCAATCTCCGCCCACACGTTGATCTCCACCTCCACGACCAACTCCACCCCCATGACTAACTCCGCCTCCATGACTAACTCCACCCCCATGCCTAACTCAGCTCCCACTCCCAGCTCCAGCCCCACACCAGGTCCTAGCTCTCAGCCCTGCTGTATTTTCACCATCCCTCCAGACCTCCCCCTCTCTGAGGATGAATGATCAGTCCTCAGGCCTCACCTTCATCCCCCTATGCTCACGGATCAATGAGTTCGACATGCGGCGAGACATCGAACAATTCTTCCGCCGACTTTGCCTCCGTGCCTACTTCTTCAACCAGGACTCCCGCCCACCCTCTGGCGGCCCCTTCTCCCGCCTCCAACACACCCCATCCACCTGGACACCCCGTGCTGGCCTCTTACCCGCCCTCGATCTCTTCATATCCAACTGCCGCCATGACATTGACCGCCTTGTCCTGTCCACCCCTCTCACCCACTCCAACCTCTCACCCTCGCAACGCGCAGCCTTCCACTCCCTCTGCTCCAACTCCAACCTCACCATCAACTGGCAGACAAGGGACGCGCGGTGGTAGTTTGGCGCATCGATTTTTACACCGCTGAAGCTAGATGCCAATTCGCAGACACCTCCTCTACCACCAAACCATCGTCTCCCAGACCATCCATAACCTCATCACCTCAGGGGATCTCCCATCCACTGCCTCCAACCTCATAGTCCCACAACCCCGCACCGCCCGTTTCTACCTCCTGCCCAAAATCCACAAACCTGATTGCCCTGGCCGACCCATTGTCT
The DNA here is from genome assembly GCF_004010195.1 of Chiloscyllium plagiosum. Lineage (NCBI taxonomy): Eukaryota > Metazoa > Chordata > Chondrichthyes > Orectolobiformes > Hemiscylliidae > Chiloscyllium > Chiloscyllium plagiosum. The sequence goes on along the minus strand of NC_057712.1, from coordinate 12,877,415 downwards.
CAGCCTGCTCCTGCCCCACCGAACTCATCTCTGCATACCTCGACACGGTCCTGTCCCCCTTAGTCCAAGAACTCCCCACCTATGTTTGGGACACCACCCACGCCCTCCACCTCCTCCATGATTTTCGCTT
>NC_057712.1:12866647-12877026 GCF_004010195.1 Chiloscyllium plagiosum | reverse complement strand
CTGAGACGGTCCAGGTAAATTTGAGGTCGGGGTGGAAGGTGTTAGTAAAGTGGATGAACTGTTCATCCTCCTCGTGGGAGCACAAGGTAGCGCCAATACAATAGCACCAATATTTCCTCCCCTTCTTAGACCTCTCCATTTCTATCTCGGGCGACCGACTCAACACAGGCATTTACTACAAACCGACTGACTCCCACAGCTACCGAGATTACACCTCCTCCCACCCTGCCCCCTGTAAAAACGCCATCCCATATTCCCAATTCCTTCGCCTCCACCGCATCTGCTCCCAGGAGGACCAGTTCCAATACTGAACAGCCCCAATGGCCTCCTTCTTCAAAGTCCGCAATTTTCCCCCCAGATGTGATCGACGATGCTCTCCACCACATCTCCTCTACTTCCCGCACCTCCGCCCTTGAACCCTGCCCCTCCAACCGCCACCAGGAAAGAACCCCACTGGTCCTCACCTTCCACCCACCAACCTCCGGATACATCGTATCATCCATCGTCATTTCCGCCACCTCCAAACAGACCCCACCACCAGGGATATATTTCCCTCTCTATCAGCGTTCCGGAGAGACCACTCCCTCCACGACTCCCTCGTCAGGTCCACAGCCCCTACCAACCCAACCTCACTCCCGGCACCTTCCTCTGCAACCGCAAGAAGTGCAAAACTTGTGCCTACACCTCCCCCCTCACCTCACTCCAAGGGCCCAATGGATCCTACCATATCCATCGCAAATTCACCTGCACCTCCACACACATCGTTTACTGTATCCACTGCACCCGATGTGGTTTCCTCTAAATTGGGGAGACAGACCGCCTACTTGCGGAACGTTTCAGGGAACACCTTTGGGACATCCGCACCAACCAACCCAACTGCCCCGTGGCTGAACACTTTAACTCCCCCTCCCATTCTACCAAGGACATGCAGGTCCTTGGCCTCCTCCATTGCCAGACCCTGGCCACATGACCCCTGGAGGAAGAGTGCCTCATCTTCCACCTAGGAACCCTCCAACCACATCGGATGAATGTAGATTTCTCCAGCTTCCTCATTTCCCCTCCCCCCACCTTATCTCAGTCCCAACCCCCATATTCAGCATCGCCCTCTTGACCTGCAATCTTCTTGTGTTTTTCCAGCACCACACTTTTCAACTCTGGTCTCCAGCAGCTGCAGTCCTCACTTTCTCCTTGTAGGCCAGCAGACAGAGATCTCTAACATTTGCAATTTTATATATTTTACATCTCATTTCTGGTCTGTTTTTGATGTTTAAATAATTCTGAATTAAACTTTTACTTTGAAAATATTGATTTAAACCTAAGAGTGATTGCATTTTGTTTAAATTCAAATAAATCAATTACGTAATCAGCAGCAATATTATCAACAACCCAATTTCCATACAAGGAACTTTCTTGGACATCATGTTCACAGTTATTGTCTTGATCAATCTATTTTTCTTGTACATCAGTAGACTATAGAATAATAAAATGTTAGCCTATTGTTTGAAAAGCAGAACCATTCTTCCTGTAATGACCTTGAAGACCCTTCAATTACAAACTGGGAAAATGAACAATCTTACCCACAGGATGACCAATTACATGGAAATGAAGATTGATGGATGAGCAATATAAGCCAAAGATAAAGGACAGACATCACCAAGGATGTATAAACAGCCTGCATTCTGTGAAGTCTTTTGGTTTTGCAATGTCTCTGAGATGAAATTGATACATAAACCCCTCATTTTGGGAAAGTTTGAATAAGGTCTCAAATGACTAAAATGGAGCCAGAAATTAAGCTTAGAATGATGCTGCTTCCAAGATTCATTGCAGCAACTGATGCAGTCTAGTCGACCATTGACGATAATGGCTAATGAATGGCCATTGACTGAGTGACTGATTGGACAGTCCAGCCATGGTTACTCAGCAACATGGTGGTGTGTGTTCCAAGGATTATTTTAACAGTTCAGGTACCTGTTGTGGACAGCCCAATTTGAGGTTATCATTTGTGCTATGTTAGAGTTGTCCTTTTTTCTCATAAAGACACCTTCTTTACTCTTGATAAAGTGTTTGTTAAATTATTATTTATTTTCATATTACCATTTATAATTGCTATATCATTTTCATTTGTTTAATAAAATTATTATTTTTCCACAGCCTGGTAGTATCACTCATTCCTTTTACAACCAGATTACAGCTCCAAACCTAATTGAGGTTCAACAGCATCCCTTGCCCTACAGCCTGCGTGGACTTGCAAAGTTGCTGTCACTTTGAGAGTAATGATGTTGAACTTTGACAGATTGCTTGCCAGTACTGAAGTGGCGAAAAGTGATTCCTGGCTTTAGCCTGTGAAATGGTGCCCAGCTGGGTTTCAAATATAATGCTAATGACATGAATGTTGCAAGACCCTAGCAATGACAAGCACTTCTGCCTCTCTTTATTTCATTCATGGGATATGAGTCTTATTGTCCATACCCAGTTGAACTTGAGAAAGTGTGGGGAATTGGGTGGAAGCGGTGAGCTGCCTTCTTAAACCGCTGCAACCCACCTGCGGTAGGTGCACCCACAATGCCATCAGGGAGGGATTGCCAGGTTTTTGACCCAGCGACTGTGAAAAAACTGCAGTATTGTTCTACATTTGGATGGTAAGTGGCTTGGAGGGGAACTTGCAGGTGGTGCTGTTCCCTTGTATCTCCTGCCCTTGTCTTTCTGTTGTGGCCTGGCTTGCTGCATTCTTCCAGCCTCCTGCTTGTCTACCTTGGATTCCAGCATCTGCAGTTTTTATACTGTAGCACAGTGACAGAAATAATAGCAAGTTATTTTCGAACCTCCTACTTGCTGAGTGCAATTATTCGGATCCCCATCACTTGTGTCTTAAGGCTGTACACTGTGCATTATCATTGGGTTGACATATTGCATGGGCAGTGTCACGTCATGATTTAAGAAATCGTATCATCAGAAACTCAATCTCCTCAGTTTAATGCAAGCCAGGAAAATCTCAGTTCAAAGCTGAGTTCCCTCCCAGACCTGTTCACCTCTCTGACTCTTTCTTCGTTTAAGATACTTCTTCAAACCTATCTCTTTCATTAAGCTTTTAGCCATCTGTATTACTGTTGCCTTATGTGGCTAATGTAAATTTATGAGCCTCCAGTGGAGTGCCATAGGGCATTTACAAAGTATGAAAATAAGTAGACTTATTTAGATAACTGTTCTCTACTGAGAAGATGAAATGGGTATTTCAGTTGGACACAGAGCCCCTGCGTTAGTGTGAGGAAATATTTGCCAGGCTTTCTGATCTTTATCAGAATTCAGCAGCTAGAAATGCACACATACAGGGATCATCAAGGATAGAATCAGTCTCCTTTGTCTAGCCCTTCAGACAGATGACCTGACAACACTCACTGTCAGGACTCACTTGTTGTCAGGGTCTCATGGGGCAGGTGTTCAATAAGAGAAAAAGCAGCCTTGTAAGCAAAAGAGAAGAAGAGAAAAATCACAAAAATACAGAAAAAAAAATGGCATTTTATTTTGTATTCACAAAGCTTAGAAACGGTCTATACCTTTGAGGCAACTAGATTAAATTATGACGTGACGTTTTTGTACAAAACGCCTTACTCTCTGTTCAGTCAGTCAATCAGTCAGTTAGTAAGTAAACCAGTCAACCACATATATAATGCAATCGTGAAATAAGTACTCCTAGCTCCTAGAGGATATATCAAATGAGTGTATGCAGATGGTTGTTAAAAAAAAAACCCAGATATCTGTCTCATTAAGAACTCAAGTCTCTGTGGTAGATAGGCTAACATAGTGGAAACTATGTCACAGCATGATTTTCTTTAAGAAAGTAAAGAACTTGTAAAACGAATGTTAATTCCACGTCTGGGAACAGACAACAAGTAAAAGCTCCAAATGAACATGTTACATCAGCCATCAGGGGCAGGTTTAAAGCATGTCCATCAGCATTTTAACTTTGATACTTTTGCAAGACAAAGCAAGCCTGTATCTACGTTGCATTTTACAGTAGCTTTAGAATGTCCCAAGGCACCTCACCACTAATAAGTTGCTTTGGTGAAGTAATTGTTTTTGCTGTACCAGAAATAGTCCAAGAAGTCTGACAAGGAGAAAGGAAGACGTGAAGGAAGGAGTAAGACAGAAGCCAATGACAAGAAAGAAATAGAAGTCAATGGAGGATAATGATTGAGAAAAGTAAGACTTTTGGAAGCTGCACAGCCAATGATTTCAAGTGTTATTAGTGGCATGGTGGCTCAGTGATTAGCACTGCTGCCTCATACCATTAGGGTTCGATTCCAGCCTTGGGTGACTGTCTGTGTGGAATTTGCACATTCTCCCTGTGTGTGTGTGGGTTTCCTCTAGGTACTCTGGTTTCTTCCCACAATCCAAAGATGTGCAGGTTAGACGAATTGGCTGTGCTAAATTGCCCATAGTGTTCAGGGATGTGTAGGTTAGATGCATTAGTCAGAGGTTAATAGAGAGTAATGGATTTGGAGGGTAGGTCTAGATTAGAGTCCTGCTGGAAAAGCACAGAAGTTCAGGCAGCATCCGAGGAGCAATAAAATCGACGTTTCAGGGAAAAGCCCTTCATCAGGAATACAGACAGAGAGCCTGAAGGATGGAGAGATAAATGAGAGGAGGGTGGGGGTGGGGAGAAAGTAGCAGAGAGTACAATAGGTGATCCAAGCGTCTGGTGGTGAGGGAGTGGCGGTGAAGGAGGCCCAGGACCTCCATGTCCTCGGCAGAGTGGGAGGGGAAGTTGAAATTGTTGTTCCCGATGCGGTCTCCTCTACATTAGGGAGACTGGACGCCTCCTAGCAGAGCGCTTTAGGGAATATCTCTGCGACACCCGCACCAATCAACCACACTGCCCTGTGGCCCAACATTTCAACTCCCCTTCCCACTCTGCCGAGGACATGGAGGTCCTGGGCCTCCTTCACCGCCACTCCCTCACCACCAGACGCTTGGAGGAAGAACACCTCATCTTCTGTCTCAGAACACTTCAACCCCAGGGCATCAATGTGGACTTCAACAGTTTCCTCATTTCCCCTTCCCCCACCTCACCTCAGTTCCAAACTTCCAGCTCAGCACTGTCCTCATGACTTGTCCTATCTGCCTATTTTCCTATCCACCTATCCACTCCACTCTCCCCCCAACCTATCACCTTCATCCCCTCCCCCACTCACCTATTGTACTCTATGTTACTTTCTCCCCAACCCCACCCTCCTCTCATTTATCTCTCCACTCTTCAGGCTCTCTGCCTGAATCCCTATGAACTGTTGCGCTTTTCCAGCACCACTCAAATCTAGACTCTGGTTTCCAGCATCTGCAGTCATTGTTCTTACCTTTGGAGGGTGGGTGTGGACTTGTTGGCTGAAGGGCCTGTTTCCACACTGTAGGGATTCTTAAAAAAAGCAGAGTAGTTAGGAAGCTTGAAGCAATATTTTGTTATTAGTCTATGCTACAAGTTAATAATATTTCATCATCAGGTTCACTCACTCACTGGGCCCATTAACAACCAAACTCTGGTATGGTGTCCGGTATGTAACAAACTTTGACTCTCTATTTTAAAGTATACTCTTGCTTTCTAAATGTTAGTTTTATTTTCAAAACAATTCAAAATAAATAGAATGCTTATGTCAAGCAAGGTAAAGAGCTAACTGACATGAAACACTTTTGACCATAAAAAATAATGGTGCCTCCAACAATACAAATCTCAGCCACAGTGACTTGCAATCAATGATGAATATCCTATCTATCCAGACCAAAAGAACTGTTCATTTGCCTCACAAGAATAATTGGGTTGCTACTAAAATATTTTTCATTGTTTTGCATGAATTGACAGTTTTTAAAATGCAACTCAGAGGAGTCTTTTGGGAGGAATTCCTCCCTATTGTTGACTTCAAATGTGTTTTTGCCAGCTTAAGTAAAGATGGTGATCAGCTGCAGTCAATAAGCAATCCAAAAAAAGGCTTCATTTGTCTTTTTTTAAAGAAAGATTTGTTGGACTTTACTGCAGGATAGTCAATCACTTTTCAAGACGTTGGTTCAGATGATTTGTTCATAATGGATTTTCATCTGTTTTATGAGAACAATCATATTTATTATGCATGAAGTTCACATAGATGCCAAACCTGTCTTGAGGCGACTGTATCATTTTTGCATGTATAGATTGATAGATATCATTCTTCCTTTTAAGATAATTGCATTTAGAAGCCTTAACCTCCCAAACCAAAATTCTTTAAACATGTCTCAACTTACCATATAGTTTCTTCTCACTTTGCTTCGGGCACATTTCTAAGAGATTTGCTTAATGCAGTACCTGCTTAGGGATTTCCAAAACCATACTCTTCTTCTGGAATGTAGTTTGAATACCCAGAGGCAAGTTAGTCCATTCAAGTTAATAAAGACGGTATATGCCAAATGCCACTTAAAATTAACCGATTTATAAATAAACTATCATTTATAATCAGTGAGGTAGCAATGGCCAAGCTCTGAATGTATTCTAAATATGTATCACATGCTGGTGTACTAAATTCTGTTTATGTTACTCATTTGAAAGTTCAGCCACACAAATAAGATGAGGCATTACACAGTGAGAAGACTGAAGGTAATAGCGAGGTTGTATGCTTGTTAAGCTATGTTTGTGGTAAATATATCACAGCGGCAGACATTTACTCTGAGCCAAAGAGTGGGATAGCATCTTTAATTTAAAGTTTACTATCTGACGGAGAGATTGTCTCGACTGACTGGTCCCATGATCCACTCATTGTTATAAACTGTGATATCAAGTCATTTCCAGCCATACAGAGTGAGATGGTGGAAGTGACTAAGACAATTAAACGGTGCAGCAAGTCTGTTAGAAGCCAAGTGTGTGAAAACGAGGACTGCAGATGCTAGAGATCAGAGTCAAGATTAGAGTGGTGCTGGAAAAGCACAGCAGTTCAGCTCCTCAGATGCTGCCTGAACTGCTGTGCTTTTCCAGCACCACTCTAAAGTTGACTAGAAGCCAAGTGTTGCTAGTTGCTGAATGATGAAGGGCCATTGTTGCAATATTAAAAAATATCCAACCTAGAACAGATGATTAGTGCAGATTTTTCATTCAAACAGTTGTGAGACTGTTCTAGGGTTAAACATGCCAGACTAGATTCATCAGGTAGATAAAGGCAATAGAATGAATGGAACACTTACCCATGTAGGGAAATCACATGCTAACGTGTGCCTCTTGGATTGTTTCCATGATCTAACTTTTCGTACTGAACTGCTGATTAAAGGCAGTTGGAAAGCAAATACAATAGGAGTGTACAATAGGATCCCCACACTCATGTTCCATGGCTAAATAGCCAAGGATTCCCTGGTAAAATGTGTAAACACACAAGACTTTGCTTTTCAAAGATTTTGCAGCTTTTCTGTAAAAGATCTTCCCCCTTAAAAAAAACCCAGATTGAATACAACATCCCGTCTACCAAAAACTTACATGAGTTCTGACCAAACCCGAGTGCCCCATCATATCACACAAGGAGAGCTTGCAAGCTATCCTTTCATTCCCTATCAAGTTACATTTCAGAGTCAAACATTAGAACAGGATTAGAGCATTCAGGAGTCATTCAGGAATAATCTTGAAAACTATTTGCATTAAAGCTGCATTGAATGAAGTTGATTATTGTCATTATAGGTTGGGTTAATGTCAGTGGCAACAGTAAATGTGCAGTAACATTGCCCCACACAGGAGGAATTAGGTAATTGTTTCTTCACTCTCCAGTGGTATCAATACCACTGGAGAGTGACATCAGGTTAACAAAGGAAATGTTACCAAAACTTTTTCAGGCAAGATGTACAAGAGACAGAATAACCTAACGTACCATAGAAAGAGATTAGGTTTACAATAAAAGTGTTAGTTGCAACAATGGTGCAATTTCAACACAGTGGGGAGGACATCATATAAAACTCCATAAATAACAAGACTGAAAAGTTTACAGGCCACCAAATGCAACAAATAAGTTTTAAACAGCACCAGAATAAGTTTTTGTGAACTTTCCATTTGAATCTTGATGAAAAGAGAGTCATGTTGCTGATGTTTTTGATCTCACATTTACCATGACAGGAAGAATGCTAAATTCCAAAGGATCACAACCATTTATATTGCAGGAGGTTGACTGATTAGCCAATGTGTTGCCATGGAGAAAGTAATGCTGGACCATAGGTTCCCAACCTCCTGGCCAACTCAAAGTAGGCACGAGGCTTGTGTATTTCCCTTTCTTCCCCCTAGAGAACAGGTCGGTTACGTGTGAAGATATGTTGCTTCCAGCAAACTTAAATGAATCAAGTTGACTGATTACCTTAAGTTGGTTGTCAACGTAGCTATTCAGTGCACTCATCAAGTGGTGTACAAGCAAGAATCAGATCCAATGCTAAACATTTTGATTTGGGTTTTCCAAGTACAGGCAAGTTGGCTATGGTCCATACTCTGCCTATTCCAAACAAACAAAGGATTAATTTGATTCGCCAATTGTTGGGACCTGCAGCCTATGTGCGAGACAGCACAGTGATTATAACATTCATGCGAGATGCTGTTCAGTTGTGAGGTAGGCAGAATGTCTTTGCTGAACTGACAGCAATGATCTGTCAGTAAAACATTTTTTGTGATTGTAAATGTGAAGTAGAGAGTCTAAAGTGTCTTGTCAGTCTGTTGCAAAAGTTGAATTTCCAGTGAGTCTTAGGCTAGTCTGATTCTGGAACCCATTTGCTGCGACATTATTCTGGCAGCCGATATATTTACAAGTGGTACAAAATCCTAATTGTCAACCTCTGCATCATAGATCTCAGTGCAGCAGATACACAGGAGACCTGTGATTGACATCTGTGCTCAATCACACAGAATTTGGACTGAGCTCCATAAATCACGTGGATTTGAATTACAAAATCTATTTCAGAATGACAGGAATTTAAATTTAATTCTAAGTTTTGCTTTGGATCATTTGACATATTATCATCTCAGGCCACATGAGAACCCCCTCCAGTTGCAGGTGCAGTTTGAATGCAGCCTTCAATTGGTGTTAGAATCAACCATTTATTCTTGCTACTTGTTTCTGAGCAATAGGAGGTGTGCCAGTGTCGTGACATAACCTCACAGCTCTTCCTACTTAGGAGCTGCACTGTCAGCTTTGAGAGGAACTTGTGCAATTTCAATAGCATGCTTTGGAAGACAGCAATTTCCTGGGGTAAACTCCAGGACAACAGTCTTATCAAGCGCAAAGTTCTTTAGCTATGCATCAAAGTTACCTGTCGCCTATTGAAATGTAAATAGAGTTTCCGTGGTTTGGTTGATTTGGAAAAGCTTACAGATTTAAAGATGAAGTGACTCCAGATTCACTGTGTGATACAATAGTTTTGTTTTGTTTTACTGGGGACCAGAGCCTTTTTTGAAGATTCTGGATAAATTGTTTTCTGGTATCTGCAAAATTTCCTGCTGATTACACAGGTTGAGTGATGGAAATGTCAGTGCATCAAAGGCATGTCGTGATGGCAGGAAGCAGATTCTATTATTTGTCCCTTCAGCTTATCCTGCTTTATCTCAAAACAAATTACCTCCAGCCCTTTGGCACAATTTAGGCATCTTTACTCTCTTTCTTTGATTGGTACTTATGTGACAGGTATACTGTTAGGATTGCAGAGATTATATTCTGTTTCAGTCAAGGGTCAGGAATGATGACCTAAATTGAATGAAGTCCCTCAGGGGTTTGCACTGAGGGCTTGCTGAAGTGAACCTCAAGCACCTAAAATATTAAACTCTGTAAAATCCAGTACATGCCACATCTTGAATATTTATGGTCTGCAAATCTGTAATTCTGATCTGAGCATTCCAAGTAACATAAAAGTATCATTGACAATCTATATTTTTCAGCAATTGTCAATCACATCTTGTGGACATTTGTGCTGGACATTTTCTGCCAGTCTGACAATACATATGTCAATCTAATGGAAGTCTCAGCTCCTGGTTATATACTCTGAGACATTCCAATTACCTAACCTGGACCTGAGTCAGAAGTTAGAGGTGTTTTATTCTCATGTGATATTGGAGTAAATAACTACAATGGTTGCTCAATACAGATTCCTGGAAATGTGTCATTGTTGAGAAGTAGCACTGGAAATGTTTCTGAGGTAAAAACAATAACTGCAGATGCTGGAAACCAGATTCTGGATCAGTGGTGCTGGAAGAGCACAGCAATTAAGGCAGCATCCAACGAGCAGCGAAATCGACGTTTCGGGAAAAAGCCCTTCATCAGGAATAAAGGCAGAGACCCTGAAGCATGGAGAGATAAGCTAGAGGAGGGTGGGGGTGGGGAGAAAGTAGCATAGAGTACAATGGGTGA
>NC_057712.1:12814636-12866614 GCF_004010195.1 Chiloscyllium plagiosum | reverse complement strand
CTCCCCTAGCTTATCTCTCCACGCTTCAGGCTCTCTGCCTTTATTCCTGATGAAGGGCTTTTGCCCGAAACGTTGATTTCGCTGCTCGTTGGATGCTGCCTGAATTGCTGGAAATGTTTCTGCCTGTTGACTAATGGCATCCTTCTATTTAAAAAAAGATATGTATGCCCCAGAAGGTTCAGAGTTTAGGACATTCTCTGATCTTCTACTGTAATGCTTTATAAACAGCGGTTTACCTCATTTCTTTGGGGTTTCTGTTGATCATCCTCCATAGTTATGAACAACACTTAAAGAAATTAAATCACTTAAAGGTCAATATTGTGCCACTCTGTATTTCCCATATTCCTCAGGCATGAGTTTTTCGCTTAATTCTGAGCAATTTCTGATCACTTGAATGGATCTTATCAGAAAATGCAAATATATTTTTCTACCTTTACTACAGCATGTTCTGAAAACACACAATATACCATACATAGAACTTGAAAATATCAACATTGTAAACTTGGACTTACCTTTATTTAAAATAAACATCAGAAACTCTAAACTAGGTCCTACCAAGTAATATCTTGTGACCCACATGTGGCTCTATTGTGTTGTGTCTTTGAAGATTTAGTTTCGTAGACCTCACCATACATTTAGTTCCAATGGGAGACATGCATAACAAGCATTTGATTAGACAATTAGGTCCTGTATGTGTGGGCAAGAGAATTCAACACAATGTTACAACAGTCACTTCAACAACAGAAGTGATGGGTCAGATATACTGAACAGTCCAATTCAGTTTCTTTTGCAAGTGTCTTGAATTTTGTATATTATTAAATGTTCAAAATGATTCTGCCTCAAGAGAACAATATTGCCAATCTTCTCCAATCACTGTCATTGAGAAATGTCATTGACCTGAAAGATTAATTTGGTTTCCCTCTCCGGCCTGACCTGCTGATATTCCCAATACTTTCTGGGGTTTTTTTTATTCTTAAAAATCTAATAATATCTGCTCCAAAATATAAGTATTGATGCAATTACACTAACTGATCAGCTAACATGTACTGAACAAAGAGCATACGGCAGACAATAGTATGGATGTACTGAAAAGTGAATCAACACCATGCCTTATTTTATCTTCTATTTAAATGTAAGAAAGGCATTGGTAGTTCCTACCACACTAAAAAGGTTATTGAATATTTCCTGAATAGTTGAATCTCTGTGTAAACATGTTGGAATATGTAGAAGTTAAATTTATTGGAAACAGTTCAGACAATGTTTACCAGACCAACAGCTGGAAGAGATGGGCTTGTAATGCTGTGGTTTAGAAAAACAGAAGACAACTGGAAACCTACGTGGCTGAATTTTACTAAAAATCAGTAAAGTGTTAATTTCAGGGAGTTTTATTGGGCTTTTTCTCCTTGAATTTTAGTGGGTTGGCTAATGTATTTGTCCAATCTGCTCCCCTCCTTATGCATGTTTCATGTCTCTGTGGCATTGCTCTCATGCTCTGTTACTCTCAGGACCTTCTTTGATTCACAGCTTCACCTTAAAACTCAAACCCTCTAGTCCTGGTAACATCCTTGTAAATCTTTACAATGTCCTTTCTACAGCAGGACAACCAGAACTACACACAGTACCTCAAAAGTGTCCTCACCAATGTCCTATACGGCCACAACATGATATCCCAACTCCATGAATCAATTCACTGACCAATGGAGGCAAGTGTGCCAAATGCCTCCTTCAGCCTCCTATCTGTGACACAACTTTCAAGGAACTATGTACCTGAACTCCTGGGTCACTTTTTTGACAACACTCCTCAGAGCCCAACCATTAGCTGTGTAAACATCAGAAACTCTAAACTAGGACTGACCAAGCAATATCTTGTGACCCACATCTGGCTCTGTTGTGTTGTGTCTTTGAATATTTTGTTTCGTAGACTTCACCTTACATTTAGTTCCAATAGGAGACATGCAGAACAAGCATTTGATTAGACAATTAGGTCCCATATGCATGGGCAAGAGAATTCTGGTCTGTCTTACCAGAATGCAACACCTCAAAGTTATCTAAATTAAACTCCATCTGCCATTCCTCAGCACATTAACCCATCAGGAAAACTGGTCAGTATGAACAAGTTGGACTGAATGATCTGTTTTTGTGCTGTGTGACTTTACGTCTTCTCTCAAAAAACCAGTGACAAAGCACACCCTACTCAACATGTAACTTTTAAGACATTTAGAAGGCTCAACAGGCTAGATGCTGAGAGGTTGTACCCCCTTGGGCTGAAATTCAGGATAGGGGCCAGGCATTTAAAACAAAAATGAAAAGGAGTGCTTCTATCAGAGGGTTGTGAATCTGTGAAAGTATTTACCACACATAGCTGTCCTTAATTATATTCAAGGCTGAGATAGAAGAATTTTTAATCAGTAAGGAATCAGTAAGGGTTATGCCAATAAGGCAAGAAAGTAGAGGTAAGGATCATCAGATCTCATTGATTGTGAGGGCAGAAGTCACACAACACCAGGTTGTAGTCCAACAGATTTATTTGAAATCACAAGCTTTTGCAGCGTTGCTCCTCCATCAGGTGAAGTCCTTCTACAACATGGTGTCGAGTGACTTCTGACTTTGTCCCATTGTCCATAACTGGCAACCAATCATCATTGATTATGAAACAGACTCAGTGGGGTGGATGGCCTACTCTTTCCTGTGTCCTGTGGGATCCAAATTAGGCAATTTGAAAAAAGCCCATCATACTCAAGATTTAAGACTCTTAGGAGTTTTTGATTTTGTTTCTGGTTTCCAGCATCTGCGGTTCTTTGGTGGTTTTTCTTCAAATTCCCTTCTGCCCTGCCCTTGCTGTCAACTCCACCTGCTTTGATCTTCCTAATGTTCCCATCCAACTTTTTTATTGAACTGCTTAATTCTCTATTTACCCGCTGAGCCTCAGGCAAACAACTTAGTTATGCCAAACATAATAATGAACTTTTACCCCCACCATTAAAGCCAGCATGAGGTGATCATTACTGACCCTCCTTCCTCAGTATCTCTTGCCATCCCATGTTCTATTGTCTCTAACCCTTAAATGTTGAGTTGTCCCCTTCACAGTTATTATCCCTTCTGCATTCCAGCATGCTGCCTCCAATCCCCACATTTACTGTCCCTAGTATCCCGATTACAGGAATGGCCCCTGATAAAGCCCTCTTTAAGTTCAGTAAATAGATACTCTGGACTGACATTGCCCACCCACCTGACTGAATGGAAAGACTTAACACAGCCTATGATTCAGAGAGAAGAGAGTGCTACCACCCAATTGATACAGGAGAGACATATCAATTACAACACTAGAATGCAAGAAATACTGAGACCCAATTAATGTCTAATTCCCTTTGTCTCTGTCCCTAACTGCGTTGCTTTCTCCTTCCCACTCTCTTTTTTACGCTTTTGTTAATTCCGGTCTAATTTGGATCAGCATTAGAAAAATAATAGTCACAAAGCTCTAAGGTATATCAATAAATAATTATTCTATAATCTGATACAGATGTTTTCTAATTAGTTGTATTTTTAGAAAATAATAGTTTACTTTTCTTAATGCCAAATTAATAAGTTTCATATGACGGACTCATGCACTTTACTATAGCTATATTGACAAGCACAGAGAAATACATGAATGGTCTTGATTTTTCGATTCTCATTTCGAATTAGAATTTGGAATAGGGAATGAAGACATTTTTATCCATTTTTTCTTCTATTGTTACTTATTAAGATTTATTTCAGAACTAGGTGGGAAATATTAGGTGGTTTTTGACAATTAAAGCCTGATCAGGAACAAACTCGTTTAGAATTATATGGGAAGGTTAAAGGAGCATGCCGTTTCATACTGAAAAGAGAGAGTTCTAATTCGTATTTTCTCATTGATATTAATATGTTGAAATGAGAGAATTTATTTCAAAATAATATCACATCGCTGACAGTTATGAATAGACAAAAAGTGTTTACAGCTGGATATCATCCTGGTCACTACATGCTATCTCATTGTGCATTAAGAACAAGAGAAGAAGGCAACTGGAGACCATACAAGGAAAAGGAAGCCCATGACTTGTACAACAACAACCGCAAAAAGCAGATGTTATGCAACAGATTTAGGTGTGAGATATGATGGAAGAGCAATGATCAATGCCGCTCACACTCAACAGGGAAGCTGAGACTGATGTGCGCCACCTGTTTTATAAAAACCTGCAGGAATAGTTAACCATCTGGAATGTACTTTCAATGGCGATGAAAGTCACCCCTCTCCTCAACTTTTATGTCAGAGATTCTGTCTGAGCACAACAGGAGATATCGTAAGCATTGTCCTCTTGGCTGCTACTCCACAGTAATCATTGACTTCATGCTTTAAATCATTCGTTTAGCTACAGAAAATTTTATTTACACACTCAGCATTTGTACTAGTGCCAGGGGAATCCTTTGCCGTAATTGTTTTGAAAACCAACCTTTATCAACAGCTATGTAAGACAGCACGATGATGCAAAATTGTCAGCGGTGCATAAATGTTGAAAAGGCAGGGTCACGTATATGTAATTAATGCTAAACCTACATAAATCATTGCAGCTTCTCCTAGAGAAGTGGATAAACATTAAGAACAAAATGAAAAATGTTCTGGGAAGGACCAAGGGAATGGGACTTTGGGTAGAATTTTACAGTTTCTGCTGAGTGGTGTTTTTTCGGGTGGGGCGGCCAGTGGGTAACTTGCTCTCTGCATACTAGCCCGGTCCAAATCTGGTTGCAATGTTATCGATGGCCAGAGATGCCTTGGTTGGCCTGTCCAACTTTCTTCCAACTGAAGCTGTTGAGTGGCCAATTAATGTCCATTTCAGGGCCACCCATTGGCAATGTCACGATTCCACAGTCGATGACAGGAAGTTGGTAACTGGTGAGATGCCTGGCAGCCTAGTTGGTCAAGCTTCTTGATCCTCAGGTAGGAAGGAGGACGCTTGTTTGGATCAGAAGCTCTGCCCCAAAGTCTGCTGATCCTCCCCCAACATGTCCTTCACTGGAGCTCTGTACCTCAGCACCAGCCCTCTCATGCCTTCCCTTCAACCCTCCCAGGGTGCTCCCTTCCTTGGCCCCACCATAAACAGACATAACTTAGTTGTCTTTTAGTTCATCTTCACTGAAATTAGATGATGTCCGAGCAATGACCACCACCCCCTCTGACATTTCTGGGATCAGAACATCAGTTCTTTGAGATTCAATTTCCTCTTCCCACCATTAGATGGGGCTATGAATCTGGTCTTCAACCAATGAATGCTGCTTCAAGTTCTAAATGGTTATTGCCAGCCAATTAGTGGAGGGGGTGAGTTTGATCATGATTTTTCAGTTGCAAGCAGTATCCCCTGTCTGTCACCATGAGATCCTGTATTAAATATCTTTCAGAGGGTCAGGCACGGGAGTGATTGGCTGATTGGCCTCTTGCTGTGGGATGTAAAATTGTTGATACTATGTATCTTACTGATTGCTCCCACCAACATAGTGAATGGTAAACTTTTTTTTCAAAGAGGTTTATAAAACTCTGTATTTTTCTTGTAGAATTTAATAGTCATAGAGATGTATAGCAAGGAAACAAGACCCTTCAGTCCAACTCGTCCATGCCGACCCGACATCCTAACCTAATCTAGTTAGATATCCTAACCTAACCTAATTCCCATTTGCCAGCACTTGACCCAAATTTCTCGAAACCCTTCCTATTCACAGACCTCAAGCCTTATCTTTACCTGAGTCTTAGCTTTGACAGAAGCCCAGCACACTCTGAAACAAAAGCATAGGAGTTGCTGGAGAAACTCAGCAGGTCTGTGGGGCATCTGTGAAGAGAAAACAGACTCAATGAATCAGGTCCAGTGGCCCTTCTTCAGAAGTGACCGTAACCAGGAAAAGATTGGCATAAATGCTGAAGACAGGAGATGAGGGTGGGGCGAATATAGAAAGGAGTAAACAATAGGTTGGGATTGGCTCCAGAGAGCAACTGGACTGATAAAGGGATGGATAATGGCAAGCCAAGGAGAAAAACAAGCTGCTAGTGGAGACAATGAGTAGATGGAAATGGGCTGGGCTGTGATCAAAGCCCATGTGAAGACAAGTCTGGGGTGTGGAGCTGGATAAAGGTGATCAAGCCTAAAATGTTTGAAATCGACATTGAGTCCTGAAGACTTCAGGGTTCCAAAGTGGAAAACGAGATGCTGTTCTTCCAGCTTGAACTGAACCTCTCTCGAGCACGTGTTGTGTTGTGCCCTGACCTTGGTAGGCTTTCTATGAGCAGGTTATTTCTATAAAATGTTGATGGGCTTCCTGACCTTTCCTCAAAACCAGCTTGAGATCTGGCTGAAGCAAAGCAGCATGGTAACCAATTCTGAGGCAGAGAGTGCATTAAACACAGATGACACGATGGCCCAGTGGTTAGCACTGCTGCCTCATAGCACTAGGGACCCAGGTTCAATTCCACCCTTGGGCGACAGGCTGTGTGGAATTTGCACTCTCTCCCCATTTCAGCTGCGTGCTCTGGTTTCCTCCAACAGTCCGTACCATGTGCACTTTAGGTGGATTGGACATGCTAAACTATCCATAGCAATCAGGGATGTGTTAGTCATGGGAAATGCACGGTTACAGGAGTAGGGAAGGGTGATGGGTCTGGGTGGGATGCTCTTCAGAAGGCTTGTTGGGCTAAATGGCCAGTTTCCACACTGTAGGGATTCTAAGTAACCATGCCATCAAGTACCCCATGATGAACAACAAAAGGTATTGAAAGAATTTTTACAGAATTGAAAACACTAGGAACTTTAAGGTCCCAGAGTTACTTGGAACAAATGGTGAGGGAATGATCTAACACATTGAAACACACGTCAGTTTTTACAGAAAGCCTAGGAGTGACGGGTCATCCAGGGCGTTGGCTTACGGCTCCCCTCCAAATAACTTGCTGACAGTTTCCAGTGGAGTTATGTTCAGCTGCAGTGGATAATCTTGTCTCCTTTTCCCCAAGAGAGATTTTACGCTTGCTCAGATAATAAAGCACATTTGTAGCATGCCTTCTTCATTTTGTTTCAGCTTGCTGGTTTTATTACATGCCCTCAAATTACCTTCCTTGTCTCCGGAAGGCAGCAGAATGCTCATCTATGACTTATGCAATAACTGTCAAGCAAATTTACTAAGCAGTAAAAAAAAGCGAACAGTAGCAGTGATAGATGGTAGATTTTGCAATTGTTTTAAACTTAACTGGGTCCTCCAGAGAGTAGAAATAACAAATTATCATGGTGGTTGTACTAAATTATAGTGATATTTTGTTATGTGATTTTCTTTTCTGACTTTATCATCCACAGAGTCTCTCTCTCTCTCTCTCTGGCTAGACCAACTCAATCTGAAGATTCTCCTACCTTATCCAGATTGTTGAAGCTATACCAGGTAAGTTACAGTGACTGCTTACCAAGCTCAGGAAGAGCAGTCAATTTTTATTGGATGTACCTATGCATTAATAATTTGTATTTGAAATGAATATCTTGGACCTTCCTTCAGCTGTGTTCAGGATAAAGAATTGGTTATAATTCGTATTAGCATGAGCAAAATCAGTTTGAGTGAAGTTGTTTTGCTACTTTATTAAAAGTAGCAAAAATTAAAGAAGCGAATGCCATGTCACATCTTAGATTAAAACGTTTCTTTTAACACACAAACTAAGAGCTGGAGCAAAATCAACAGAAAATAGAATTAAAATCTCAACATTTTCGTCTTGTGTTTGTTGTATGGGAAGCTAAACTGGAGCATCCAACCCTTATGATTCAAGAGGGAGATGGTAGTGATACTGATCCATGGGGGTTAAGTAATGGACAGTGTTATCCATTCCCTCAGGATATTGCTGAGAAGAGGATGGAAATTTTAATGCATTGTAATTCATATTTTACATCCTCATGAAATCCTTCAGTATGTCATAGCCAATTAAGTATTTTGGAATTATAATCAGAGTTGTATAGGGTAGGAAACACTGCAGCTAATTTTGCTCAAGGACAACAGCAAAGACTGAAATGTTTGGGTAATCTATTTTTGTGATGATGGGTGATGAATAAAGGCTGGATCGCTCACTGTAAAAACTTTCAATCTCTTTATAAAAAATGCCATAGGATCTTTTGCAGCCAGTTAACAGGACAGAAAGAGTCACGGTTCAATATCACACCTGAAAGCTGGCACTTCCAACATTGCAACACAGTCCTCTCCCAATGTGTTCACCTAGACTGTACGCTTTGGTCTCTGGAGCAGGACATAAACCATTGATATGGTTGGTGCACTCCTCTGATATACTGCTTAGCATAACTGTTCAATGACTGCATCAATGCTAGATGCTTATAAAGTATACATTTCTTAAATTAAATAATCTATTGTAAAGCTCAGCTTCTCAGGCTTGCCGGCCATGGACTCAAGGAAGTGTTTAGATTCCAGGACCCTCATATTTAATTGGAAATTGGAAAATTTACACTTTGGCTAGCAGAACTAAAACAGTCTTTTTGTCACTATTAAGACATACATTTTTTTTTAAAATTAAAAGCAACTTGAACTCTTATTTCTGTTATGAATTATAATTTTCTCCTGTTTTACAGCTCTCCCTTTGATGCTGAGATATAATAGCATCTTCACATCTATAACAGCAGTACTGGAGTCAAGAAAATATCGAAGACAATGAAATAGAACATTGATAAACCAATTACTTTAAAATGAAATGAAGAAAGCTGCCATTATATGCTTAGCGAGAGAGAGAGATTAATAATCACAGTGCCTATTTTATTTTCAAATTGTGAAAAACACCTCCTAACAATAAAGGTTTCCTTGCCTAAAACATTTCTTTATGCTTAATCTTTCTTAATGATGCACTGCTAGAGTTCAAATCTTTGCACAGATGCTTTTATTTGATCATCAATTTTCTTGTGACTACTGCCAAGCAAAATATATGAATAGTAGATCAAATGATTTTTAAGAAAAGGCAGTCAATTAATCACGGCTCTTTTAAATGTGTGCTGTGGTGTGTTAGTCAATTTACGAAGAATCCTGAGGGAGACATGCTATTACTGATAAATCACCTCCTCACAGAAGTGAAACCAGGGAACCATGCACAAAAGGTAGAAATAAGGGAGAGAAAAACATTGTCAGGTGAAAAATTGGAATGTTATTTTTTCCCTCGATATAAGAGATTTATGTTTTAATTTTTCACCCTTTGTTCCTTGAAGACAGTGATCCATTCTAAGGTACGGTTCCACTAGCACCATAAATTTGGTCACTAAGTCTTTTGTAAAGCCAGGCAATTGGTGGGCTAATTTAAAACTAAATCTGTGCACACATGACAACCGGAGATGTGCACTTTCCTGAAAGAATCATTAACTTGGGATCAGTAGTGGGAACGGTGGCTGCTTTTTCCACTGTGTAGCTTGGCAATGCCCATACCAACTACAGTGCTTCATTTATATAGCTCAGTGCTTAAGAGGAATTGATGCTGGAGCTTTCCTTGTCATCACTTAGTAATACAGCATGCTATACAATGAGACCTTGAACCACTAGGGGTGAGTACAACAACTGAAAATTTTTGCTGTATTCATTTCTAGGAAACTACCCATTATAGTTTGTTTGTAAATACTAACAAGTTATTATGTGCTGTTTGCAGCATGAATTTCTGAGGTAGTCTTTCATTTCATCAAACCAGATTACTTCCCTTGTTTTCAGCTGAATGCTATTTCCTCACTGTAGTCTTCGAGATACTATCCACCATTGAAGCAACTTTGATTGAACAGCAGCTCTGCAAACACTAAAATCACCAGCAGATTGTTGTACGACTTTACCATTCCCCCTTCCTTATCAGTTCGGTAAAAATATCATGCAGAGGTGCAAGTGGGAATCATTGTCATTGATGAGTCAGTGACCTGGAGCAATTGAAAGCAGTAGAATGAAACTTTAATATGCTCAATATCTAGACAGGTAATCTTCTCCACTTCCTGAGATCTACATCAGTAGGAGAAATTCTCCTAGCCCCTGATCACTGCAGAGTGAGGACAACCCAGGACATTGTCACAAGACTGTGTTGTCTGCTGGGCTAGGACTTGGAAGATTCAAAGGATCCCTACAGTGTGGAAACAGGCCATTTGTCCCAACAAGTCCACACCAACCCTCTGAAGAACAACCTAGCCAGACCCATTCCCCTCCTACTCCTCATTTACCTCTGACTAATGCACTTAACCTACACCTCCCTGAACACAATGGGAAATTTAGCATGGCCAAGCCATCTAACCTGCACATCTTTAGACTGTGGGAGGAAACACACACAGACACGGGGAGAATGTGCAAACTCCACATAGACAGTCACCCAAGGCTGGAATCAAATCCAGGTCGATTGTAGATTTAAAAATATATATTTAACCTTTTTCCTAATCAACCTATTCAGAGTTGCTATTACACACCTCTGGAGCAGGTGGGACTTGAATCTGGGCATCCTGGTCCAGGAGTAGGGACACTACCTCTGCACCACAAGAGGGCCATAACTCTAGCTAGTGGGGCACACACATGAGGTAATAGGAATTCTCAAACAGTAGATGCTGGCTTCGATCTAATGACCTCTGGGTCATGGGCTCAACGTGTTCCCACTGCACCACTCAGCTATAAAGATGCACAGAGACCAGGGACTGGTGCAACCATTTGGTGTCAGGCCACTGATTTTAGGATTAAATGTGAGTTCCCATCCTGCACTGTGTCAATCTAAATATCCAACATGATGTTTGTAGACTTAACCAATTAATGGCCGGAGGTCATGCTCATTATCCAATGAAGGATAGATGGTGGCTTCCAACATCCAATCAGCAGGAGGCTATCCAGCAGTGAAAGACTGCCAAAGCTGGTCAGATGTGGTGGAGGAAATTGCTCAGCACTTTTAGAACTTGCAAATGGCCAGAGTTACCAGGTTGACAGGGAACTCCCTCCATGGAGCAGAAATGGGTGGCTTAGAGTAGGATTTAAAAACCATCTAGATACCAGATTCTTTTCAGGTTGTGTTTCAGTCACTGCAATTTTGATTATTAATTGCAGTCACCACAGTGGAGCGGGGATTAAATCAGCCCCTTACTGGCTCTGTAAGCCCGTGACATCTCACAGGCAAGTAGCCACTCTGGACCAGAGCCAGTCTCCTGGAAACTAGCAGTGAATCTGGACCACGCCGGGGAACTGCCACATAAAAGAGAGGTAAAAACAAGGACTGCAGATGCTGGAAACCCGAGTCTGGATTAGAGTGTGTTGGAAAAGCACAGCAGGTCAGGCAGCATCCAAGGAGAAGGAAAATCGATGTTTCGGGCAAAAGCCCTTCATCAGGAATAGAGGCAGGGTGCTTGCAGAATGGAGAGGTAAGTGAGGGGGAGAGGGTGGGGAGAAAATAGCATAGAGTACAATAGGTGAAAGGGGGTGGGGATGGATGTGATAGGTCAGAGAGGAGGGTGGAGTGGATAGGTGGAAAGGAAGATAGGCAGGTAGGACAGGTCATGGGGACATCAAAGAGAGGCCAACCTTGACCACCTCTGTTTGCAAGCCCTTCCGATCCAAAAGTTGAAACTTTATTGCTGGAACAGCACAGCAGGTCAGGCAGCATCCAGGGAACAGGAGATTCGACGTTTCGGGCACAGGCCTGTGCCCGAAACGTCGAATCTCCTGTTCCCTGGATGCTGCCTGACCTGCTGTGCTGTTCCAGCAATAAAGTTTCAACTTTGATCTCCAGCATCTGCAGACCTCACTTTCTCCTTCCGATCCAAAATCCCTGCTGCACACATGTGATAAAAAGGGATGTGGTAAAAAAATAAATACATCAGTCTGTTACAGAGAAAGTCTTGGAATTTCAAGGAAGTTGTGGCTCTGAAAACCTAACGTTTGAAAATGGATGTCCAATCATTGGTCCAGGAGTTAGCTATATTAATACTTCACCAGATGGCCCCATCAGTAGTAGAGGTGAACTGGGAAAATGGTGTTCCCTAGGCCTCCAGCCCAACATTTAAAATATAAAACCTCTCTACAGTCTCATTCATTCCACCCTTTCACCCAGTGCACACTCCCAATCTGTGCCACCTCATGACTTTACCTTCTCCCATCCCGAAACCTTCCCTTCCAACTTATGCCTTTCTACCTACTCTCTCCATGTGGGGATAGGATGTCCAATTTATGGGCTGCTTTACAATTTTGCCACCACAAGAAGGTTTTCTGGTGTCCCACAAATCCAGACTGTATTTATTTCCATATTTTCAGATCTACCTTCTTTTGCAAAGAGGTGATTCATTTTTAGAAATTGACACTGTGAGTTTTCCAAGTTATCTATTCTCTCAATAGCATGTGCTTCACCAGAATAAAGCAACAGCATTCACCTGAAAAAAAGAGTTTGATGAAGTGGACATAAATACACCCAGGGAGGTTCGGGGTCGCATATTTTAATTTGTTAATCAAGTAATTGGAGTGGAAGGACCATTAAATGAGGGTGAGTCACTTTCTTAAAGTGAAGATAGAAAAGAATAAAGCAGTGTATATCTCTTCTGCAATTCTCCATTCCTCATTAATTAATTGATAGCCCATTTTATGTAACATTCTTTAATAATATGAATACCATGGGGGAATTATCTAAGTATACAGCACGATATACTGAATATCATCCAAAACACTGCTTCTTATACCCAAACCAATCCCAATTCACCCAACATCTCTGTGCTCACTGATTTTCATTGGCTCTAATACCTCAAAATTAAATTTTGATCCTTATTGCACAACCTTTCCCTTTTCTGCCTCTGTAACCTCCTGCTTTGTAACTCCAAATAACTCTGTGGTTTTCACAGAATTCCTCCAGTGTGGAAGCAAGGCATTTGGCCCATCAGGTCTGATTCAAACCTCTGGACAGCATCCCCTTCTACATTTCCTTTCCCATGGCTAACCGATCCAGCCAGCACAACATGAGCAATTTAGCATCCACCTAACCTGTGCATCTTTGAACTGCAGAAGGAAACCAAGCAGACCCATGCAGGGGCAGGGCAAATATACAAACTCCACACAGATGATTGCCCAAGGGTCACATTGAACATAGGTACTTGGTGCTGTGAGGTAGCAGTGCTAACCACTGAGCCACTGTGCTGTTCCAATTCCAATCTTTTGTACATCCCCACTTCCTTCTTTACCAACTGTCAGCTCTTCTTCTATTCACAACTCCAGAATAACTGTGTTCTTTCAACTGTCTATTCCTATTCCTAAATCTCTCCATCTTGTTACATCTCTACTCCATTAAGATGACCTGGTATCAGATTTTATCTGATAAAGCCCTCAAGAACCATCTTTGAATCTTTTACGATATTAAGGACACCATTGAAGCACAATTACTAATTGTGTATGCAGTCAATTAACTATTGTAGCATTGTCAATATGTCAAGCAAGACTATGATTCTGATTTTTACCCTATGATTGGTATAAGTCTAAATGTGAGAACAGTTAGTCATTACTGTAAGGAAGCAAATCTACCAAACCAATATTACCCACCACATGACTCACAAAAAGTAAAGATACTGTAAACTTAGAAGCACTGAAAGATATAAGATCTTTCACAAAATAAGATATAAGATCTGTAACTGTATTTCACAAAAAAATGTTTAAACATTTTATAGGCCTGCTTGTCCATCACTCACCAAGTCTCTTATTTTCACCTATTTGATGATGAACATGTGAACAATGATAGACAGGACCAAAATCTATTGGATTCATATTTTATCATGAGGTGTGTTGGTTAGATCCACTTACAGCTCACTTGTGATTAAGGTGGATTTGCTATGGGATTCCAGACCATTTATGGCACACAAATGGAAGCAAAATGGAAGCAAAAATATAAGAGGTCATTAATCAGTATATATACTAGCAAAAAGGCAGCAGATAAATACAGTTTTTATTCAGAAACATTTCTTGTATGGCTTTCATTAATTTTTAATTGAGTCATAGAGATGTACAGCATGGAAACAATCCCTTTGGTTCAATTCATCTATGCCAACCAGATACCTTAACCTAATCTAGTTCCATTTGCCAGCACTTGGCCCATATCCCTCTAAGCCTTTCCAATTCATATACCCATCCAGATGCCTTTTAAATGCTGTAATTGTACCAGGCTCCACAACTTCCTCTGGCAACTCACTCCATACACACACTACTCTCTGAGTGGAAAAGTTGCCCCTTAGGTCCCTTTTATATCTTTCCCCTCTCACCCTAAACCTATGCCCTCTAATTCTGGATTCCCCCACCCCAGGGAAAAGACTTTTCTATTTATCCTTTCTGTGCCCCTCATGATTTTATAAACCTCTATAAGGTCCCCCCCCCCCCCCCGCCTCTGACGCTCCAGAGAAAATGGCCCTAGCCCATTCAATCTCTCCCTATAGTTCAAATCCTCCAACCCTGGCAACATCCTTGTAAATTATTTCTGAACCCTTTCAAGTTTATAGAATTAATAGAATTATGATCACTGGCCCCAAAGTGCTCCCCCACTGACACTTCAGTCACCTGTCCTGCCTTATTGCCCAAAAATAGGTCAAAGTTTGCACCTTCTCAAGTAGGTACATCCACATATTGAATCAGAAAAATTTCTTGTACATACTTAACAAGTTTCTCTCCATCCAAACCCTTAACACAGTGGCCCTCCAAGTCTGTGTTTGGGAAGTTAAAATCTCGACCATAACCACTCTATTATTCTTACAGATAGCTGAAATCTCCTTACAAATTTGTTTCTCTATTTCCCACTGACTATTAGGGGGTCTATAATACAATCCCCATAAAGTGATCATCCCTTTCTTATTTCTCAGTTACACTCAAATAACTTCCCTGGATGTATTCCCAGGAATATCCTCCCTATGTACAGTTGTAATGCTATCCCTTACTAAAAACACTTCCTCTCTCTTGCCTCCCTTTCTGTTCTTCCTGTAGTATTTGCATCCTGGAACATTAACTGCCAGTCCTGCCCATCCCTGACCCATGTTTTTGTAATTGCTATGATATCCCAGTCCCATGTTCCTAACCATGCCCTGAGATCATCTGCCTTCCCTGTTAGGCCCCTTGCATTGAAATAAATGCAATTTAATTTATCAGTCTTACCTTGTTCTCTGCTTTGTCCCTGCCTGCCCTGACTGTTTGACTCACTCCTTTTCTCTACTGTACCAGTCTCAGATTGATCTCTTTCCTCACTATCTCCCTGGGTACAACCACCCCACCTTACTAGTTTAAATCTTCCTGAGCAGCTCTAGCAAACCTCCCTGCCAGTACATAATGCCCCTTCTGATTCAGGTGCAATCCATCTTTCTTGTACAGGTCACTTCTACCTCAGAAGGGATCCCAATAATCCAAAAATGTGAACCCTTTTCTCATACACCAACTCCTCAGCCATGCATTCATCTACTCTATCCTCCTATTCCTACCCTCAGTAGCTCGGAGCATCGGGAGCAATCCAGCTATTACTACCCTCGAGGACTTCCTTTTTAAATTCCTGCCTAATTTTCTATATTCTCCCTTCAGAATCTCATCATTTCCCCTTCCTATGTTGTTATTTCCAATGTGTACAATGACCTCCTGCTGGCCCCTCTCCCCTAAGAGAACATTCTGCACCATCCGAGAGATCCTTGACCCTGGTACCAGGGAGGAGGCTACGCGTCATTCTGATTTTTCACAGCTGGCTGCATAGATACATTTATCTGTGCCCCTATCATAACCGATTGCTTGGAATCAGATGTACTCCTCATTACATGAAAGCCAGTCTCGATACCAGAAACTTAGCTGCTTGTGCTACATTCCTGAGAATCCATCACCCTCTACATTTTCCAAGACAGCATATTTGTTTGAAATGGGAAGAACCACAGAAGACTCCTGCACTGCCTGCCCATCTTTCCTGGAGTTAACCCATCTATGTGTCTGTATCTGTGGCTTTTCTCCATTCCTATAACTGCCATCCATCACACCCTCGAGCTCTTGTAAATTCCTCATTGCCTCTAACTGTCGTTCCAACTTGTCCATGCGATCTGATTGGATCTGCAACCAAAGGCACTTCCTGTGGACATAATCATCAGTAACATGGAAACTCTCCCTAAACTCCCACATCTGTCAGGAAGGCCATCATTGCTCTTTCACAATCTACTGACCAGAAAATAACACCCTCTTCTGGCTATAAAAAAGTGCTTCAGGCTAACTTTGTACTTATGGTTTATATTTTTAGAATGTAATCAAGAGACAGATCTCAATAAAACATGTAATCAAGAAAGAACCCACTCTACCCATTATTGTTGACTTACAGCAAGGTTACTTGTTAAAAACTATGCTCTTATCAGTTCCTGTGCTGTGAGCTCACCTACGTTGGTTCCTTCAAGGTCAGCTGTGAATTTCGTTGACAGTTAATTTTTCCTAGATGCACTCCAATGTCCAGAGATACATGAACTCAGACAACAAAGGCAGTAACTGTGGAGAATCACTGCTGTGTCAGCTATTAGTGTAGGTTCCTTTCTCTCTCTCCCTCTCCACACTGACCATGTGGTCGCTGCCTTTTGTCTGTCTTCCTCCTTTTAAAAGTGCCGTTGTTTTGAGCTTTATCCCCCAAAGTTCCAAAACAATGCAGCAGCATATAAAATAGTAATTGCTGCTCCTGGAATTTGAGGAAATCACCTCCAACACCTAAAACATGAATAAATTGTTCTTTGTGATGTTTGTCTCTCAGTTTCACTATAGGTTTTAGCTAAATATTGAGACTGTTCAACCTTAACACTGAAAGTATGTGGCATTTTCTTCAATGGACAATGCTGCCAATGTTTCCAGGAATAATCAAGTTTTAAGGTCAAGCATTCAATTGATATCAAATCATTAGTTAATAGTTTGAGGTTGTATAATAGTTCAGAAGAGTGGCAACATATTTATTCCATACCTGTTTCATTACCTCTGTAAATGGCATGTTCAGCCATCTTTTTTTTATTACTTGTGAAATAGACTCAAGAAAATGCTTCCAGTGGATAGTGTACAGATAGTGTGAGGTCAAGTAGTTCACCTCTCCACCTTTGACCTGTGCAGGATATGAGTCTGTAAGCAGCATGCTGTGAATATGCTGCTATTCTGCACATGTGTTCTGCTTCGGTAAGGAATACATTTTAGCTGATATGTGAGGGAAGGTAATAGTGTGGTGATTGTGAACATTATTGTGTAGGATCTTAGAAGGTCATTCTTAATTATGCATTTCAAGGAGGTTTGCTTTGTAGTTCCAATTCGTGCCAGAATTCTTTAAAGCATAACTAATATGGAAGCGTGACACGGCCTGTAATGTTCTAATAAACAGTTAATGGATACTGTCTTTCTCTATGCTTTCTGAACACTGAGGTTTGACAATGTGTTTTCTGTGTACTTACTCTAGTGTACTCATATGTTGTCAGTTAGCTTACTGAAGATCAGCAAACTAAAAAAATTGGAATAATGAAGCTGCTCCAATCATTCAACACAAATTGAATGATCAGTGCATCATGGTTATTAGAAACCCTCTGATACAGAACCACTGAGGTGTAAAATATAAGATTTGTTCTGTATCTTCAAACAAGCAACAACACTCAGCTTCACAACTTCATTAAAGACTACATTGATGACCTTAACTAAATACAGATTCCCACAAGGAGGAAGTATGTGCATAACTTCCTAAACTGTCTCAACATAAAGTCACTGCATTAAAACAACCACACATATTGAAACACTCTGGCAGTTTCCTAGTGCTCCCAGTGAGAGCATGAACCCTGTGACCTTGGGCATATTATTAAAACCTTCCCTGGAACTTGTCTCCTGAAGGAGAGGCCCACTAACTACTGGGCATCTTTCTTTTCTTTCATTCCTCAATGAGTCCCTTGCTGAGTGCAGAGCATGGTCTTTGATGTCTATAGTGCCCTAATTGGGAGGAAGTCAAGTGTTAGCACTGTCAGGCTGTTAGTTCCATTGCCTCTTTTCCCATCATCCACTTTCAATGGTGTCAAAACACTAAAGTTCACCCAAGTCTGCCCTGAAAGCACTACGTGGTCTGGTTTATGTCACCATTCTGGTACTTGTGCATGTTAAAGAAATTCTGTCAGTGATTTATATTTCATGCTTGGTGAAAACATAAATAGCAAAATCACAGGGAATTCAAGGACCACAAGCAATCTTTTTCATTTTCTGATACATTTACCTCTTTCCAAACCATTTGTTTTTGTGCATCCTTTGCCCTCTTTGGAGAAAATTGGAAGTACAATTTCCCAGTGATATAGAGTCACTATATTGCAGACAGAGGCCGTTCAGCCCATCGAGTGTGCACTGACCCTCTGAAGAGCATCCCATGCTATCCCTGTCATTCTATGTTAACCATGGCTAATCCACCTAGCATGCACACTATTGGATACTGTGGGGTAATTTGCCAAGGCCAATCTACCTAACCTGCACATCTTTGGACAGTGGGAGGAAACCAGAGCACCCAAAAGGAAGTCCACGCAGACATGGGGAGAATGTGCAAACTCCATGGTTAGAGATGAACAATACTTTTGAGATTGAACTGAAAACTTGTGCTTTAGATTAACAGAGGGGTCATCATGTGCGTTGTCATTGCATGTTAAGTCCATCACTACAGATAATTAAAGTGAGTTTCAGAAATATTGTATGTGCATCACAAAAGTGACAATAGCTCACACATAAAGGGTGGAAAATAGCTTACACCACTTGCAGGGTACAAATGGAAAGAACATTTGTAAAATATCCTTTCATTTACATCAAGTTATAGATGCTTAAACGGTAATAGTTTGACCTTTTAAAAATCTTTTTTTGTTTCCAAATATTCTGTGACACGATATATTTTGTAAGTAGCAACTGGTACAACATAGTGAACTGCTGTGCAATGGAACTTTGTATTTAGGGAAGATGTTAGATATATTGAATGTGTATTACATTATATTATATATTATTTTCCATAGACTAGCCCTCCAACTACCTAACACAACAGCCTTTACAATGTAACCTGTACTCCTCTGTCTACGTCTGTTTGATCTGTACATCCTTGTTTACTATGGTCTGCCTGTACTGTTCGTAAACAAAGGTTTCCTCTGTACTTTGGC
Source organism: Chiloscyllium plagiosum (assembly GCF_004010195.1). Lineage (NCBI taxonomy): Eukaryota > Metazoa > Chordata > Chondrichthyes > Orectolobiformes > Hemiscylliidae > Chiloscyllium > Chiloscyllium plagiosum. The sequence goes on along the minus strand of NC_057712.1, from coordinate 12,847,469 downwards.
CCATACGACAATAAATCAATCAATAAATCAAATGGTGAGAACAAAAAGAAAGAAATAATATATTAAATCAAAGGAAAATCTCAGAAGTTTTAAAAATGGCAACATATCTATTAGGTGGTTATAAAAAATATACATGATTGAGGGTTGTTATTTTTTGGAACAAGTTTCAGATAACTGCACATACCATTTGAGTTTCTACTTTGATAGTAATGTTGGAAGAATGTTGAACACAATGTTAGCGGCTACAGTATAGGATTTAAAATAGTTATCAATTGTGTAGAAATATTTCTTACAGTAGAGAAGCCAGGCTCAGCAAATCCTGATTGTATTTATGGTGCCCACAGAATGTTGAAAGTTCAGAAGGAGGCCAGTCAGCCCATTACATCTGTATCACTGTTACTGGGATGGCTAACTCAAAACTGACAATCACATGACAACAAGACCTATTGTTGTAGCTACAGATTGGAGAGATCTGCTGCACTTTTGTGATGTCAGCTCTGTTGAAGCGTCACCTGGACTTGAAATGTTAGCTTGTTCTCTCTCCTGGGAAGCTGCCTGACCCACTATGATCTCTAGCATTTGTTGTTTTCAGCATAGTTCGATGGTAATGCTTTTTGCCTCTGAGTACCAAAGGAGATTGATTCAAACCCTACTTCAGGGATTTGAAAACAAAACTAAGCACCTAGTGCAGTGTACAACTGCTGGAATATTGCACTGCCAACTGTACAGTCTTGAGACATTAAACCAAGGCTTTCTGGTGAATGTAAAACATACCATGGTACTATTTCAAAAAAGAACAGAAAAGCTTTCCCCAGGGTGCTAACTAATAGTTATCCCTCTATCCATGTCTCTAAAACAGATGATCTGGTAACTATCACAATGCTCTTTGTGGGATGTACTGTAATAGTATTTAGATTTCCAAAGCACTTCATTGGTTATAAAGCCCTTCAGGACTCCCTCAAGCTATAAAATACACTTCATTAGTTTCTGATTTTCGTTCCAATGGGATGAAGGTTTCCAATGACTCAGCAAGCATCTCTGATAGTTTACTTATTAGATTATGAGGTTGAAAATGATCTCTGATATTCCTATCTGGTTCTTAAAATAATGATTGCTCTCATATCTGTTAAGACAGCTTGTATGCTTCCCATTGTGAAGTGTGCTGGATTGGCAATTGCTGCTAACCCATGCTGTTATTGTATAAGAAATGTTTAAGTTCCTTCTCAATTCTTTGAAGTTTAACTGCACCCTTAAAATCCCACCAAACCCTTCATCCAAACCTATGTGTCCATTCAAACTTCATAGCATCCAAACCAAGTTATGCCTTTAGCCAAAACCTCACATACCTTTGTAATCCCATGCCAACTTGGTGTCAACTCATGACCTTGAACCCACCATTCTTTTCCCACATACTCTCCATGCCAACTTACCCAGTCATGACCATGTGCAGATAGCAAGGGGCATTATGCTGTGATTGAATAAAATAAAGTTCCTCAAATGTTTCGATGATGGGAATGTCATTGAATGTCAAAGGGCAATGTCAGATTCTCTCTTGTTGAAAATAATCATTGACTGGCACTTGTATAGCAACACCCAGGTCTGGATATGACCTGTTATTGTAAGTGAAGAATCATGAATGGGGCTGAAGATTGCATAAGCTGCCTGAAAAATGGGAAATTAGATTTGTTTAAGGGAGGCCTTGAGATTTACCTTCTGCTGTTACTAATTTTTAAAGGAAGAAAGGAGCTGACATCACACAAAACTCTCACTTCATTAGCATTAGTGAAGGCTCTCTGTGTGGAGTCTTCACATTCTCCCTGTGTTTGTGTGGGTTTCCTCCTGGTGCCCCGGTTTTCTCCCACAATCCAAAGATGTGCAGGTTAGGGTGGATTGGCCTATGCAATATTGAGATGTGAAGGTTGGGTGCATTGGTCAGAGGGTCAGGATGGAATTGTTGGGCCAAACGGCCTGTTTCTACACTGTAGAGATTCTATGATTCTTTGAAATGTCTAATGATTAATTCAGTATTTTAAAAAAAACACAATACAAAAAAACCTGTTCTACATTTAACTTTCTTCAACCACTGAATCCTGATAAAAACAAGCATTTATATTCAGAGCCCCACTTCAAAATCCATATGAGTATTGAGAACTATGAACAAATTGTAAATGGAGAGGCATCTCACTGTGAAAATGATAAGTTGTGGAATCAGCCATTGAGCAAAAATCCTGTGATAGTATTCCTCCAGCATTTTCAATATTGCAGTTTTTTCGAAAAGTTAAAGAGCGTGAGATTTAGTTGCCTTGAAAGCCTGACAGTTCTCTTGACAGCTTAACAGTTCCAGTGAGATTGACAGCTCCAATAAATTTATCCACATGCATGCACTTCTATTGCTTAATTTAACAATCCCAGAAGCCGAAAGGCACTTTACCTTTCCCAAAAAATCATATTACCCATCCCAAAGGGCACAATATTTTCCGTGCCTATCAAAAATGGTTTTCTTCCTCTCAGAAGAATACCCCACTTCTCCCTGTAACTTGAACAGCATAGATACAAGATCCAAGTCCTTCCTCACATCCCTGTTCCCCTACCCCCGCATAAATGTTGGTCGTCAGGTTTGGATGTGAGATCACTGTAACAGGTCTTAAGCATCATTTTGGTTAAGTCAAGAGCCTCTCCATCATGGCAAAAATTCAGGCCTCCAGAGTCTAATCATTGTGGACTCAAAGATTGCTTTCATCATTCTGAGGAAGGGTCACTGGACCTGAAAATATAACTCTGATTTCTCTCCGCAGATGCTGCCAGACCTGCTGTGCTTTTCCTGCAATTTATGTTTTTGTCATTGTCTATAACCATGAACACCTTAGGCACTGCTCACACTAAGCTTTCCTTTTGATCACTAACCAATCGAGCCACCCAGACTGACTGTCAGAGAAACTTCAGAACAGGTCACATGACCCCCTTCATTCCAACTTAAATTAATGACACAGTTTTGAAACATAACAATCCCATAAACCTTCTAATTATAACAATATGTTATCCGGATGTTCAAGAGGAGAGCATATTGCCTCGAAAGCACTATTGCAAATCAGGGAATGATTAATTACTAATTAGGTGAAATTTAGTCACACCTTATCATTGAACTTTAAAACCAAGGGCTTAGTGTAGGCATTTCCTTTGCTTTCCCTCAATAACATTGTATGATCTCTTCAGTAGCACTGTTTTTGATTCTATTCCATTATGTTAAATTGCAAGTGGCTATTTATTAACCTAAAAGAAAGAAAATAGTTAGTTAATCTCCTTACTCCACTTTCATTTTTATTTTTCCATCAAATAAAGCAAATCTCAGTATATAGCCTTGCCACCTAAGGTCGAATCAGAGGAGAAAAATCACTGAGAACAATCAAAAGGAGTGTAACTCTGATGCAGCAACTCAATAGATAGAAAGCACCTACCTATGTTCACGATGTACTTTTGTCACTTAACTTTGAATCTATGTGACTGACCATCAAAGAATAACATATACCTTGATCTGATGGCAGAAGCAAAAAAATGACCTTCATCTGGCAAAAACACAGCTTCTCTGAAATTGTGCCAATTTTCAAACTCACTGACACGATTTTGTAATGTGCTAGATATTTACTTCTAGAATTTTGTTGAAAATGTAGATGGGATGAAAGTTTTATTGCTATATATGTTCTAAAGAGCTTTTGTGAACTTATGGTCTCATTCCACTGACTGAGAACAAAAGTGCCTATTATGCAATGCATGCACTCAGAAAGGCTTGAACCATGTTAAAGATTTGGGAGTATTTACATTGGCAAGAACAGAGGCGTTTCATAAAGCAAAGACATGAAACATTTTCGGACAGAGTATAGAGAACTCTACATGGTACTTATTTTAGCTAAAGAGTTGTTTAACATTGACACTAAACCCACAGTTAGGCTTGAATGCCAAAAACTTTAATTCCCAGTTAAAAATTACACAACACCAGGTTATAGTCCAACAGGTTTATTTGGAAGCACTAGCTTTTTTAGTGCTGCTCCTTTGTCAGGTAGCTAGTGGGCCAGGATCATAAGACACAGAATTTATAATAAAAGATCAAAGCGACATACAACTGATGCAATGTGTTGAATAAACCTAGATTGCTGTTAAGTCTTTAAACACTTAGAATAAGGATACAGGTTTCGATTGATCAATATGCAAATCCCAGAACTTCTTTCAAATTACAGCCCTGAGATAACTTAAAGGAAGAAGCAGCACTCCGAAAGCATGTACTTTCAAATAAACCTGTTGGATTGTAACCTGGTGTTTTGTGATTTTTAACTTAGTCCACCTCAGTCCAACACCGGCACTTCCACATCAAGGCTACTGTTGACACCACCAACTTTAATTTCCAGGACAGACAACCCTAATTTTAGTGAGAAGAGCTCTTCATGAAAAGATATGAATGAGCAGTAATATGATCCATTTCAGGTTGCATCAAAATGCTTTGGTTTTGAAAGCAATTTATTGAAATGCCCCTTACTATCAATATAGTGTTATGCAATGTTGATGGTGCAAATATGTCTGTTGTCATCAGTGAATCTGTAAGAATAACCAACACAGAGAAAATCAAAAGACATAAGACTAACACTTTAGACATTTCATCTGTTATTCAGGTATGTAATTACTTCAAATGAAAGGAATATGTAATGTACTGTAGACCAATCCTGGATTCAGTAACACTATGAGTCATTCAAATTATACTTGAGATTCAGCATATTGCCCTTGACTTTGGCAAAAGGCTCTTAATTTACTCCACCACGATGAAATTTCTTAAAATGGAGCAACGTTAATAATCAACAAAACTGTTCCTGGGCAGTCAATGATTCAGATACAGTAAAACACTTACAATGCTATTCAATGTAGTGAATCAGGCATATTTCATTGTTAAATAGCCTAGCAGATCATGACTTGTTTCAAATACTCACAAGGAATCTGACGACACAGTACAGAATTAACTTCACCTTACTGACTGTCGTTGGTGTATGCAGTGTTTATTAAAATAATTTCAATTTTGAACTAAAATAAACAACCTGGTAATTAATGATGGATTCTAGTTATCTTTGCCACTCACCCAAAAGCAATCTGGTTTAACCAAACTGTTATAAACAGGGATGATGTTTTCCAGTTATGTGTGCTGATGGACTGACAGCTAAACTTACTCCAGTAATGATGTTGTTCCATGGGAGTGCATGCAGCTCCCTGGTTAGGTCTGTTAGTGTTTAATGAGGTCAGTCTCCGGTAAGGAGATACCAGCTCTGGTCTCCATTTACATTCACTACAGGATACAAAGAGTCTAACTATGTATGTTTATTTCTGACCATTAATTATAGTCTAAAAAATATGCACAGATAAATAACATAAAATAAGTAACAAGACATAATTTCGAAATCTGCTTAGTATAATAAAGTTTGTTTTTCTTTTGAAGTTCTAATGTTATTGCTGAACAGTTTATAAAGAAAAATTCACTGTAGTTACCAAATACTAGTCAAACTTTAAAAAATACTCAAAATTGCATATTTCATTGTAAAGTAGCCTGTCCATAATATGAGAGATGTTACAGGAGAGCAATTCATTTGTGTAGCACTGCAACACAGATTGGAATCAGTTTCCCACTGGATGGTAGCACCAGGGGTCATTATCTGGTCAGCTTATTGGGTGCTTCATATTGATATGAATGAAGGGCTACTGTACAGATTAATTTCTTTCCTTTCATCACTGATGGTTACTGACATTCTTTCACTCAATGACAAGCTGCATTCATATAGCAGTCAGTGTGACAAAACATCCTGAGGCAGTTCAGAAACAGCAGTAGGCACACTGATACCTGAGCCGAGGAGATAGAGTTCCATAGGAGCGGGTGAAAGCTTGCTCAGATGGATGGAATTTACACAGCTTGTCAGAGCTGGAGAAGAGAGAGAGCTTGAGACATTTAGACAGGGAGTTTCCGAGATGGAGCAAAACAAGAGCAGATGCACAAAGAGCTGAATGTTCGAAACATGGAAACCTAGCAACTCAGAGCTGGAGCCAGCTGTTCAGCTCAAGTCTGTTTCGCTATTCAATGTGATCAGATCTGATCCTCCATCTCAAAACCATATTCTCCACTTTCTCCTGCACACCCTGTGATGCTTTTAAAATGTAAAAAACTCAAAAAGGATCAAGCGAAGAATAGCATTATGGACATAGGCTGGGCAAATCAAGGATTCATTGCACATGTTGAGAGAGAAGAAACCAGTGCAGATTAGCAGCGGCAGGATTATTGGTATTAGACTTAAAGCTGCAAACTTCTGGACCATTCCCATGACATGTCATTATAGCTACTTAAGAAATGTTGGTATAACTCACATGTTGGCATGTCATCCTTTCAAAAATGGGTCTCTGACATCCGTCACATTGTGTCCTGTACAGCTCTATGAGTTCACATACAACACTTTAACAGAATTCAATATAATGTATTCTACTGCTTTTCAGCAATTCGTGATACTCAGTAGGGCTCTTATTCTTACTGGTATTTTAGAGATTTTTTTCAGTCTCTTGTTAACTATCAGATGAAACTTTATCCCAATTTTGATTTTTCAATGTTGATACACAAAATTTAGAGCTATTGAAATAGGGACATCAGACTTAAAATACAACTCCATAAAATTTGAAGATTTTACAAATTGTGGTGGTATAAGTGATAGTGATAATGTGAATGTGCTTATGTTATAGACAATACGTGCGTTATAGAGATGCAATGCTCCGACTCTCCGAGCCTCCTTGATAGTTCCTTCCAAACCTGTGACCTCTAACACCCGGAAGGCCGGCAGATGCACAAGAATGCCACCTCTACAATTCTCCTTCAATTCACACACCGTCCCAACTTGGAAAGATAACATCATCCTTTCACTGCTGCAGGGTCAAACTCCAGGAACTGCCTCACCATCTGCACTGTGGGCAGACCTAAATCAAGGACTACAGTGGTTAAAGTGGAGGCGCAGCACCATTGCCTTACCTTAAGAATGGGCAATAAATGTTGGCCCGGCTAGTGATATCCACATCCTGTGAAAGAATTAAAAAAAAGTTGACTTTTAACCACTCTCTGAACCTAACAAGTTATTCAGTTGTACTAAACCATGACATAAAAGTTAACTATGAATAAATCACAATGGGCCACCTGACATTGACCTATTAACTCCATAAAATTTGAAGGCCAATTCTGTCCAGACGAACCTAAAGAATCTTCCTCACTTGTTTCACTAAATATCATATTAAAAATCCTTAGGAGGCAGGTAGGGATAAAGTGGTTAAAAAGGCATATGGAATGAAGTATGTAAGTTAGGTCATTAACTTTTTTCTTTATTTCAACGGAAGATAGATAGGATCTAAATCAAGGTGTTTATTGATGGAGTTCTGGTTAGAATGCCATGCCGCTAAGAATTCTCGTGCGTGTCATTGTTTCACCTGTCCTAGGATGTGTGTGTTGTCCCAGTCAAAGTGGTGTCCTTCTTTGTCTGTATGATTAGAAACTAGTGATAGTGGGTTGTATCTTTTGATGGCCAATTGGTGTTCATGTATCCTGGTGGCATGTTTCCTGATAGTTTGTCTGATGTAGTATTTTTTTTACAGTTCTTGCATGGTATCCTGTAAATGACATCAATTTTGCTAGTGGTATCTAATGAATCCTTTAGGTTCATTAGTCGCTGTTTAAGTGCCTTGGTAGGTTTATGGGCTACCATGATGCCAAGGGGTCTGAGTAGTCTGGAAGTCATTTCTAATAAGTCTTTGATGTAAGGTAATGTGGCTGTAGTTCTTGGTGTGTTGTGTCTGCTTGTTTGGGTTTGTTTCTGAGGAATCAGTGGATTGTGGATACCTGTTTTTCTTGAAAACATTGTATAGATATTTTTCTTCTGCTGTTTGTAGTTCTTGGGTGCTGCAGTGTGATGTAGCTCGTTGAAATAATGTCTTGATGCAGCTCTGTTTATGGGTGTTGGGATGATTGCTTTTGAAGTTAGGTATTTAGCCTGTGTTTGTTGCTTTTCTGTAGCTGCTGGTTTGATTTAGATCCTATCTGCCTTCTCTTGAAAAAAAACCAGAAATGGCATCACCCACCTTAAGAAACCAAGACCTATAAATACAGAGGTGGGACATACCACCAGCGGAGACTCTCACTGATGATGTTACGTCGTATGGTGACAGACTGTCTAAAAACAAACCTTCCAGCTCAGCGAGCTAACTTACAGACTTATCATCAACCTGAGCTACTAATCTTCTCAAAAATCTTTAAGACATGCGGAATACTTTTATTAACTGAGACACAGAGTTCAGGAGCAGGGAGGCAATGCTAGGATTGTATAAAATGTTGGTTAGACCACAGCGAGAGTATTGTGTGTAGTTCTGGAATCCACATTATAGAAAGGATGTAATTGCACTGGAGAGAATATAAAGGAGATTTACCAGGATATTGCTTGGGCTGGAAAGTTTTAGTTAGGAAGAGAGATTGGATAGACTGCAGTTGCTTTCATTAGAACAGAGGGGACTTAGAGGGGACGTAATTGAAACGGGTAAAATTATGGAAGGGTTAGGTAGGAAAGACAGGAAGACATTTTTCCTTCGATAGAGGGATCAATAACCAGGGAACACAAATTTAAAATAAGGGGCAGGAGGTTTAGTGGAGGTGTAGGGAAACATGTTTTCACCCAAAGGGTTGTGGGAATCTGGAAGTCACTGTCTGAAAGGGTGCTAGAGACAGAAACTCTTGTAACATGTAAGCAATATTTCGATATGTTGCAAAGGTATGCAAAGCTAATGGTAGTAAATGAGATTAGAACAGTTAGGTAGTGATTTATGACCAGCTTAGAGACAATGGGCTGAAGGGTCTTTTTCTGTGCTTTATACCTCCTTGACTCTATGATTAAGAAATTGCTGAATAAATTGGATCCAGCAAATGTAATAAGCCATGTCCACATCTTATGTTAGTTGAAACTTGTTCACCAGGAGTAGCTATTCCCCAATCTTCTGCTTTGTCCTGGCAATGTCTTTTTGGTTGAGGGCGACTTGCTTTCACACTAACAATCTGTTCTCAGGTGACAGATGAGTCCAATGCAATCTTTATCCCAGGACGATCGTTGAACAGGTGGGAGATTGGGGTGTTCAACTGCCCAGGTTGTTACTCGCTTCTATCTCTGTCAGCTTGCTGGCAACAATAGGATTACTGATCCTTCGCAGATGCTTCCCCCTCGCTTAAAAACATATTTAGACCAGGGTTTTCCTGGTGTCAATGGAGATGCTGCACTTTTTCAAGAATGATTTGAGGGTATCCTTGAAGTGTTTCCCCTGCCCTCCTGGGACTCATTTACTGTGTCGACATTCCAAAGAGAGCATTTGTTCTTGAGCTTGTGAATGATATGGCAAGGCTCAGGGACACTCTCTTAGCCAGGTGACTGACGACTGTGCTGACCCACTGAAGGTGGGATTGGACCTCATTGACGATGTCTGCCCTTGTTTACAATAGACTCCAAAGGCATAGAAAAGGGTCCACGATATCCAAGGCCTCATTGTGGATTTTGAAAGCTAGAGGGGACATTGTGATGCAGCAGTGGCAGGTTGGAAGTGAACCTTGGTTTAGTGTAGGGATAGGCAGCATCCGAGGAGCAGGAGAATCGACGTTTCGGACATAAGCCCTTCTTCAGGAATGAGGCTGGTGTGCCAAGCGGGCTGAGATAAAGGGTAGGGGGGAGGGAATTTGGGGGAGGGGCACTGGGAATACAATAGGTGGAAAGAAGTGAGGGTGAGGGTGATAGGCCAGAGAGGGGGTGGGGGCGGAGAGGTCGGGAAGATGATTGCAGGTCAAGAGGGCGGTGCTGAATCCGGGGGTTGGGACTGAGATAAGGTGGGGGGAGGGGAAATGAGGAAGCTGGAGAAATCTATATTCATCCGATGTGGTTGGAGGGTTCCTAGGCGGAAGATGAGGTGCTCTTCCTCCAGGCGTCATGTGATCAGGGTCTGGCGATGGAGGCGGCCAAGGACCTGCATATCCTTGGCGGAGTGGGAGGGGGAGTTAAAGTTGTTCAGCCATGGGGCGGTTGGATTGGTTGGTGCGGGTGTCCCAGAGGTGTTCCCTGAAATGTTCCGCAAATAGGCGGCCTGTCTCCCCAATGTAGAGGAGACCACATTGGGTGCCGCGGATACAGTAAATGATGTGTGCGGAGGTGCAGGTGAATTTGCAACTGATATGGAAGGATCCGCTGGGACCTTGGAGGGAGGTGAGGGGGGAGGTGTGGGCGCAAGTTTTGCACTTCTTGCGATTTCAGGGGAAGGTGCCGGGAGTGGAGGTTGGGTTGGTGGGGGATGTGGACCTGACGAGGGATCACGGAGGGAGTGGTCTCTCCAGAATGCTGATAGGTGAGGGGAGGGAAATATATCCCTGGTGGTGGGGTCTGTCTGGAGGTGGCGGAAATGGTGGAGGATGATACGATGTATCCGAAGGTTGGTGGGTGGAAGATGAGGACCAGTGGGGTTCTGTCCTGGTGGCAATTGGAGGGGTGGGGTTCAAGGGCGGAGGTGCGGGAAGTGGAGGAGATGTGGTGGAGAGCATCGTCGACTATGTCTCAGGGGAAATTGCGGTCTTTGAAGAAGGAGGCCATTTGGGTTGTTCGGTAGTGGAATTGGTCCTCTTGGGAGCAGATGTGGCGGAGGCGAAGGAATTGGGAATACGGGATAGTGTTTTTACAGGGGGCAGGTTTGGAGGAGGTGTAATCTAGGTAGCTGTGGGAGTCGGTCAGTTTGTAGTAAATGTCTGTGTTGAATCGGTCGTCCAAGATAGAAATGGAGAGGTCTAGGAAGGGGATGGAGGAGTCTGAGACGGTCCAGGTAAATTGTTAGTAAAGTGGATGAACTGTTCAACCTCCTCGTGGGAGCATGAGGTAGCGCCAATACAATCATGGATGTAGCGGAGGAAAAGGTGGGGGGTGGTGCCAGTGTAGCTGCGGAAGATGGACTGTTCCACATATCCGACGAAGAGGCAGGCAGTAGCCATGGGCACCCACATGGGCCCCAGCTATGCCCCTCCCCCAAATTCCCTCCCCCCTGCCCTTTATCTCAGCCCGCTTGGCACACCAGCCTCATTCCTGAAGAAGGGCTTATGCCCAAAACGTCGATTCGCCTGCTCCTCGGATGCTGCCCAACCTGCTGTGTTTTTCCAGCACCACATTTTTCAATTCTGGTCTCCAGCATCTGCAGTCCTCACTTTCTCCTTAGTGTAGGGATACTCTCATACACTTTGGTAAAGGTGCTGATGATGGCTTGAAGCTCACAAAGTAAGCATCGTTTTCATACAGTATTCAATGGCATAGGATAAGATGACCTTAGAACCAGAGTTTTGTTTCATATGCTCATGAGATGCAATCATCGCTAGCTGACATTTTCTGACATAGCAGATATGATACTTGAGGATGATGATCAGATACATTGCAAACAAAGATTTACACAAAGTGCATTGCAGGTGATAACATTTCTGCTCAGTATAATGCTCCTTAAGACAGCCAACTATTTTGGTGCGTGGTTGTCCCCACAATAATATTTCCACATCAGGTGAAGGACCATTCAATGAAGATCCTGAATGTCTTGGGAACATAGGTAAAGCAGCAGACCACTCAGTCCATCAAGCCTATTTCACCATTTAATCCGATCATGGCACTTTCATGTTTTTTTAACCACATTATCCCTGTACCCTTGGTAAGTAAGGGGAGAAAGTGAGGACTGCAGATGCTGGAGATCAGAGCTGAAAATGTGTTGCTGGAAAAGCGCAGCAGGTCAGGCAGTGTCCAAGGAACAGGAGAATCGACGTTTCGGGCATAAGCCTGAAGAAGGGCTTATGCCGGAAACGTCGATTCTCCTGTTCCTTGGACGCTGCCTGACCTGCTGCACTTTTCCAGCAACACATTTTCACCCTTGGTAAGTAAGACAGTGTAATACAACACAAATGGTAGATTGTCACGAAAGAATTACACAGATGGTTAGAAATAAAATGTTTATTGTTGATTGGTATGTCTGAACAATTTTTTTTCACAAATTGTTATTGAAGCTGGATCCATCAATTCTATCAGGTTGTTCAAAGTTTCGAATAGCTTGAGAAAGGTCAACATTGAGGCACCTCAGGACTGAGTGAGAGAGAGTTGACATGAGAACATCATTGGCACAGATTTGATTGGCTCAATGGGCAGTGTTTGAGTCTGTGTTTAATAATCTACAATTCTATGCTATTGTGGGAGGAAGATGTGAGGGGAAGAAATATGAATATTAATGTCAATCAAATGTCTCTATTTCAGTGCAGTCACTGAGCACTGATAAACCTTTAAGCTAGCTAATTTTCCAGTGTAAAAGATATATTTCCTCATAATGTTACATACAAAGCACTGTTGCTTCAACATTACTCAAATTATACAGAACAGCTGCTGAGTTATGCCACTTTGCAAAGTATAGATTTCAAACGATAAGAATATCATTTTGTACAGCCTGCTGTCCAGGAATGCATCTATTACAGGAACCCTATGAAGTCTGACTAAATGGAGCAACATGTCCTTGTGGGATCTGGCCAAAAACTATTGTGAAAGAACTTTTCTTTTGTGCTGCTAAGCACAATCCCAAAGCGCCTTCCCACCAACAGCTATGGCTCGTGTCAGCTGGTCAGTGGGAACTAAATAAAAAAAAAGCCAAACAAGCTCAGTCAGCTTTACCAAAATCAGCATTCCCCAAATTCCGTGAAGGAATCCACACTAACAGGAACCATTTCTCCCTGGAAACAGATGCAGTGATATATACCTTATTCTCTTGAAATGTTTAATTAACTGCACTGAAAGGTTAGTTTCCCACGTCACAGCACAACTTTGATCATGATCATAGATTTTCAGTTTTGAGAAACAGAAGCAGATTTGTTCTGTAATTATAAGATGCCAACTCCTTAAGTAATGTAATTGTAGAATTAAATTAGCTATAACACGTCTGAACAACCAACAGAAATAAATCACCACTTTTTCATATAAATTACAAGTATAGTTATCACAATGGAAGGTCCATGTAGTACATAGTCAAATAAAAGGGATTTACCTGTTCATTTAACCTATATGTTATTTTATTGCAAAAATTCTAATAACCATACAAGCACTTTTAATTAATAATATAATTATGTATACTTTATTCATTGCTGTCTAATTTACCTAATTTTATACTACAATAAGGGAGTGTTTGGTACTAGTGTTCAGTCAGAAATTGCTTTGCCAGTATAGGCACCCTCCACTTTGAATAATGAGCATAACATTCACCTAAAAATCATTTACTTGGAATTTTCACAGGGTTCTCTGAGAAAAGATCTCCATAATTCCCAGAGAATTTGTATGAATATCTATTTACACATTTTCTTTCGAGTTTCTGACAACCCTCCAAAAAACTCTGAAACCTGCGTTAATGTTTCAGATGTAGGTGTTCAAATCAGATCCCTGAAAAATTTAAATCATGACAAATCACTTTTGATAACTGCTTCAACCTTTGAAGGGGGTGCTAACATTAATACTCGCTTGACTTCACTACATGTTCACCTCCAAGTCATAAGGTTGTAAAATCATCCTGTCTCTCGAGTGGTTAAACTGAGCCGTGTATGCTGGTTGTCATCAATAGCTTACCTCTAGATGCTAGCACAAACATAGTTGTCAAAAACCTAGACTCAACGAATCGGCATCCTCCTGTTATGCACCAAAGTGCTTTTCAGACCAATGGTTGCAGTGAAGTGCACATGGGCCATGAGGGGGAAGCCACAAGAGGATTACATGAAAATGGGAACTCTGCTCAACTGGCTTCCATTTCTCACTCACTGTTACTTCCCCCTCCAGAGTGTGCCCACATGTTGCCTTGTGCCTTAATGGCAGGGTTTGCCCCAGAACAGTTGCAGGTGAGTCATCCTTTATTGAGGCCATCACAGGCTGCAACACCCAAAGGATATCAACCTAGAGTCCCTGAGCAGTCAGAGCAGGGATCTAAGTGGGCTGTGTCTAACTCTAGACAAGGAGTGTATCAGGTAGAAAATCAAAATGCAAAGATTTAATGTTACTAAGGGTGAACATATGGGAATTTACACAATTCCATATAATTAAAATTTCTGGGATTTCTTTCTGTGTGATCGTAATTATTTGACTGCAGCCATTTTCAAGCCTGACTTATTCTTGTCTGCTGCCTGCCAAATGATATTTTCCTTCTAGTGAAAGGTGATTCAAGAACTAAAGATAAGCAAACAAGAGACACCTTGTTTGAACAAGGTCAAAAAGAACCCTGTCCCCATGTCCCACCTTATAATTTGTTCAGTCACATAAAACAGTTTACTGATCTTCCAGCTTTCAATGTTGATGATGCTTTTACACCCAAACACTTAACATAAAATTTATTTTCAGATGCTTGCGAGCCTATTGCATATTTTCAACATTTCCTGGTTTTATCTCAGTTTTACAGAATTTGCAGTTTTAGTCTTCTATCTACTTGTATCCTGAACAGAAATTTTGTGACATCACAGTACCAGGGACCTGAGTTTGACTCCACACTCAGGCGATTGTCTATACGGAGTTTACACATTCTCCCTGTGTCTGCGTGGGTTTCCTCCAGACACTCTGGTTTCCTCCCACAGTCCAAAATTATGCAGTTTAGGCAGGTTGGTCATGCTAAATTGCCCCATAGTGCCCAGGGATATAGTAATGAAAGGTTAGAGGCGTGGAGTGGGGGGGGAGGTCTGTCTGGGTTGGATGCCCTTCGGAGGGTTGGTGTTGACTTGATGGGCCGAATAGCCTGCTTCCACACTGTAGGGATTCTATGATAGGAAGAGCAGTTAATTAGTGCTGCTGTTTAACTGGCCACTGAATAATTTAAATTAAGGAATTAATCATCATTATTGATTTTGCAACTTTAAATGAAATTTAGATTGAAAAGGACAATTCTGGTTTTGTTAGTTAATGAAGTGTATAGGTAATGCAGCTGATGCTGATCTTTAGTGATAACGGTAGTACAGGAACCGATAAAAATGATTTTCAAATGTTTCTTACATACACTGCTTCCTGCAATATATTATATGTAATATTCTTTCTCAGCTTTTGAACATAATGCTATAACAATATAATTCATTCCTCAATGTCTTTCACATATACCTGCACAGCTTGAAATAAATTGCACCTCTAAATTATTTTCCCTTCTCTTCTTTTCCTTCTCTTTGCAAGCATACATTAAGTAAACACTGAAGTGCAGGTCACAAATCAATGCTGAGAGATGGCAATAACCTTCTCTTTGAGTCTCCCTTCTGCTGTGGGAAAACGTCTAGCTTCTATTCATTGCTTTTCTCCAGTGAAGTGTCTGAGATCAGGAGCTCAGGAATGTGGAAGCTTAAGGCCCAAGGTTCTCCCTTTACTTCAATAGAATGTGTCTCCAAGGTGGTGAGTCTTATTCCCATGCTTAGGTACTTCTTTCACCCAATGCACTGCCCAGATTCAGAGTGACTAATGTATTTTACACTACACTGGAGAGTCCTTCAAGAGCTAAGGTAAAGATCTCCTGCACATTTACATTCCCAGAAGGTGGCACAGTAGTTCAGTGGTGAGCACTGCTGCCTCACAGGGCCAGAGACCGGGTTTGGTCCCAGCTTCTGGTGACTGTGCAGAGTTTGCACGTTCTCCGCCTGTCGGCGTGGGTTTGCCCAGAGGGCTCCAGTTTCCTACCACAGTCCAAAGGTGTGCAGGTTAGGTGGATTGGCCAGGCTAAATTTTCCCTCAGTGCCCAGGGATGTGCAAGCTAGGTGGGTTACCTATGGGAAATGCAGGGTTACAAAGATGGGGAACGGGCTTGTATCTGGGTGGAATGCTCGTCAGAGGGTCAGTATGGAATTTATGGATCAAATGGCCTGCTTCCATACTGTAGAGATTCTATGATTCTATGATATTAAACAGAAGTCTTTGAGGTACTGTTATAACTTAACAAAATTATTTTTAAAAAGGCCAATTTTGTCACGGGTGCCTGTATAATCACTTATTTCCTCTTTCAGCACATATGCAAACAGTGGAGAAAACTTTGGATAACACATTCCTGTTATTTTCATGTTTATTATACTCTGGCTTATAAATGAGTGGGCATATTGTCTATTACCAGTTCCTGCTTGTAGAAAATCATTGGAGCATAAAAGTGAGTGTCGGTGGCAGAATGTAGAACAAACCAATTTGTTCCACTGAAAACACAGCAAGAAAATCACAGAACTGTTACGGCACGGGAAGATTCATTTGGCCTATAGTTACTGCACCAGCTCCCAAAGGAACAATTCAGCTAAAATTATTTACCTACTTCATCCCTACACAATTTTCATTTATAATAGATAACAGCTTAATTCCCACCGAATACCTCAATTTAATCTGTCTCAAACACACTCTCAGACAACGCATTCCAGACCTTCAAAACTTGCTTCATGAAAAGCAATTTATCCTCAAGTCACTTTTGCTTCTGTTGTCAATTACTTCAATCTGCACCCTCCTATTATTGAACAGGGAACAGGTCTCTCTGATTAACTTATCTCGATCACCGGTGGTTTTGGAATACTTCAATCAAATCTCCTTTCAACATTCTCTTCCGCAAAGAAGATAGTTCCAACCTCTCCAATCTATCTTCACAACTTGAAGCTCCTAGTCCCTTTCTCATGAATCTTTTTGCACTCTCTCCCATGCTTTCATATCTTTCCAAAAGTGTGGTGGAGCTGGAAACAGTACTACAACTGAGGCTAAATGAGTGTATCATAGAAGTTCAACTTCGACTCTCTGTTCTTGTACATTTTGCCTCGTATTTGCATTACACTTTACCCCCTATTAATAAAGCCTAGGATACTCTATGCTTATTTCACTATATTTCTCAGTATGTCCTCCTATCTTTAATGAATTTTGCATATATTAACTGATACCCCTCTGCTCCTGCGCCCCCTTTAGAAAAGTACTCATTACTTTATATTGTCTTTTCATTTTCTTGCCACCAAAATGAACCACTTCTACATATTGAATTTCAATTGTCATTTGTCCACTTTTCACCAACTTTTTCTACCCTTTTGAAGTCTGACACTATTCTCGTCACAGTTCTCAATGTCTCCATGTTTTGTATCATCTACAAATTCTGACATTAAATGCCCTCGTACACCATGACCTTGATCAATAATCTATATCAGGTAGAGTAAAGGCCCTAACAAAGTCAGAAGGAGAATCCAAGCTAGTGCTTCCAATTATACCTGTTGGACTATAACCTGGCGTTGTCTGATTTCTAACTTAGTCCACCCCAGTCCAACACTGGCACTCCAAGTCAGTGGGAAAATCCACTTACAAACATTCCTTTCGCCAATAAACATTTGCTATCTCTGTCTCCTGTCATTGTCAGTCTCAAAAGCATGTTGTCACTGCCCTTTTTTATTCCATGAGCTATACGGTTGCTCACAAGTCTGTTTTGTGGCATTGTATGAAATGCATCTTTGGAAGTCCAACAACAACGTTGGCCTCATTGACCCTCGGTGTTATCTGCTCAATAAACTCCAGCACGTTTTTCCCTAAACAAGTTCGTACTGGTCTTCCTTAATTAACTTGCATTTGTCCATATGATGATTAATTTTGTCCTGAATTATTGTTTCCCACCACCAAAGTTAAACATAGTTGCTGAGCTCAGCTTTACTGTCCTTTTTGAACAAACGTTTGAAGTTGTCCAGTTTTCTGGCATCACCCCAGTATATGGAAGACAAGAAATTACAGATAATGGGTCCAGAATTTCCAATCTCAAGTAACTGACAATCATAGAATCCCTACAGTATGGAAGCAGGCCATTCAGACCGTCGAGTCCACACTGATCCTCCGAAGAGCATCCTAACTAGACCCATAACCCTGCATTTCCCATGGCTTGAAACAAAATAAATTGCAGATGCTGGGATCCAAAGTAGAAAGACAGGAGGTCCTGAACACTGTGGGGCAATTTAGCATGGCCAGTTCACCTAACCTGCACATCTTTGGACTGTGGGAGGAAACTGGAGCACTGGGAGAAAACCCACACAGACATGGGAAGAATGTGCAAACCCTACCCAAAACTTGCCTCAGTGTAGGACCAAACCTAAGTTCCTGGTGCCGTGAGGCAGCTGCACTAACCACTGAGCCACTATGCCACCCCAAATAAAGTTAATCTTTAAATAATGCAACAATTGGACTCTGTAGGGTAAATAGACCAAGTCTTTTCCCTTGGGTGGGGGAGTCGAGTTAGAGGGCATACGTTTAGAGTGAGATGGGAAAGATTTAAAAGGGACCTAAGGGGTGACCTTTCAGTGCGTGTTTGGAATGAGTTGCCAGAGGAAGTGCTGGAGGCTGGTACAATTACAACATTTTAAAGGCATCTGGATGGGTATATGAATAGGGAGGGTTTAGAGGGATATGGGCCAACTGCTGGTAATTGGGACTAGATTAGGTTAGGATATCTGGTTAGCTTAGACGAATTGGACTGACGGGTCTGTTTCTGTGCTGTACATCTCTATGACTCTTGTAGCACAATACGAAAAGCAATAAGATGTCATGGCCATTCTCCATTGGTCTACACCCCCAAAACAAACAACCAGAAACTCCTCAATAAGAGCCTCTTCATTGTAATCTGAAGCTAATATCCCAGATCACAAGGTGGTTAGTGACTCATTTCCCACTGGTGCCATGAGACACTGCACTTCAACAACACACACTTCCTCTATCTTTGTGCTCCGTATCTATGTGATAGAAGTCATGGTCCTGTGCCAACTATTCTGTAGAAGTTGGGAGCCTGTGTTTCCTTATGGGCCTGGCCCTCTTAAGGACCACAGAACCCATACAGTGTGGAAACAGGCCATTTGGCCCAACAAATCCACACTGACCCATTCCCGTACCCTATTGTGCTGCATTTCCCCTCAATGATAGACCTAACTTACACATCCCTGGACATTATGGGCATGGCCAATTCACCTAACCTGCACATCTTTGTAGTGTGGGAAGAAACCAGAGCACCCAGAGAAAACCCATGCAGACACTGGGAGAATGTGCAAACTCGACACAGACAGTTGCCCAAGGCTGGAATTGAACTCAGGCCCCTGATGCAGTGCTAACCACTGAGCTACCGTCATGTTACTTAATCTACTTCTTCAACTCATGGCTGCATTCAAGCTAGTAATGAACTATATTGCACTGAGAGTACTGACAGAGGGCGCAATCACGTTTTGTACTGACCTGAAGGTAAATACTGGTCTAGGCCTATCACAGAATTATTAATGAGGTGACAGAAGATCGTTCTGGGCTCCTAGTATACTCTTCTTGAACACTGATAGCTGAACCATGCTAATCTGATGAATTATCAGCTCCCTATGACAAAAATTGATGCATCGGCCAACTGGAAAGTTATCTGTCCACAGATGCAAGGCAAAGGTAGAAAGAAAGTAATGGGCAACAGTCCCTCTCTGATACTATGTTCAATAATCAGAGATAATCAGGAACCTCAAACTGCTTCAGAAAGCCCTATCTCATGGACGCTTACTCCATTGTGAAAACTTACTTTTGTTCCAACAGCATTGGGTGATTCCAGAAGGGGAAGACTGTGACAGGGATGGATTTCTTAACACTGCTAAAGTCCTATGTTGAGCAACACTGTTCCTTAGACAACTTTTGACTGCCTTGTGGTTAATCAAAGGAAATGCAGTGTCCTCTATCAGTATTCTTAGCGCAATATAGTTTGTTACTTACATGTAGTACCCTTATTTCAGAGGATCGCTTTGGTTTCTGAAAAGTTTTGCAGTGGTGCCCTATCCTTCAGTGCCTTCACTTATTTATCTATTGTCCGAGCCGACCTTTCTCAGCTTGCAATGATATAATTTCATGCTATTTATTTTCTTGACCACCTTCAGTCAAAGACTACAGATCATCCCCTCCTAAGAAATGGCTGAGATGTGAGATTTCCAACTGAGCTTACCAAGAAGTTATTTCTATCTAAGAATCTTCCCACACAATACCCATGACCTGGATCTTGCTCCTTTCAAGACAAATTCGGTTTAAAAACAGGAAGAAGGTTTGTTGAGCAAAACCTTCAAAATTGACATTTATGGTAACTGGAATTCAACCCATGTTGTTTTGTTTAAATATTTAATGTGCAGGATCGTATAATGGCCTAAATAATGTGGGCAAAAGCAAAAACATGATAAAATTATGCAAGAGGTCCAGAGAGGCCCATCTTGACGTCAGGAACAATTTTCTGCATCATTTACTCGGATAAAACAAAGAACTGCAGGTGTTGGAAATCTGAAACAGAAACAGAAATTGCTGGAGGAACTCAGCAGGTCTGGCAGCATTTGTGCAGAGAAAGCAGAGTTAAGGGACTCTTCATCAGAATTCAAGAAGGGTCACTGTACCAGAAATAGTAACTCTGTTTCCCTCTCCACTGATGTTTCCAGACCTATTGAGTTCCTCCAAAAACTTTTAATTTTTATTTTGATCTCTTCACTGGGATCAAGATTTCAAGGACAATTCTCGTAGGCAGTGGGAGTTGACTTTTTAGGGCGATTATTGCTTGCAATGATCTTATTAAGTGCACATCTCTCCTCTTTAGTATGCAACTTTCTAACCTACCACTCATTTTGCATAAACTAAATACTAAGAAGTCTCAACATGGAAGTCAGAACAGGTTCATGATGATGTCAACTCCCTGGTTGCTCCAAAGGACCTCCATGCTGGATTCTGTTGATAAACATCTCAGGGCACACTGTCTGGATGCCAGCCACATACACCCCAAATCCACAGACACCGGCATCTGACATGTGCCAGCCTTTAAGATCCACCAGGGCACATCTCCCACCTGGAGCTGCTTCTGCACCTCAATGCTACAACTCAGGCATAACAGTAACATGATCATTGTAATCCTGCAGTAGGGACATTGAGTGCTCAGGGACATATACCCAGCACCTGGTCTGGACCAGCCTGTACCTCCAGGTTGTTCATTCAGTCTCTTAGCGCTCTCACACTTTGAGTCTAACTGGATGCTCACAGAATTCCTGCCTCACCTCTTTACACCTTGCTCCACAGGTACCAGGCTCACAGTACTGTAGCATTGTTGTGCAATGTCATGGTAGTCAGCAAGTCTAAGGCAAGTCACACGGGATATGCTTTGCTCCTAGTGTCCCATTACAGTAAATCAAAGGCAGCCTATGATATCAGCCGAGGGGCTTGAACACTGCCAGTCAACTACTCAAAGTATCCAGCATAGTCTTCTCCTCTTAAGGGTGAGGACCTAAGTATTGGGCAGTCCACCTTTCTTTTTTACTCTTTCTTCCACATTGTGAGCTGCTTTTCTCTTGGAATGAGAGAAGTGAGGGAAATGCGAGTGGATGGCTGCTAAATTTGGAACAGCCAGTGGGTGGAGGTTGGGGGTGTCCCAAGAGGGTGTTGAGGCAGCACAGAGGGCATGTAGAGTTAGTGGTGTCGGGGATTGGGGGGTAAGAATGAGTGAGGAGAGATGTTGACACCAATAGGGAGACTGGGAGAACACGAGCCCCGGTCGGAGTTGGGTAGAGTAGCAGAGCAAGAGTAGTTGAGGTATCTCAGAGAAGATGGTGGTACTTACGCTGACAGAGTGGAGAAGGACATTGACCTTCTTCGTACATCACTAGGCATTCCTCCAAATGACTGAGAACCTTCAGCCAGGCTGGCCGTGCTGGTCCTGGGATAGAGGACATCCCACCTGTGCATTATCCCGTTCACCAGAATCTCCAGATCCCCGCTCCGAAAGTGAGGTACCAACTCTCCCTTGTTTGTGGTAAATGTCAGCACCTGAGCTGGGCAAGTCGGGTTACCTCTGCTTTTCCGAGTGTAAACGGACTCTCCAAAATGGCACAGCAGTGCCGGGGCGGGGGGTCCAGACAGTGGCAAGTTGTTCTGGGGACAAAGAGCAATAGAATGGGACTAGAATCAGAGCAGAGGGATGGGGGTAGATGGGCAATGAGTCAAGTGTGGGTAAGATGTGGTGAGAGAATTTGTGGGACCTTGCAAAGAAAAACCCTCCACAAAATTTGAAGAAACTGACACTTCGTCACAATTAAACATAAATTTCAGCTCAGATTTTGCCTGGTAATTTACAGTTCGCCTGCAGGTATTGTGTTTATCAAGTCGAAAGTAGTTACAAATTGGGGCATGGGGCATTTTAAGATTTTTTCTAATATTTAATAAAATTAGAGTGTTATCAGCGAGGTTCAACTCTTCCATTGCTTGAATCAAATCTGCTGAGTTATCATCTATTAATGAATAGGCACCCAGTCTTCATATTCCCACATTTCTCCCATGCTCTCCACTGGCCCTTTCAATGTTATTGCGTGTGCACCAGCATGTGACACATATTGATGTGCTGTCCATCTCTATTCTGCCAAATATATGAGGTTGAAAACCTCTCTGGTCTTAACTTTGAGCAGCATATATGGAGAGAGAAACAATGTGCTGAGCATTTCCAGCATTTTTGTTTTTTTCTCATTTCTGATTTCTAGCATTCTGTTTTGCATTAGGTCTAACAGGCAATACTTATCACAGCACCATTACTCTGATACAAGTAGTTACAAAATAACCCCATTCAACAACAGTAACCATTAATGATTGATGAGTGTCAAGGGAGACTTGAGGAAAGTTTATAGCTTGGGAAATGATATGCCAGGTTAAAAATATCTCTTGGTTTACATTTAATCCATTTTTCACCCTGAATAAACTTTCACGGCTTCTTTCCCCTGCAACAAAACAAAAGCTTTGTTATTCATAACCACTCATGGACATCAAAGTTACTCTTTAGTGAAATATGACCCATGTGAATTCATTTATAAGTTACATGGTAGAGCGTGAGACAAGATGTTCTGGTGTCAAAATGAAACGTTATCTTTCTCACACCATTAAGAGTTGATACAATTAATATACAACTAACTACAAGTTGATGTACGAGTGAATTCATGAGGATCAGAGTATTATGGATCCATTCCTGTTTCCAGTCAGCTGTGCCTCACATCTTCAACCTACTTATTATTAATGCTCTGGTAAAGGCCATTATATTTCTAGGTTGACTAAGCACCAAGTGGATAAAGAATAGCCCCATCAAACTGCTTCCGTATGCTTAGCCAGATCAGCAAAACTCTGGAAACTCTCAGCCATTCAGGCAGTGTCTGTAAGAGGGTTAAAAATCACACAACACCAGGTTATAGTCCAACATGTTTAATTGGAAGCACTAGCTTTCAGAATGCTGCTCCTTCATCAGGTGGTTGTGGTACAATCTAACACACAAGACTCTGCCAAAGATAGAAGATTTCAGCAGCATTTTCACTCAAACAGACTAAGGGAGGAGATAATAAAACAATGCCAAAGAAAAGAATGCCAGTAACATTTTGAACTCTCTTTCAATTATATCGCTTTACTCGTTTTATTCTTA
The DNA here is from genome assembly GCF_004010195.1 of Chiloscyllium plagiosum. Taxonomy (NCBI): domain Eukaryota; kingdom Metazoa; phylum Chordata; class Chondrichthyes; order Orectolobiformes; family Hemiscylliidae; genus Chiloscyllium; species Chiloscyllium plagiosum. The sequence continues at coordinate 12,823,946 of NC_057712.1, read as the reverse complement.
AACTATTCAAAAGTTTGCCAGACTGTGGCAACTGTTGAAGCTTTTCACTGTATTTTACTGTATAATTCACTGTAAAATGCAGTGGCATAAATCATTCAATTCAATTTTGCATGACTTATAAAATACTACAGTGAAAAATAGATTACCAAATGACAGAAGTGGTACTTGTTTCTGATGTTATCAAATAAACCTTGATTTTAACAATGTATCGCTATCCTGCTTACAGACTAATATCTGTATTTTAAATTAGGCAGCAAAAGACTTTCACAGATTTACAAGGGTTTTACTGTAAATATATAGCTTCGAACTGAGGTCAGCTTCCATAGTTTCCTCCTGGCCCTACTTCCTATCAAGAAGCCGATCTCCTACTGAGGAAGAAGCCAGCTTTTAAAAAACTAAATAAATGCTCCATTGACTTAACAAATTGCTCAATTTACAAGTTACAAATGCAACCCCATCTAGAGGCAAAACGACAATAACAAAAAGATCAGAAAGGGATGAACAAGTGAGTTGCTAAATCAAAATGGTTTTTCTAATCGAACTGTTCAGGCACTTTATTAAAAACCTCTGCAATACATGGGATATTAACCCTGGTCCCCAGCCTCAGAGGTAGAGCCACTGCCACTGTGCCACCAGACTCCTCCAAGGTGTGATCACTTTCTAAAAACAATTAGCAATTTTTTGAAGCTAAGCCAAGTATTCATAATGAGGTGATCTGTTAACATTGCTTCTAAATCAATCTGTTCACAGATGTTATTATACACCACTGGAGGGGTAGGGCTTAAATGTAGGCCTCCTAGCTTAAAGACAGAGACACCAACATTGTGCCACAAGAGCTTAATTCAAATGAGATCTAATTTTTTTTAAACACACATTCTGTAATTTATCGCTTTATATTTGGTTATTTTAGATGGTTGCGCTCTCACTCACTGGTGCATTAGTGCCTCAGCCTGTGTCTGTCAGATATTTCTGAGTTAACCAGTTCAGAGATGTTAGGACACACCTCTAGAGAAGGTGGGACTTGAATCCAGGCCTTCTAGCTCAGAGCTAGGGAACTACCACTGCACCACCTTATCAAAGGCAAAGTCACCATCATCTTACCGTACAAAGGGTTGCTCTCTCGCTAGAGAGAGAAAGTTGATAGTGGTTTAATGCTGTTGACATAATTCTGCATCACAAACCAGTCATCCAGCCAACAGAGTTAACTGACCTCAGGTGAGGGTGCATATATAAAGTCCAATGAGCAATTCTGGTTCTCATTCACCTTTGTAGCTTTTTAGTTGGTCTGGAGTTACTTCTCTTGTTCTACCAATCTATCTTCCTTGGGACAGCAGAATATCAGGCTTGCATGCATTTGGGAGAGGGGACTGGTGGAGATGCATGATGCCTTGGTACTGCCATTCTACTTTGTCTACCAGCCTCTCAATGGAGTGTACACTGGAACCCAAAGTGTGAATAATTTATACTTGAATGCCTATTGAAGCTGTGAACATTGGTGAGAGTGACTTCTGCTGCAAGGGCTAAGTTCTTGTGTCCTTCAAGGTGACTACATGCTCCAGCTGGTTCTTGAGAAATAGAAGCAGCCTGACTCAAGATTGGAATGCATACAGACTCTTTCCTCACACCTGTTAACATGAGCTGAGATATGACTTTTTCTTTTTATAAAACTTTAAGTTATCTCGGGACTGTGATTTGAAAGAAGTTCTGGGATTTACATATCAATGAATTGAAACCTGCACCCATTCTAAAAGTTGAAAGACCTTATAGCAATCTAGGTTTATTCAATATATCACATCAGTGTATGATATTATGATCTTTTGCTATAAATTCTGTGTCCTATGATCCTACTCCACTTTTTACCGGATGAAGGAGCAGTGCTCCGAAAGTTTGTACTTCCAAACAAACCTGTTGGACTATAACCTAGTGTTGTGTGATTTTTAACTTTGTATTTGTTGAAGCAATGACCAGGCATGCAGATGAGGGCAGTGCATTTGACATTGTCTACTTGGACTTCAGCAAGGCTTTTGATAAGGTCCCACAAGGGAAACTTACAGTGAAGGTTAGAACCAAGGGATCCAGGGACATTGGGCTAATTGGATCCAGAATTGACTAACTGGCAGGAGGCAGAGGGCAATGTTTGTGGGGTGTTTTGTGACTAGAAACTTGTGTCCAATAGGGTTCTGCAAGGATCAATACTGAGGTCTGTGCTGTTGGTGGTAAATATAAAGAAATTAAACTTGAATACAGGAGTGTTGATTAGTAAGTTTATGACCAGCATGGACTGAATGGGTCAAAGGGCCTTTTTCTGACCTGTAGATCTCAATAACTCTTAGGAGGCTCCTCATCCATTGGGGTCACTACAATTAAGAGAGTCCTCAAATAATCCTGGCTCTCTCCCTGGTATTCTGCACTTTCATTTCCTGAAGTATGGATGTGACAGCTGCTTGAGTGACTCTTGAGGTGTGAGTGTAGTTCACAAGCTAAAAGGAGAATGCGATAGTGAAGTGTTATTTGTTAAGATGAGCTACTTCAGTGTGAATTCAAGAAGTCTGCTAAAAGTACATGAAGGCTGAGATATACAAATGCAATGAGAATAAGCTGGTTGACAGGATTGGAAGAAGGATGCAGGATCGGAGCATGTGTGAAAGACCAAATGTATACCCGTGACAGCAGAAAGCTGTGTCTTTCAATTAATAGTACATCAAAAATAGTGAGATGCTATGTAACTGTTACACACAACAGAGTTGTGTCTTAATGATCAATTCATCTTGTGAGAACCAGGTTCGATTCCAGCCTCGGGCAACTGTCTGTACAGAGCCTCTCCTGTTCTCCCCGTGTCTATGTGGGTTTTCTCTGGGTGCTCCAGTTTCTTCCCAAAGTCCAAAGATGTGCAGGTCAGGTGAATCGGCCATGCTAAATTGCCCATCGTGTTAGGTGCATTAGTCAAAGGGAAATGGGTCTGAGTGGGTTACTCTTCGGAGGGTCGGTGGGGACTTGTTGGGCTAAAGGGCTTGTTTCCACCCTGTAGGGAATCTCATCTAATCTAATCAAACTGTATAACTCTGAAGTGTAACAGTTAAAATGTTAACTGCTGTATTCCCCAAATTTAATGAATGACCTAAAGCTGTAGGGATCAAATATACTTAAGCCTTTTCGATGTCAATGTGCACTTTGGGCAACAGATGCTTCATGGATGCGAGATTGTGACCCAAGGGCAAGAAGATCTCAGCAATGAAACTCCCACTGAAAGTGATAACGTTAATCAACCTGCTGATTACTTCATAGAAGAGCAATCATCTCATTGCTAATTTGATGCATATCAAATGTAAAACCAACAGGATGACCTGTCAATTATGGACTGAGAATGGTCACCTGCTCTTATGTAATTCAAATTTGAGTAGTGGAAAATGAAGGCTTTCTTGTGGTATAATGGTAGTGTCCTTACCCCGGATTCAAGTCCCACCTGCTATAGAGGTGTGTAAGAACATCCATGTACAGGTTAATTAGAAAAATAGATTATTTTTTTAAAAAAGTGATAAATAGAGCATTTAACTTCCAGAATCCCCGCTGAATGGGGGAAGCTGATTTGGGGGTGGGGGAACATGCATTTGTTGTCACCACACCTGTAGAGGGCGCACTCAGTGCACAGGCAGTATCATTGTCTGTAATGTCACTGTGCAACAATAGGACCACCTGCTACATTGAAGATATTATAACAAATGACAGCATCAATAAAATGTGCTTCTTTCACTCTGACAGCCTTACGCCTTGGTTAAGGATTTCAATTTTCAAAGAATATTGAACTCCCGAATCGCCAGTTCAAGATCCTGCTGCAATTTGTTCGCCATTCCATTTATTGTCTCCTTGAATGAAAGTCATGTTAGAATTTCCAAAGTTGTTCACAGGCCTGAAGAGGCTGACAGACTATGACCCAGATTTACCAACCATAGCCATGGCTGATGCATTGTCCATCGAGCTTGGGAGCGTCTTGCTCTGAATTTAGTGCGACAGTTGTCACAGACTGTATACTTCATCTCCAAGACATTGACAAAGACAGAACAGTGATATGTGTATTTGCAAAAGAGGCTTAACTTGCATCTGGGCCTGTAAAAAAGTTTTCAACTACATCTTGAGACTTAAGTTTGCTATTCAGACAGACCATGAGCCATTGGTCAGCTTGCTTAGTTGCTATGGAACTGGACTGCACTTCTCGGGACACTATGGGCAATTTAGCACAGCCAATCTACCTAACCTACATATCTTTGGACTGTGGGAGGAAACCGGAGCACCTGGAGGAAACCCACACAGATACAGGGAGAAGGTACAAACTCTGCACAGTCATAGAGAGTTGGAATCAAACCCAGATACCTGGTACTGAGGCAGCAGTGCTAACCACTGAGCTACCATGCCACCTTAAAGAAAGAAAAGTCTGCACTATGAAATAGCTGTCAAAGAAGAATGCTGGCATCACTTTAGCCCAACAAAGTTACTAATACAGAATAGTCTTGCTCCACTGGAACTCTGAACAGACAGGAATTTATGAACAAGACTCCTGGCTGGATGGGTTACTCTTCAGAGGGTCAATATGGACTTGTTGGGCTGAAAGGCCTGTTTCCACACTGTAGGGATTCTATGATTTCACATAGCTCTTGGCCATGTCTCAAGGCAGTGGAGATAGAAAACATTTCGGCAAAAGAGAGCCAATACCATGCCAACTGGACCACGAACCACAATCCTCATTCAAATGCCCAGACTTTACCAGCACTCCAGCCAGATGCACCAATGGGGGGGGTCTGCAACCAGGATCCAAAAGGCCAGGTTTTGAACCAATCAGTTTCATTCATGGTCTTACATTATGCACACTTATCAAGGGATGCTCAGTAGAAACAGACCCACACTGGTATCCAATAGTAAAATGTCCTTTCACAGCTGGGCCAATTACTCAGACAATCAAGAAGACATCCTCACCACACTCTACAGAAATAATGTTGCTTTTTTTCACCTTTGAAAGGAGATAAGAATGTAATTAAACTGACTGGTCAAACCACTATCTCTATAATTCCTTACTCAATGACTGGGAAATGGCATCAGTATGGGGTGGATGGATATAGAACAGAGCATAGAACAGTAAACCACTGTACAGAGACTTCGGCTCACGATGTTGTGCCGCGCAATTATCTTAATCTAAAATCAACCTAACCTACACGTGTGCAGGTCCATGTGTTTGTCCAGCCGTCACTTAAATATCCCTAATGTCTCTGACTGTCCTACCACTGCTGCCAGTGCATTCCACACACCCACCACTCTCTGCGTAAAGAACCTACCTCTGACATCTCCCCTCTACCTTCCTCCAATCACCTTAAAATTATGACTTGAAAGAGGGCACTGTCTGACCAGTAAGTTTGCAGATGACACAAAAACTGGTGGAGTAGCAGAAAGCATAGGGGACTGTCAAAGAATACAGGAGAATATAGATAGACTGGCGAGTTGGGTGGAGAAGTGGCAGATGTAATTAAATCCAGGCAATGCAAGGTGATGCATTTTGGGAAAATTTAATTCTAGAGAAAACTATACTATAAATACAAACTCCTTGGGAAAAGTTGATGAGCAGAGATATCTGGGAGTTCAGGTCCATTGTACCCTGAAGGTGGCTGCACAAGTGGATGGAGTGGTCAAGAAGGCCTATGGCTTGCTAGCCTTCATCAGAAGGGGTATTGAGTATAAGAGCTTGCAGGACATGTTAAAATTGTACAAGACTTTGATTCAGCCTCATTTAAAATACTGTGTACAGTTCTGGTTGCTACATTACCAAAAGGATGTGGACGCTTTGGAGAGGGGGAAGTAGATGCTTTAGAAAGGGTGCAGGTGGTGCAGAGGATATTTACCAAGATGCTGCCTGGGTTGGAGGCCTTGTCTTATGAAGAGAGGTTGACTGAGCTAGAGCTTTTCACACTGCAGAGAAGAAGGAAGAGAGGTGACCTGATAGAGATGTACAAGGAAATGAGAGGCATAGATAGAGTAGATAGCCAGAGACTTTTCCCCAGGGCAGAAATGGCTGTCATAAGGGTTCATCAAGAACAAAGAAATTTTACAGCCCAGGAACAGGCCCTTTGGCCCTCCAAGCCTGAGCCGATCCAAATACACTGTCTAAACCCATTGCCCTATTCCTAAGGATCTGTATCCCCTCTGCTCCCCACCTACTCATGCATCTATCCAGACACAACTTAAATGAATCTACCATGCTTGCCTCTACTACCTCTGCTGGCAACGCGTTCCAGGCACTTACCACCCTCTGTGTAAAGTACTTTCTGTGTGTATCCCCCTTAAACTTTTCACCTCTCACCTTGAACACGTGACCACTTGTTATTGAATCCTTCACCCTAGGAAAAAGCCTGTCTATACCCTACATGATTTTGTAGACCTCAATCAGGTCCCCCCATAATCTCCTTTACCTAATGAAAACAATCCTAACCTACTCAACCTCTCTTCACAAGACAAGCCCTCCAATCCAGGTAGCATTCTGGTAAATCTCCAGGCACCCTCTCTGAAGCATCTACATCCTTCCTATACTGAGATGACCAAAACTGGACACAAAACCTCGTGGCTCTTAAATTTAATCACCCTGTTAATGAAAGCCAAAACACCAAACGCCTTCTTAACAACCCTATCAACTTATGTGGCAGCCTTGAGGCATCTATCTATGTGGACCCCGAGATCCCACTGTTCCTCCCCTGCCAAGGATCTTGTCTTTAACTATGTATTCAGCTTTCAAATTCAAACTTCCAAAATGAGTCACTTCACATTTATCTAGGTTGAACTCCATAATTTAGGATGTAGAATAATGAAAATAGTTTATGGGTTAAAGTACACTCAGTGCAGTATACAGAACTGATATGCAACTAGCAAGTACTACCAAAAATATACATGAAGCTGTTAAAATCTGAGGTAAGCAACTTCCCTATTAACATTACAACTACTTGCTCTTATGTTAACGCTTCTGTCCTGGGCTTGTTTCAATATTCCAAAGAAGCACAACACAAGCTCAAGAAACAGGTTTGCTGGAGAAACCCAGCAGTCAATAGTGTGTTGCTGGAAAAGCACAGCAGGTCAGGCAGCATCCGAGGAGCAGGGGAATTGACGTTTCAGGCATAAGCCCTTCATGAGGAGAAACTCAGCAATCTGTGTAGAGAAAGCAGAGATAATGGTTCGAGTCCAGCGGCTCTTCTTCAGAACCATCTTTGATTTCATTTCAGATTTCAAACTTCAGAGTTCTTTGTTTTATTCAAGGAACAACACCTCATTTTCTGCTTAGACACTGTATAGCCTTGAATTCTCAAAACTGAATTCCATAACTTTACAGGGCGACAACATTATGTCTGTTAGCATTTTTCCTACATTTTCTCTCCACCCCTAAACCCCACCACTACAGCTTTGTATTGTTTATGTTACTCTTAGTGGATAGGTCCCATTTTCTCTATCACACGTCTTAATTTAAACACATTTTACTTCGCATTTCAACACCATTAACAATGACTATGTCTTCTGCATTGGGCCACGACACCAATGGGCCTTTACACCAGCTCCTCCTGCTTTGCCTCTGTCCAACATCTTTCAGTTCTGAAGAAGACTCATAATAGTTCCAAAATATTAACTCTGTTTCACTTTCCACGGAAGCTGCTGCATTTCTCCAGCATTCTTTGCATTTGTTTCATTATCCATTCCCAATTTATTGAATTTGCAAAGATTTAGGGGTCCTGTCATTCTCATTGAACCACACATCAATTCTGTCCAATTTTGTTTCACAAAACGTGAGACAATTGCTGTTTTCAATTATTACCAAAGTTTCATAGAAGCTGCTTCAGCAAATGGTTTCATTGGACAAATTCATTAAATGACATGGATATCGAAACAGTGACTGTGCAAAGCAAAAAGGTTGTGCATCAACATTAAAATGGTCAAGAAGGCTACCATTCCACTTCCTCTAATCCAGGAACTCTGAGCATCATTTTAGTCTTGACAAAGCTTGACTTGAGATGGAGAAAGTGAGGACTGCAGATGCTGGAGATCAGAGTGAAAACGCGTGGCACTGGAAAAGCACAGCTGGTCAGGCAGCATCCAAGTAGGAGGAGAATTGGTGTTTTGAGCATAAGCTCTTCATCAGGAGTTGGGGGGAGGTGGGGTGTCCAAGAAGGGTGGGGCTGGGGGAAAAGGCAGCTAGGAATACGATAGTTTGAGCTTGAGTCGGAGCCATTTTCAGGTATCACTCATTAAACAAAGACTCTATCTTACATCTTTTGTTACTCACTGAGGTGTGGTTTGGTGATCCAGAATGGTTTGTGGACTTTGTTTTGAATTTGGTACATTCCAGAAGATCACATAATCAGACTTGTCAGATGTTGAGGAGATGCTCGATGTTGTTGTCCATAGATGGAAAAGTGCAGAATTCAGTCATCAGCATTCAGGGAAGTTGATTTGCAGACATTTTGTCCCCTATCTCGGTGACATCTTCAGTGTTTTGGAGTCTCCTGTGAAGTGCTGCTGTACTGTGTCTTCTGGAATTTATTTGATTCCATTTCTGCTGCTTCTGGTTGCCAATTCCGGTTGTTCATTGCCATGGCCGGTAAACGGGGTCTAGGTCTGTGTGTTTGTTGATGGAGTCTGTGAATGAGTGTCAAGATTCTAGAAATTCTCTGGCTGTCCTCTGTTTAGCTTGTCCTATGATCGTTGTGTTGTCCCAGTTGAATAGTGGTCCTTGACATCTGTGTGTATGGCTACTAGGGACAGCCGATCATGGATTTAGTCATGACCCAATATACTCTGTTGAGCATTGGAACACCTTTTCAATGACCGAAAGTTTGTTCTCTGCACTCCCACCACTACATTATTGGCCACATCATGATCTGCCATTGTTGTATATGATCAGATTATTTGTAAGGAATAGACATCAGTGCAATTTCAAGGTCAAGCATCACAGAAAACCATATTCTCAAGTTTGTAGATCTCAGTCAGCATTGTCATCAGAGACATTCATATCTCAAAGACTATTTCTGCACTTGGAGAACATGATTAAGTTGAATTCTAAGAATTAACCCAATGCATATATGAGGTAAAAACAATGACTGCAGATGCTGGAAACCAGATTCTGGATCAGTGGTGCTGGAAGAGCACAGCAATTCAGGCAGCATCCGAGGACAGGCAAAATCGACATTTCGGGCAAAAGCCCTTCATCAGGAATAAAGGCAGAGAGCCTGAAGCATGGAGAGATAAGCTAGAGGAGGGTGGGGGGGGGGAGAGAGTAGCATAGAGTACA